>NW_018745651.1:0-557754 GCF_001683475.1 Chenopodium quinoa
ACCATGACCTCTTTCCTTTTTGAACTTAGAAAGGTAAAAAACTATCCAAAATTGAAGGCTATAATACACAAAATCGAAGCAATTTAGGAGGATACACGTCCCGGTGTCAAACAATCTTGAGATAATAGGGGATACATTTCAAGGTTATATAATGTCATTTGTTACCATATATGATCATTACACGTTGTCATAAATTCCCACGGTGGCCTTTGAGTAAATGATAAAGGCATAAGATGTTGATGTCCATAAATTGACTATTAAAGGCTAAGTGGATTGTTTCTCCCACCCATATGGACCACCGGAGTGTATTTGGGTCTATGGGTATCATCTCAATGAATTTTTTTTTTCATGGGTCCAAAAAATTCAAAAATTGTCTAAAATTTAAAAGGCTATAATCCATGATTTCGAGCTAATTTTAGATTTTTTTTTCCAAAAAGAAACGGAATGTATAGGTTACATAAGTTAATTTGGAGACACTTATAAAGATGTCTATAAAGCCACAAGAATAATCTAGTTTGATTCTTTCATATTAGGAAAGTGAAAACTAGCTAAATTATTGGTTAAAAGGCAATAAGATTAAACTCAATAGTTTCCTAGGGTAACATAAGGTCAATGGGAAACACCATGACCACTTTCCTTCCAAACCCGAAAAAAAAAAATTTGGACAAAATTGAAGGCCATAACGCACAAAATTAAAGCAATTTAGATGGTTACTGGTCACACTATAAAAAAATCTAGAGAATATATGGGAAACATTCCAAGTTATATAAATGTCGTTTGTTACTGAGTACATTATCATTATATGTTGTCATAAATGTCAATGGCCCTAAGTTAATGAAAAAGGCGTAAGATGGTTATGTCTCTAATTGACAATTAAAGGAAAATGGTTCCACCTACCCAAATAGACCCTCGTTGTGTATTTGGGTCTATGAGTGTCATCTCGACAATTTTTTTACGGGTCCAAAAAAATCCAAAATTGAAGGCTATAATCTAAGATTTTGTACGAATTTTTTATTTTTTTTTCCAAAAATGAACAGAATGTGTAGGGTGCCCCTAAAGGTTATATAAATTAGTTTGGAACCATACTAAACCTACAAAGATCTATATAGCCCCCAAGAATGAGTTTAGTTTGATTCAATCATATTAGGAAAGAGAAAGGTAGTTAAATTATTAGTCAAAAGGCAATAAGATGGACCAAATAGTATCCCGCACTAACACAGGTTTCATGGGAAACACCATGACCTCTTTCCTTTTTGAACTTGGAAAAGTAAAAAAATTAACCAAAATTGAAGGCTATAATACACAAAATCGAACCAATTTTGGAGGCTATAAGTCCCGATGTCAAAATATCTTCAGATAATAGGAAATACATTTCAAGTTTATATAATGTCATTTGTTACCATATATGATCATTACATGTTGTCAAAAATTCCCTCGGTGGCCTTTGAGTAAATGATAAAGGCATAAGATGTTGATGTCCATAATTGACTATTAAAGGCTAAGTGGATTGTTTCCCCCACCAATATGGACCACTAGAGTGTATTTGGGTCTATGGATATCATCTCAACAATTTTTCTTTTTCATGGGTCCAAAAGAGTCAAAAATTGTCCATAATTGAAGACTATAATCCATGATTTCGAGCTAATTTTAGATTTTTTTTTACAAAAAGAAATGGAATGTATAGGGTGTCCCTAGAGGTTATATAAGTTAATTTGGAATCATAAGACACTTAAAAAGATGTCTATAAAGCAAAAATTGAAAGCCATAACACACGAAATTGAAGCAATTTAGGAGGTCACTGTCTTTCTATCAAAAAATCTCGAGATAATAGATGATACATTCCTAAGGTTATATAATGTCGATAGTTACCGTACATGATCATTATACGATGTCGTAAATGTCAATGGTGGCCTTGAGTTAATGAAAAAGGCGTAATAAGTTGATGTCACTAATTGACAATTAAATGCAAAGTAAATGGTTCCACCCACCCAAATAAACCCCCGTAGTGTATTTTGGCCTATGGGTACCATCACGACAATTTTTTTTTACTCCAAAAAAGTCCAAAATTGAAGGCTATAATCCACGATTTGGAGCGAATTTTAGATTTTTTTCTAAAAATAAACGGAATGTGTGGGGTGCCCCTTAAGGTTATATAAGTTAGGTTGAAACCATAAGATACCTACAAATATGTCTATATAGCCCCAAGAATGAGTTTAAGTTGATTCAATCATACTAAGAGAGTGAAAGCTAGCTAAATTATTGGTTAAAAAGCAATAAGATATACCCAAAATAGTTTCCTGGGGTAACATAGGGTCCACAAAAAACACCATGACCTTTTTTCCTTTTTTGACCCGGAAAAGTAAAAATATTATCCAAAATTAAAGGCTACAATACCCGAAATCGAAGCAATTTTGGAGGTAATGGGTCCCAATGTCAAAAAATCTTCAAAAAAATAGGGGATACATCCCAAGGCTATATAATAAAGGTTGTTACCTTATATGATCCTAACATGTCGTCATAAATGTCCAAGGTGGCCTTTGAGTTAACGAAAAAGGCGTAAGATGTTGAAGTCACTAATTGACAATTTTAGGCAAAGTGGAAGGTTCCACCCACCAAAATGGACCCCCGAAGTGTATTTAGGCATATGGGGCTATGGGTATCATCTCGACAATTTTTTAATGGGTCCAAATAAGTAAAAAATCGTCTTAGATTTGTTTTTTCCAAAAATTAACGGAATGTGTGGGGTACCCCTGGAGGTTATATAAGTTAGTTTGGAAGCATAAGACACCTATAATGATGTATATAGAGCCCTAAAAATGAGTTTAGTTTGATACAATCATATTAGGAGAGTGAATACGAGCTAAATTATTGGTTAATAGAGAATAAGAATATAAGATGGACCCAAATAGTTTCCTAAGGTAACATAAGGTTTATGGTAACACCATAACCTTTTTCCTCCCAAACATGGAAAAATAAAATTAAAAAAAAAAATAGCCAAAATTGAAGGCTATAACACACAAAATTGAAGCAATTTAGGAGGTTATGAGTCCTGGTGTTAGAAAAGGTGATAGAGGATTCATCCAAAGGTAATATAATGTCATTTGTTACAGTATATAATCATTACATGTTGTCATAAATGTCAATGGTGGCCTTAAGTTAAAGCAAAAGGCATAAGATGTAGATGTCTCTAATGACAATTTTATGCAAAGTAAATGGTTCCACCCACCCAAATAGATCCCCGTAGTGTATTTTGGCATATGAATATCATCTCGACAATTTGTTTACAGGTAAAAAAAAGTCCAAAATTGAAGGCTATAATCCACGATTTGGAGCGAATTTTAGATTTATTTTTTCTGAAAATGAACGGAATGTGTGGGGGTGCCCCTTGAGGTTATACAAGTTAGTTTGGAATACGACACCTACAAATATGTCTATATAGCCACAAGAATGAGTTTTAAGTTGACTCAAATCACTCAATCATATTAAGAGAGTGAAAGTTAGCTAAATTATTGGTTAAAAGGCAATAAGACAGACCAAAATAGTTTCTTGGGGTAACATAGGGTCTATAGGAAACACCATGACCTCTTTCCTTTTCAGACCTAGAAAAGTAAAAAATTATCCAAAATTAAAGGTTATAATACACGAAATCGAAGCAATATTAGAGGTTTAGGTCCCGATGTCAAAAAATCCTGAGATAATAGGGGATACATCCCAATGCTATATAATATCGTTCATTATCGTATATGATCATTACATGTTATCATATATGTCCATGGTGGCCTTTAGTTAATGAAAAAGGCGTAACATGTTGATGTCTCTAATTGACAATTAAATGCAAAGTGGATGGTTCACTCACCCAAATGGACCACCTAGGTGTATGTATTTGGGTCTATGGGTATAATCTCGACAATGAGTTTTGCAGGTCCAAAAAAGTCAAAAATTGTCTGAAATTGAAGGCTTTAAGCCCATAATCCACTATTTCGAGCTAATTTTAGATTATTTTTTTCCAAAAAAGAACGGAATACATGGGGTGCCCCTTTAGGTTATATAAGTTAGTTTGGAACCATAAGACACCAATAAACTATAGAACTCTAAGAATGAGTTTAGTTTAATTTCATCATATTAGGAGAGTGAAGACTAGCTAAATTATTTGTTAAAAGGCAATAACATAAACCCAAATGGTTTCCTAGGGTATCATAGGGTCCATGGAAAACACCATGACCTCTTTCCTTCGAAACCCTAGAAAATAAAAAAATAAAAAAAAAATAGCCTAAATTGAAGGCCATAACACACGAAATTGAAGCAACTTAAGAGGCTACTTGTATAAAAAAATCTCGAGATAATATGAGACACATCCCAAGGTTATATAATATCGTTTGTTACCGTATATGATCATTATATGTTATCATAAATGTCAATGGTGGCCTTGAGTTAATGAAAAAGCATAAGATGTTGATGCCTCTAATTAACAATTAAAGGCAAAGTAGATGGATCCACCTACCTAAATAGACCCCCGTATTGTATTTGGGTATATGGGTATCATCTCGAACAATTTTTTTTACATGACCAAAAAAATCGAAAATTGTCTAAAATTGAAAGCTATAATCCACGATTTCGAGCGAATTTTAGATTTTCTTCCAAAAATGAACAGAATGTGTGGGGTGCCTATTGAGGTTATTTAAGTTGGTTTGGAACCATAAGACACCTACAAATATGTCTATTTAACCCCAAGAATGAGTTTAATTTGATTCAATCATATTAAGAGAGTGAAAGTGAGCTAAATTATTAGTTAAAAGGCAATAAGATGGACCCAAATTGTTTCCAAGGGTAACATAGGGTCCATGGGAAATACCATGACCTCTTTCCTTTTTGGATCCGAAAAAGTAAAAATTATCCAAAATTGAAGACTATAATACACGAAATCGAAGCAATTTTGGAGGTTTGGGTCCCGGTGTCAAAAAATCTTGAGATTATTGGGGATACATCAAGGCTGTATAATGTCGTTTGTTACCGTATAAGATCATTACATGTTATCATGAATGTCCATGGTGGCCATGAGTTAATGAAAGAGGCGTAACTTTTTAATGTCTAATTGACAATTAAAGGCAAAGTGGATGGTTCCACCCACCCAAATGGACCCCCCGGAGTGTATTTAGGTCTATGGGAATTATATTGGCAAATTTTCTTTTCAGGTCCTAAAAAGTCGACTATTGTCGAAAATTGAAGGCTATACAGGCATACAACCTATACTCCGCGATTTTAGGCCAAATTTTGGAATTTTTTCCAATAATGAACTCATATGCGTGGGGTGACCTTTCGTGGTCATATAATCTAATTTGGAACCATAAGACACCTGTAAAGATGTCTATACAACCCAAAGAATGAGTTTAGTTTGATTCAATTACATTTGGCGAAGCAAAATCATTGGTTGAAAGGCAATAAGATGGACCCAAATAGGCTCCCATGGTACTCAAAATTTGATCTCTAACCATCTTAGAATTAAAAAAAAACTCAAAACTTGAATATTTTTTATTATATAGACTATAATACACATGGAACAATTTAGGGAATTTTCCAAAACAAAGGTAAATGTGGAGGATGCATCATAGGACCAGAAATCTTGGTTTGGAATAATTAAGGACCCATAGAGGTAAAGGAGAAAAGACCAATAGTAGGCATGTTTGAAAACCGACAAATTAGGGTTTGTTTGGCATTGTTGTGGTTTCTGTTTTTTGGTTTTTTGTTGTATAAAAGTATATGATATATGTTACATAATGAATCAAAAATTATTATAACTTATTAAAATCATAATTATTTTGAAAACTGACAACAAAAAAGTGGAAACACATTTTTCTTGTTTCCTGTTTTTGGTTTTTAGTTTTAAAATAAAAAATAAAAAAAAAAACAGGAAACTAAAAACCAAAAATGATGCCAAACAAGCCCTTAGATAGTTAAGAAAGAAGAAATATAGAAGATTCAAACTAATGGTCATTTGGGGTTTCAAGGGGTCTATGGGAATTATCTCAACCTCTAACCTTTTGACTTTTTGAGTGCGAAGAGCAATTTAAAGAAAATTTTCCGAAATTCCAGGAACATAATAAGATGTGATAGATATATTTTGCTATCATAAATATTGGTTTTGAACAATTATGGACTAACGAGGGAAAGTTGTATAGGCCTTTGGGAAGCCTATTCTAAACTGGCTATATTAATTGTTCATAACAAAGGTAGATGGTTCCAACATTCCAAATGACTAGCATCTCAACCTCCAACCCTTATAAGACCTCTTGGCTCTTGCTCAAGGGATCCCACGGGTAGCATTAAAAAAAAGTTCCAATAATGAAAGTTGTTATACATTATTTTGAAACAGTTTAGGTAAAATTTTCAATAATTTAGGTAAGGGTGGGGAATATTTTGGGGCGTATATGTGGGTTTGAATTTTGGAATCATAATGGACCATAGAGGTAAAGTAAAAAAGATCTAGGGGAGACGTGTTCTAAAACCAACAAAGTTGAAAGTTAAAAAAGAAAAATAAATAAATCCAACCATCTAAGTCGGGGTCCCAAGGTAGCATCTCGACCTTCTACCTTGTTTGAAAAAGTTAAGTGTTTAGGAAGGCACATGAGTAGATGTGGGAATTTCGAGCAATTTTGGAAAACTAAAGTAGATGGGCATAAACATTGGTTTGGAACCATAATGTAATGTAAGAAAGACCAACGGGAGGTGTGTTAAAAAATGACTAAATTGATGATAATGAAATAAAGTAAACAGTTTTCCTAAAAAAAGAAAAGTAAACAGTTTAACCATTCAAATATGACCTCCCGGATTTTCACAGGGCTCATGAGAAACATATTGACCACCAACAAAAACAAATTTCCGGAAAGTCAAAAATATTGTAATTATGAAGGCTAATACACAATTTTGGAGCAAACCATTTTTTATTACACATTTTTTTTATTTTTAATTTTATTTTTTTTAATTAATTAGGCATTAGTAGGAGCGACAGAGGCATGTCTAAAAACATGCTAAATTGTTAGTTAAGAAGCAAAAAATATGTTTCCAACAATGCAACTACACAATTGGCATCCTAGGGTCCCATGGTGTCCATTAAAAGCATCCCAATCTTCAACCTTCATAATTCAAAATGTTCCAACTATGAATATGGGGGATGTCTGCCGGGGCCATAAATATTATTTTGGATCAATAAAGGACTGGAGAGGGAGAGGTCAAGCAACATACCTTTGTAAGTAAGAGCATTTGGAGACTTGCCATTTTTTGTCATTTTCTGAAACAGCTCGTAAACTAGGTCATACTTTGAAGAGTGTAGCATCACCTAGCAAAGAGACATCAGCAAAGCTTGAGCAACGTAATTTGACAATAACGAAGCATAAACAAGATACAAAGAAACAAGAAGAGAGTTCTATACCTCCATTGCAAGTCCATACGTAGCACTATTGGCTTTTAGACCAGACTTCCTCAATTGCTCAAAGACCCATGAGACCCCTTTCCAATGATGGGAAGTGACACAAGAATTCAGTACCTACAATTATTACATTATTTTAAATTGGCATACAACACAAACAGAATATTTCAGTGGACAACAAACAGTGACCCTCTTACAGAATTGAATACTACTATATCAGGTTGAAGGGTGGGATCCCAGCTCTTGGAACGCATATTCTTAATATTTTTAGAATGCTTCTCCTTCAGGCGCTCTATAATGCTCATCAGCTCCCTCACCATTCCGGCTTGGCCAAGAGTAACAGCTATACTATGGTAAGCAGCCATGTCTGGATAGATGTGGAAATCCCCCTATGGCACTTAAATTGAAGATCTCATCGAATTACGATAAAAAATTTGAAATGATTCTTAAGAACTGTCAAGTAATAATTTTAAATATTCTCATTACACGCATTTGCTCGAAGATTCGGAGAGCATCATGTGGTTTTCTTGCCTTCCCAAGAACTGCAAGAAGCTTGGTGTACACAAACCTTTGACACAGGCGAAAGAAGAACAAAAGTATAGCTTAGAACTTAGAAATCCCAAAGTCAATGACTCATATTCTATCATTTAGCTCGTCATTAACTGTACTATATCTTAAATATATGCTTAATGGAAATACAAGCAAAAAAATTCACCATAAATAACCACTAAACAATTCATCAAAAACCCCAAGAATGAAAACAAATCACATAATATACCTGCTTTTGAAATGTTTATGCTCATTTCTGCTATATACCCATCCCACAACCTCAATGGCCTGCCTCCAACATCCCCGGTCGCCGAGCCGGCCAAGAAGCTTAAGCAACTGATCTTCAGTAAACTGCAGCCGTGACTGTTTCATCATCCTTGTAAACTTCCAATCCTTCATTGTTATCTCACGAGCACTAAGCCTACACCACCAATTCATTAGCCAAATTACAGAAATATAAAACAAACAAATTCATAAACCCTGATTAGAATTGAGAGTTTCACCTATTAACAAGGATTTTAATAGCTTCAGCTTCAGAAACTCGACGTTGAGCAAATGTCCCACTTAAATTATCACCCTCAATCATACCCTCTTCCAATTCAACGTCATCATCCAAAAATGAAGACAAATCTTCAACCCTTCTCTCTTCAAAAATCAAACCCAATTCCCTTAAATGCTCAAACTTCAATTTCCCACCAAAATTCGATTCTCTTTCTTCATACCCACTTGCCAATTCCCTTAATTTTTCTCTCTCCAAAGATTCCCATGGCTTTCCCACCAAATTCGAGCTCTGGGATTTTGAATTAATGGCTTTGTTAAAATTTCTATATTCCTGGGAAATGGTTTCGAAGTAAGCTTCATGAGATAAAGTTTCTTTCTGGGATTGAGAGAGGGGTTCGTCAGGGGATTGAGAAGCAAGACGATTGGATTTGCGGAGGGATTTTTGGCGGTGTTTTTTGCGGAGGGTGTGGATGATTTTAGGAGTTGGCTGAACTCCTTTTTTGAGAAGTCTTTGTTTGATTTGTTCGGTTAGTGGGTCGACGGAATTACAGCTTGGAAGGGCCGGAGATCCGGCGAAAACCTCCATTGGTGATGAATTTTGGATGAGGAGTTCAAAAGAGTGGCACGTATCAAGGGGTTTGGGGGAGGTTTTGTGATTTTATCTAAAAAGACTATCGATATGAAACACGTAATTAGTCCATTTCTACCAGACTCGTCAAAAATTGACTTATTAACCGAACATCTAATCCAATTAACATGATCTTTAAAAAAAAGGTCGGATTATTACTGAATCAAATCATTAACACATTTTTGTACATAAGAGAAATTAACATAGACAAAAGACTTAGCTAAATTACCTATATCAACATTAACTTAATGAAAACTAATCTTAGAGAAGTGAATAAATTGTTTATCATAACCAAACAAAAATGAAATTCGAACTTATAATATCGAGTTAATCCAACTCTAATTAAAATCGTTAAAAATTATATTCAATTCTGGCTTATATTATTATTGTTATTACAATTAATAAATTGTTGTGTTATGGACTTATGGTATCAATCATTTTGTTATATTTACATCAATTATTTTTCTCTTCTTAAAAACATGTCCAAATAAATACTCGTATGTTTGTTGAGATTTGGACATCAAAGAAATATAACAAAATAAATATTTGCATAAAAATTGTCATTAAAAATTTAAAATTGATTTTTCCTTTCACCGTTATTTCAACTACTTTTTATATGTTAGCTAAAAAAAGTATAAAAAGAAGCCAAAGAATTGCTAAAAACTTCATTTAAAACTTTCCGAAGACCAATCCACTTCAATGCTACAATTCTACAAATTCTTTTGTTAGGTTTTTGGAATTCGATGTCCTGGCAAAATCCAAGTTTTAGTACTCAACGTTTATCTTGCTCCATCGGAATAATTCTCCAAGGCAAGAAGATTTTGTTCCATTCATTGTCACCGGGATATCAAAGTTTCATTTATCCGCATGCCTTTTAGAGTAGGGTTAATAGAGAATTTAAAAGGTACAAAGTATATCATTGAAAATTTCCAAATATGTTACTTTTGGTCAGTGGTGTTCCTCTTTTATGGTAAACGCCAGTTGTATTGATACGTACCAAAACAAGTCACAGCAGATTAGAACTTTGCAGGAGAGGCAATAAAAATTCAACAATGAGCATTTTTGTTGGGAGAAGAGTGAAAAATTTTCAACTGAATTAAATGTTCCTGTCAATGAATGTACAACCAAGCAAATAACATAGGAATCAGATTAAAACCACATACTTACACCCGAGGTATGCCCATCCACTAGGTTACACCCCGGAGCTGACTAGCAAGTAAGCCAAAAGAGTTGCACAATCCAACAAGCTTACTTCATCATCCTCCGGGTTCCAAGAATCTTCGTCATGATGTTATACAGATGTGGCAGTACCACATTTTTATTATACATATATACTGAGGCATAGTCCTCATTTGCAACCAAACAAAAACAAGGTAGGATGCATACCAATGGGTCCATAAAGTTCTATTCCTATTCTTCCTAATTTCCTATTCCATAGAATGATTAGGTACAGATCCAAAACAAGGTACGAATTAAAGCATAGTATGAACCAAAATCAATTTGAAAACAGCCTATACCAAATCCAAACTGACACGAACAACCTGATAGAATAACCTACCAAAGGAAGATACAAGCACAAGCACACATTTCTACAAACTTCCTAAAAATCAGCCACGTTTCTCATGCAGTGAACTCTGCAGCAAGATGACAGATGAAAGAGACAGACAGGAAAACACGCCAGAAATCCTCTCATTCATAAACAAACCCTGATTTACACCCACTATAAAGCTATATATAAGGGATATCGACACAGCCATGTCAAAGTTCAATAATTTCACTAATAAACAAGGTTTAATAAAAACTTCAACACAAGAATATGGAGGATAAGCCTTCTATTTAGCTCTTCGATTTAGAGTGCTTCACAAGCCAGTCAATAACTGCATCAATGTTTGTTGAGTTCTTGCAGGAGATCATAAAACAGCATACCTCTCTATCTGTAATTGACTTGAGCTCCCTGCACAAGAAATTTTTTTAAGCGCCGATACATTGATCTCAAAAAAATTTACACTACAGGTTACTCATACAAGACTAAAAAAAACATGTACACGAACCATTCAAGTACATTAGAGAAAAGTCTAGTTAGTGCGAAGTACAGAAAAAAGGACTAACATTTGTTCCATAAAGTCTTCTTTTGAGATAGCTCCAGGCTTGTCTGTTTTGTTTCCAAGCACCAGGAGAGGGATGCCACTCAATGAAGTTTTGCTTAGCAGATCATGAAGCTCACTTCTTGATATGCCTAAGTTATCATGGTCAGCAGCATCAACAACGTAACTGCAACAGATATAGATTCACCCATTATCAAGAAAATAATGAAAATCATAATTTCAAGAATCAAACAAGGAGCTCAATTCGCAGCTTAGAATGGAGAGTAATAAAACAAAAAAAGACAGGACATGACGGCAAAACTAAATCTAATCCTGTTACTGTAAATTATATAATCCAGCAAAATTAACAACTGGTTCATGCAGATGTATGCATAACACAAGACAGTCAGAAGGAGAAGCACACATGAAGATATACTCGTGATATAAGTCATATAACTAATACATACAGAAATGGTAGGACACAAACAATTTGGAAGGAAGACTAGGAGGATAGCAGCAAAGGAATACTGAATCTAGCTAGAACTAAGGAGTTAGGACTCCAAGGATGCTTTGAAAATCTTCAAAACGGTTGGTTTGTTGGCATATATCATGGACAATATCATCAGATCCACAGTCTGAATATTAGTACAACATAATGCATTATTGCACCTAAGATAACTAGATGACCCCATCTAGTTGTTTAGGGTTCTAAGGACCAATATAACCTTGTCTTCGTAAAGATTAAACACCTAATCAGTCCAACAAGGAATCATAACTACAAATTTTGAGCATTCCAAACTTGATCACATATTAGGGTTCACTGCTCCCTAGCTTCACGACATTTCAAAGTACAATAGAACATTGAGCAAACCTAGTGATGAAAGGCCAAGCAGAGAAATCAAAGCACATAATCCAGAAGAAACAACAGAGCAATATATAAAAAGAGAGGAAAAAGAAAAGGGCTCATACACAATAGCGGAGACAGCACGGCAGTATCTCTCCCACATACTACGAAACCTTGGTTGACCTCCAATATCCCACAACTTTATTGTAACATTCCCTTTGGTAACCTTCTTCATATTGAAACCAACCTGGCAATCAAATCCAAACAAGAAGATTTTTATAATTGCATCTTTTTCACATCTTCCTTTATACAGAAACAGAAAATAACATAGAAGAATCAAGAGATGACTTGGAGAATAGAATTTTAAGGCAATAAAACCCTTACAGTTGGGATCATATCTTCACTATATCCTCCAGTTGCCACAACATTAACAAGAGAGGTCTTTCCTGCATTCTGAAGTCCAATCAAAGACAGCTCCATTTCCTGCTTGAAAAAAAGGCTACAAGAAGATATGGGAGAAAAATAAGGTAAGTTCGTAATTAAAAAGGAATGCAAATGAAAAAGAAAAAAAAAAATACTTGTATAAGCCATCGCAATTAATGTCATAAACTCATAATAATGATATGATAAAGACGAAAAGATTAAAATTGCATACGTTAGAAAGAATCATAGGAGTATTTACCATACTAAACAGATTATCTACAGACAATTTGAGCCAGCGCATTGACAAATTAGTACATGGTTTTCCACAGTAGCAGTTGAACAAAAAATAACACATACCGAAGCATGGGAAATAAAAGACTGACTGCATTTGTAAAAACCCTAGTTATAATCTCAGTAGAGATCATTAAAAAAAAAAAAAAAACAAAGTATAAAGTGGAGCAGATGTTGCAAGATGGAATTATTCCCATCACGACAGCAGAAAAAGATTATTTCCAAACGAAAACCAACAAAAACCAACATAATCGAAAACTTTTCCTATACTTATAGTTAGTATGAGACTATAAGGTGTCATATCTAGAGCTTTACAAATCAGCCAAAAAAACCTTTTACAGTGGAATCACCTCAAGATTGAAATGTTAGCTCAGTGTTTGGGTTAACCCCAATTTGTTTTTGATATTCTCACTTCGAGTAAAAAGGAAGGCAAATCAGAAAAACACTTAGGGGGCATTTGGTTAGTGTAATTTTTGGATTGGAAACATATTCGAATAAACCGATACCGTTATCGTGTATCTGGTTTGAGGCATGGTAACAATTACCCCTCATTTGTTACCTCTCAAAAACTTGGGGTAACAAATACCCTTACCCTCCTCTTAACAAATACCCCCCCCTCTCTTATTTGTTTCCTTTCCACTCCGAATCCAAAAAAAAAGCCATTAAAAATAATATTGTAACGTATGATGGACTTGCTTATAACAATGATTGACATAGAAATTAATGAAATCTACAGAAAGATCACAGGATTTCTTGCCATACTAAAAGTACCTATGTTAGCAAGGACCATAAAAGTACTTGGCTACTTGCCATAATAAATAGAGAATCGGAAGGAAATTCTCTTTTAAGCTGCAGATCACGGAGAATTGACATACTAGAACTATAAAACAGGTGATTTTCCAGAGGAATAGTTGAACAAATCAACATGTTAATGAGTCTATATATAATATATATTGCAAAGGTTGCAAAGCTTGTAAAGCTTGTAAACTATTCTCATCTTGACAATAAAAGAAGACAGTTATTTCAACACAAACACAATCAAAGTAGTCGAATATTCTTCGTGTTAGTATGAATATCTAGAGCTTTACAAACCAAACAAACAAAACGTTTTCTAGGGGAACTATCTCACAGTTTGAATTTTTGCAGGTTTAGTATCATTTAAATTCAAATCAATTATTAAAAATAATACCTAAAAACCTAATTAGAAAATTCCGACAATATAATAGAAGCTTTCATTTTACTACCAGGAATTATTCTCCAACAGAAAGACTAATACTTGCAATTCGAAAGGCAAAAGTAAGTTCATACTCAAAAGGAATGCAAATGTAAAAAAAAAAAAAAAAATACTATAACAAGCAATCAAAAACAACTCCATAATGAATGAAGGTTCGCTTATAACATACATTTAATACAGAAAAACAAAATAACACAAGTCGTCCTTGAAACAAAGTGCATGTAGGTTACACAACTAAAATCGCCTACGTTGGCATTATGGCAAGGATCATACAAGCACTTGCCATACTAATTAGATCATCTAAAACCAATTCGAGCACAGCGAATTGACAAACTAGTACCGACAGACATGGTGATCATGAAAAGGACAATGCGCACATGATTATACATAATAGTAGTTGAACAAACACAGCACATAAATGATACAGCAGCATGGGGCATAAGAGGCAGTACACAATCATACATTGATAAAATAAACCCTAGATATATACTCTTTTGTGATTATTAAAAACAATAAAAACAAAGTATGATTGTGTAGCAGATGATGCAAAGCTTGTAATTATTCTCAATTCACCAACACCAAAAGACAAAAAACATTATTTCAATTATATTAAATTTTAATAAAATCAATTACATAAAACTTCTCAAAAATATCAATTTCATTAAAATCATAGCATCAAGTATCAAAACAAATGAAAAACATATAATCAGTTGCTGCGATGTGTGTAGGCCTTAAAAAATCATGCAAAAACAACATTTTGTAGTGGAATTACCTCAAATTTTGTATTTTGACCGCGATTCTTCCAGTTCAGTTTCATAAAAATCATTAATTATCCATCAATTATATGTCATTTAAATTCGAATTGATTAACCAAAACAATCACCTAAAACCTAATTTAAAAACTGACAATTCAAAGTGAAAATTTCAATCCGCTACCAGAAATTAATCTCTAAAGTTCAAAATTCAGACCATTTCACCAAATTCTGGTGAAAATAAAACACTAAAATGAAATCGAAATTGAGCACAAATGAAAAAAAAAAGAACAAGAAAACAGAAAAAGAAGATGAAAAAGTAGGAGAGAGAAACAAACCTTCGAAGCCAATTAAGAAAAGCTTCCCAGATACCCATGGCTAGGGAAGAAGAAAGTTAGAGAGAGAAAGAAGAGAGAGAGATCTACGAGGATATACTCTCACACAAACTCTCTCTCACTCGCTCTTTCTTTTCTTTTGACCTTGAAATGAAATTGAAAAAAACAAAAAAAGAAATTTCACAATTTATATTAAATTATTTTTATTAGAGAATATAGGTGGAGAGATATTAGTGGGTAAAGTGGGGCAGTAATTAATTTATCTATTTTAATAAAAAAGTGTGGGCCCATGCTATGATTTGGGGTTCAAATTACACGCACTCGTATTATACGTGCTTTGCATTTGTGGACCAATCATACAGGGTGTCATTTAAATGTTACTCGCTGTTTTGTTGCGTGAAATTCACGCTCGTTGTTTTGGTTGGGTTGAAAGTGATACGCGTCGTTTAAGAGAGTGGAGTTATATAGCGGCGTGACCGGCGTCCACATGTCTGACAGAGTTTGCTTATCTGGCAGTAAGTGTTAGTATTAGCTTAGTCGGCTTCCAGAAGAATCTTCTATTTTTCTTCTAATGGGCTATGATCTGGTCTTGTTGGGCTTTTAAAGGAAATTTAATTAAAACTGTCTAGCCCGGAAATTTTCTTCTGCCAGCCCATCCAAAATACTCGGGCTTTTTCATACGGGCCTCATGCTGATCAACTTTGCTAATGCAGTTTTAGCATTATACCTTTTACTTTCTCCGTTTTTATTTAGACCGTGTTCTATTCACCTGATTTTCATTTATGTTAAATTAACTGAACTCATTACACCTTATTAAAATTAATTATAGTTGTTTCCTCTAAAAAAAAAAATTAATTATAGCTGTAATTTTTACATTGATAACTCAATTAGTTTAAACTTATTACATCTTAAATAATTGAAAATGAGGTGAACACAACATGTCTGTGGCACACATTTAAACAAGATAAGGGACTAAGTAAAAGAGTAAATTAACTGAGATAATTTTGCCACCTATTAGAAGATGGTGTTAACTTATTTTGATATTAATTTAATATGTCCATTTACATTTTTTTATCACCTTATCTAATAGCGTGTCTATAAAGCGTGTTATATACGAAGTATATAAATACAGAAAAAACTATAGAATTATATACCGCAATTTGTGACCTTATCTAATGTTGAGTAGGTAAATGTCAGTGCTTCAATTGGATCTTAAATTTAATCAAACAAATAATGATTGATTGATTGGTCTTTAACTCTTGAAATTATAGTTATTTTGTTTTATGGTTTTCACCACAATTCAACAAAGTGAAAGAAAACTAGAAAAGTAGCACGCTATCCTCATTTGGTGGAGATGCTAAGAAGTGAAAACAAATACCCATAAAAGTGATCAAAGTCAACCAAAATAAAAGCCTTTCTTAGAGGAGAGCAAAAGTTAATAACTAGTAAGAAAAGAAGCCGCCACAAACTAACGCATCCATATATATTATCACAGTATCACTATAATTTTGCCACAAGCATAAATTTAATGAAGCTGACCTCGAACCTTCATCTGATAATACTCTATCTGTTTCAAATTATGTGAACATTTGACTCTTTAACTTAAAACTTTATAATTGTTTCATCTAAAAAGTCTCAAGGGTAAATAATGAAGATGATCCCAAATTTTTTCTTTTCTCTTGGATACCATTACCACCACAAAGAATTAACCAAATAAGACTACTTAATAAATGTTGATTAAGGGGGAAGAGGGGGTTTAATATGATTCGTTACTGACCCCATAATTTATACCTCTCTTGAGAAACCCTTCCTTCCCCAAAACCAGGGTCACAAGCTATTCTTACCTGACTAAGCAAGTTACACTCTGAATCTCCCTTACTCTCCTCTTTCCTTTTTCTCTCATCGATTTCTCATGACAATTCACAAACTAAACCTCTTTTCATCATCACTTGATTTCAGACAACTACTCTCCAACAATACACGGGGAGTTTACCTTTTCATTTATGTCAAATGTCCAAATCCAAATTAACCCATCACCATAATCATCAAATTAATCCTTTCATCACTTTCTTCTCTCTTTTCTTGCTCTCTTCTTCCATTCTTTCCTCCAATCTCCCCTTCGCTTTCGCCTCGCCTTCATCATTGTCAGATTCTAACATTCATAGGCGTGATCCATTGCAGCATTTTGAGTTCTATCATGGAGGTTACAATCTTCAAAGCAAACATTACTGGGCTGTAAGTTTTTAAGTTTCTATTCTTTTGTTCTAATTCTTTATAATCCCCTGTTTTAAGTCGTGTTAACAATGATACTCTGTTTTTCAGTCGGCTGTTTTTACGGGAGTTCATGGGTATGCAATGGCGGGAGTGTGGATGTTATGTGGATTAGGATTTGGGATTTTCTTGATTATCAAGAACTATTATTGGAGCAGCAATAATCAATTTTCTTCGGCTAATCAATCAAAATATTCGAAATTTTCATATTATTTGGTGTTCTTCCTGCTGCTATTTTTCACGCTCCTTGCCATGTAAGTGCTTCAATTTTCAATGCTACATTATTTTGTGATTTGTTAAATGCATGATATTCGGAAATCATCGCTAGTGTCACCGTCTTATACTAGTGAGTAACTAAAAATTGGATTGTTTTAGGAGTATGTAACTAACTAAAAACAAAGGACTGTGACGTACACGTAACACGTATAGTCTCTCCGTTTTTTTAGTTGTTCCATTTTTCTTATCAAGTGGCTTTATATCACAAAAGGGTTGTTTTTGTTCGTCTCTATCTCTTATTCTTTACTGTTAAAGTTTGTCTCAATTTTTCTCTTAGTTGTTAGCTTATCATACGGAATTAATCGTGATAAACCATCTTTGTCGCACTAGGCTATCACCCTTAATTGTAAATCGTTCACAAGGTCACTAGTAAATAACCAAGGCTTGTCTGTACTTAAAACACATACGTATAACACTATAGTATTTTGGGAATTTTAATGGTTTGTACATGTGCATTTGAATTTAGAGTTTGTACACATTAAGTACCAAATAAAGGTGCATATGATTTAAGTATGTTGCGCTAATATTCTCATTGTTGCCTTGACAATAATGAAGGATTGCCACAGGATTCGTGATAGCAGAAAACCAGAAAAGTCTTCATACAACAAAGAAACTGAAAGAAACAATTCTAGGGGCAGGCAATGAGGCACGCAGAACAATTCACAAAATAAACAAAGTAATGACCAACATAAAAGCCCTCCTAACTCCATATGATCAAGAAACTTGCATTCTATTAGACGCCACAAGTCTACAACTCGGAAATGAATCTCACAACATCAAAAAATTTATCCAAAAGAACGAACATTCCATTGATCAAGCTACTTGGGCTCTGTAAGTATTACATTAACTTATTGGGTAATTTGATCAATCTCACTTAGATGGTATATTGTACTACTTCCTCCGTTCTTTATTACTTGACCCGCTTTGACTTTTACACTATTCACTACCCCTTCTTTGACTGTCTTTTGTGAATAATATGTAAGAAAAAATATATTCATGTATGATTTTTTGGATTCGTCTCAATAAGTACTATCATAATATATAATTTTTACTTATGGAGAATTTAAGTTATTGATCGTTAAAGTTTTGTATTGACAAACGTGATAAAAGAAACAAGTCATGTAAAAAAGAACAGAAAAAGTATTAATGTGTATTATATATATATACGCATTATCTAAATGTCTTTCTAACAGCACTTTATCTGATTTACCCTCTACTTGTCCTTTATACTTAGGTACATAACAAACCTTGTAGTTGTGACCGTTAACTTGTTATTTTTGGTTGCTAGTGTAGGTGAGGTTTTCTCCTTCATTTTTTGTATTTCTTCCTTTTGATTACTGCTCGTGTTGTTTGATATACTAAAGATAATTCTTGTTTTAATACAGTTTTGATCTTGTTACACTGGCACCCAAGATTCTTCATGTAAGTATTAGCTTGTAAACCGAACTTGATATCAATTTGATATATTCATATATATATTAAGCTGATCAATGTTATTTTTCATTGGCAGTCTGATATTCTTTTGCTGGATATTAACAATGGCATGTTGGTTTTTGACTGGCATAGATTTCTTTTTTCACAAGTGAGTATAATAAGCTCGTGACATACTTTAATTTTCTAGTACTTTCACTTTGATTAATGTCATCAATTTATTATGTAAACTTTGAGTTTTGTTGTTCGTTGTTTCCACCATCATTGTGTTAATATTGCAGTTTTGCAGAAGATACGTGCACAGCACTTGAAGATTTCAAAGACAACCCTGTGAATAGCAGCTTAAGCTCATTACTGCCTTGTGCAAACGCGTTAAAATCACAAACTGTCATCACCGTACTTGGCCAAACTGTCCATGATTTTATAACACAGGTATACATATTATTATACGCCTAATGTTAACACAGTCTATTGTTGCGATATAGTAGTCATTTGGTTAGACGTATGTACAATAATGTATCAATTTTTCAGCTTGATTGTTATAAAATACGAAGTAATGTACATTGTAATATGAAAATGCAGTTGAATCTAAACATGAAAATAATGCCCAAGGAGCTTGGATTAGATGAATTGCATTATGAAAATGCTTTTGGAGATAGGAAAATTTGTGATCCTTTTGCTGGTCCACCTGATTACAAGTATCTAGCTGGTAAATGCCCCAAGCATGCCATTCCAATTCGCGAATTACCTGGTGTAAGTAAACTAATTAAAATCTGTTCTTATCTAATTTTGGAGTATAATTCAACAAGTATGGAGTTATAATAATTGATGTGAACTCCATTTAAATTTTCATGCAGATTCTTGCTAAATTTACGTGTGACAATGAGTTATCATCCTTGGAGTCGTGTAAAGGCAAGGGGAAATTTCTTCCGAAACCAACTTATTTGATGGCATATGCTTACATTCGATCAATTGAATACTTGACTAATGTTTATCCTGATTTGGAGAACCTTATTCATTGTTCATTTGTCAAAGATCGGATATCCGATGTGGTCATGCACCAATGCAAGCCATTTAAGGTCTCTACATATGGTTTATGGATTTCAATACTCTGTCTTTCAATAAGCATGGTGATTTTGGTGTTACTTTGGGTGGCTAAAGTTTACCAAGGTCACAGAAGAAGCTTCTCAAAGTGTTCCATCATACCAAGATATCAAGAACCCTAAAGGGTTAGCCAAACATTTGAACATAAACATACACTAATACACATTGCATAAGATTAGGCACTTTTTTTTTATTAATTGATTTATTTTATTTATATATTGAGTTATATTCTTCAATAAACTTCTTGTAAACTTGTAAAAAAACATGTATACAATGAAAAATAAGGATCGGAGAAGAGTACAGGGAGAGGGGATAATGGCAAATGTACATATGTAGCTTCGGATACTTAACAAAGTCGAGCAAATTGTTTGAGATTATCCTTTATTTTATTTTATGTCCACCATTGTTGTATAACAAAACTTAACATTATGTGATCTTCATTAACATGATTATTTAATGGATAACTTGTTCTCATTGACTGAACTGAACTGAACTGAACTGAGCTGAACTGAACTGAAATGAATATTTTATAAAAGAAAGAAATTAGGAGCTGAACTGAACTGAATTTCAACGTATGAGAACAGACCCTAAGAAATGTACCCAAAAACAGCCCAATGTCGAGATGTAGCGGACAGGCCGGACACCACTACACAGCAACTTAACTAAATGTAAGACATGTATTCTGGTAGACATTTATTCTACTTCTCGTACTAATTTTCAATAAAGTATTTCAAGTCATCATAGTGGGGTAATTATGTCATTAAAATTCCAAACTATGGCTTGCCATTCATTAAATTGATAACAATATTACGGAATATTAATTAAGTACGGAGAGATATTAAAACGAGATTTTGAATACATAGAAATGGTCTATTTTACTATTCTAGTGCAACTTCTCACTTGCCAATATCAAAGATCACTTGCCAATTTGCACTATTTATCTATTGAATCAATTTACGTATTTAATTTCTTTATCAAAACTATGATCCCTATTTGGAGAGATCATACATTGTAGGATACTCCATCTTCCTCACACATATTTGGAGAGATCGATGTTATGATGATGTTTTCCATTTGATTCATTTACCATATGATTCATTACTCCATACATTACTATTGTATTATGTACCTCATTTTTGAACTTAATGCGTCTCCCAATGGTATGAACAGTATACTACGTTATATGAATATGTATTTCCTACAAGTATATCTGTATTTAATTTTATTATAAAATTTAGTAAATTTAATAAATTGTCATCAACATCAATAAAAAATTATAATTGCCATATTAATTAGTGTAATATGAACCGATAACAGTACAGAATAGAAAAAGGATGTTGAAGGCAATGCCAGGTTGCCAAGGTACCATTGGATTGGATAAAGAATTATTGTCATTATCTAATTAAAGTGATAACATTTCTCAGCCAAAAATAAAATAAAAAATTATACAAGTATAAAAACTCTATCTAGTACGGACTACTTCATATCCTAGTAACACGTCTCAACGACTACAAAACTACTCCATAGTTAGTTGTCAACATAAATATAGTTGATGAAGTACATGTCAATAATAATAATATATCACTAATTAAGTATCATTAATTAAAAATGTGGACGACCAATAGCTGACTGCCTTACATCCATGTGACCAAGGCAGGAAAACATAATGCAAGTTACCAGGAAGAAATTACTGCTAGTAAATCTGTACTGTATATTTTATCAAATTTCAAATAGCAACAAATTTCTGGAAGGGCTAAGGAGTATCTGGTTCAAATTTCACTAACATTGAGGTTGATACGTATTTCTAAGACAATGTGAGAGTTTAGGGGTTGTTCTCTTACGTTGAAATTCAGTTCAGTTCAGTTCAGCTCCTAATTTCCTTCTCTTATAAAATATTCATTTTAGTTCAGTTCGGTTCAGTTCAGCTAAGTTCAGTCAATGAGAACAGGGCTTAAATCTCGTACATATGTACGTCTTTCTAAACAATAATATGAATTAATTACATAACTTGTGATTGATACAAACTAGACTCGATCCAACTCATAACGAGATCAGCTTGGAAATGAAAGTTAATCGTATTTACTTAATATAAATACTTTAATTTACTTTTATTCTATAACTAGGTTAAACCCCCGTGCAAATGCACGGTTGTTGAATAATTATGATAATAATATAATTATATAAAACAATTAAAACAATTAAAACATGTGAGAGAAAATATTTATAGTTATAATGTGCAAGTTGATATTTTAGGAAGTTTATTTTAATTTTTATATATAAAAAAAAAGTCATAATCTAAATGCAATCTTTATTTTTATATAATAACGATTTTATTTAGAAAGTAATTTTGACGGGAATTTTTTTAATAATATATTGCCAAGTGTTCCTACATATTCGCTTTTAGTAGTATGTAATTGATACCACATCAATACAAATAGTAATCTGATCAACTAGTTTATAAGTTATCTGATCTTATTAACATCCTAACTTAAATCATGAAAAATATCATATATTTTGTACTCGATTATGTAAAGATTTTGATGACAAATAGGATAAATTATCTTTTCCCAATGCTCTCATTAAATTTTAATCTCATCATTCACATAGAATAAAAAATTAGCAATCAAATTACACTAAACTTCCTCAAATTTAACCCAAACCCAAAAGTTGGAGTTGAAAAAAAGTAAAGAGGCAGGGGTAATAAATAAATTGAAAACCCTTGAAGCGGAAGAGAAAGAAAAAAGAAGAGTATAGACTGTTTTCTTTTTCTGGGTTTAAAGTCATAATCAATCATCATACTATACCTGGATTATTAGATCCACCATTACTATTTTGACAACTTAACCTCTCCTCCTCTTTTTCTTCTTCTTCTCACCCTCTTTATTTTCTTTTTATTCTTCACTAACCAACTTAATCTATTTTTCTATACTAAAGTTAATCCAGAATTTTTTTCAAGGGTGACAAAAAAAATAAAGAAAAAGAAATTACTGGAGGTTAGTATCAATTTGAGCCAAGAAATTATGTAAAAATTGAAAATTTTTGAAGATTTGAAGAACCCCATGTCTGCAAATTCTGCTTCATCCAGTGCTCGATTGATGTCTGGTAATTGGTTTGACTTTATTCTCTTGCTCTTAATCATATCTGTTAATTTCCCTGCTTTTTTTTAATTACATTGATTAATTTGTTTAAATGTAATTTCATGAGAATTATTTTTGTGGGGTTTAAGCTTATTAATTGAACATATTGATGGGATTCTGAGCTGGGTTTCTTTAATTGGTCAATGTTCCCATCTATATCTGTACTTTACTAAATTTGTTGTATGATTTAATAATTTCACCTTTCAAGATTGGTTTATATTACGGAATTATGGATAATGTGGTTGATTTAGAAATAATTGATGATTTGGCTGTATATTTTATCATAATGTGATGGATTTACTGACTAGATCAATGATCAATGCCAGTTGCTGATCATTTATTGTAAGCTTCAATCCTGTGAGCTCATCAATTCGTCACACTTTTCTTGTTTGGTGTGTTGTGCCCACTATAACAAAGAACTTTATCTTCATCTAGTAAAGAGCAGCAATAAATTCGGAATTGTTATGTTGATTGTCAAAATGTAGGAATGAGTGAGATTCCACTGATCAGGTTGATTAACTGAACTTGAAAGTTAGATTGAGTAAAAGAATTACAGCTTCGAAATTATCGAGGGGAAGATGAGAATTAGATTTGTTTGTCTTTTTGCTATGGTTAGGAGGATATGAAATGCATTTGGTGTTTCTTGTGCTATTTTTCATGTCCAATGCTGATGTTTTCGCATTGAGAAACAAATCTCTAGAATTTCAAAATTTGTTTAGTGTCATGATTGTTATGTTAGAAAACAGAAATCACTTGTATTCACTTTCATTTATGCTATAATAGAACACTGTGGTAGTGACCTGCTCTTGCATCTGCATCTGCATAGGTTGTATTTTCTTAACTGCAGTATTATCTTCGGGATAATATGGAAGGAAAATTGAGGATGAGGAACAAATACAAGAAACCAACCACTTTGCGTTGCAGTGCAGGGAACAGATGTTCATTACCTGTTGCAGTGGTTAGTGTGGTTGTGTGCCTATTTCTACTGCAGCTTTACACTCTTCTTCCCCAAAAGGATGCCTTTAAATTGGATACACGTATACTCACTGGTAAAAGTTTCCGTGAGCTTGAAGAAGTTGATGAGGAGAACATCCAAGTGCCCCCTCCAAGAAAACGTTCTCCACGTGCTATTAAACGGAAACCCAAGAAGCCTACTACAATTATTGAAGAGTTCCTTGACGAGACGTCTCAAATGCGGCATGTTTTCTTTCCTGACATAAAAACTGCAATTGATCCAAACAAGGGGAATGACAGCTTCTACTATCACCCTGGAAGAATATGGTTAGACACAGAAGGAAATCCTATCCAAGCTCATGGTGGTGGCATTCTGTATGATGATAGATCAGAGACATACTATTGGTATGGGGAGTACAAGGATGGACCAACATATCATGCCCACAAGAAAGGAGCAGCACGAGTAAGTTTTTATTTATGAGAATGTTCTTTTGTATGCATTAGCTTGTAAAATTTAATTAATTTGAGGCGGAAAACTGTTGAAGAAACATGGAGTAATGATTAGAGAAGGTTATTGTGAGATTTGCAATGTAGCAGACCTAACATGATAATAGTCCATAGTGAGAGCATAATGCCAAGATGAGATAAAGGAAGACAAAGGTTAGAGAGGAATGGAGATTGAGTGAACCAAGGACTTTCTATATTATTTCTGTACACCCAGGCATGTCAAATTCATGAGCGTTACTACAATATCTTCATAGAAACTTTAGTTCAACCATCAAGAAAGCTTGTTATTCATGTGGGACTGCTTTTACTGGAGTTTTTAATCACATGATATAAGGTGGTTCATGTCTTTGAAGTGATGGATTTCTCTTATGACTTCACGATCCAAGTGTTCTGGACCAAATAGGTTCCTGCTATATGTTCCAGTCTTGTGTGAACTTAAGTTCAAAATAAGTATCTAGTTTGAGTCGCGTGTATCTCAGTATTGAAAACAGGAAAGCAGTTATTGCCCTATCAAATTTGCTACTTTGATTTTCTCTTTGATCCATATGTTAATAGGTCACACTGTATGTTGTAGATTCTAAAAAAATCTGAGGTGAAGATACTTTGTTGGTAGTAGCTGTATGTCTAGTTGTCCACCCAATTGAGGGTGTTGTTCTAATATATCGTATATGCTTTTCATTGGAGACCCCCCCTTAGTTTTCTTGCAACCATATAGGCACTTACTTCCTCCTTTATCTCTTGAGTCTTGACCCTTTAATTATTGCAGAAAATAACCGTGAAAATTTGCGGCTCTCAACTTCATACTCCTCCATGGCTATTTAAACAGTGTCATGTGCACTGACTATCTCCAGTCTTGCTCTCACCCTGCACAAATAACTTCCAACACCTCTCTTCCCTATAAGCAACTTGAACATTCATTGGGGTGCTAATTTGGGAATAAGTATAACCTATCATCTTAAAAGGAATAGAGGACCATTTTTCGGTGGGGTGAAGGGGGAAGGAGCACTAGTTCTTGATGTTACAAAGGCAAAGTTATCTGGTCATACTGTTAATGGAGAATGAATGGAAGTCAGGATTAGGTGTTGCTTCAGACAAATGAGATAGGTTTGATTTGGTTAAGTTTTAGGGCTCGCTATTTAGCTATTAGTATAGTTCCTTAAGAATAATTTTTGCTGTTGGTTTCTTGTGCATACTAAGTTTTCGATTCAGATTAGATCATAGGAAAGTGAAAATGGAATTGGCAATTTCAGAAAAACTGGGAAACAAGGAAATGATCGTTCCACTTATCTCATTTTCAGTAGCCTTGCAAGGATAATAAGGGCTGATTGGAGTTTCAGAAAATTTGAATTGGTTGTGAAACCCTTTGCTGCACTCATCACAGCTCTAGCTCAGTAAGCTCACTGTTACATGATCACCTAAATTATTCTTCTGTTAATTGGAGAATGTTGGACAACTGGAGTCAAACACTCTTTGTATTCTACTGGGGTGTCAACTAATTGCATCAGTTGAGAATGGCAAGATTATCTGGTTCCTAATTAAGCACTTTTAGTTTGGGATCTTTAGATGTTTGGAAATTATATAGGTTTCTGCTGAGTTTTCAATGTTGGAATGCTGCATTAGTCATGGAACACTGCCTGTGGAAGATATCGTGGCTCTGGCCCCTGAGGAGTTTTGAAGTCCCCCACCACGCACCCTCTGTTTTTGGTTAACACCAGGTGTTACTCACCGTAAAATCACCTCTTTTCCTGTATATTTTTTATCTATTTACGCTCCAGTCACTCCTCTGAATATGGTGGTGAGGCTACGGAATGCAGCTTTTGGCTAATAGCTGATACAAGTATGACATTTGGCTACAGAATCACCTCTGTTCCTGCTTCCTGGAACTGCTTGTGCTCTGGTGGATATATCAGGAGTTCAAATTCAGTGGCTGCCTGTCTTAGGCTTTGGCGTATCTTGTGTGAAATTTACTGCGTATTATCATACAAAGATTTAAAATTTATGTAAAGTTTCAATTTTTTGGCACTTCTAGCATACTCCCTGCCATTCTTGGTTGGCTTCCAAGTATTATAAAGTCTGATTTGTTATTATTTTTTTTATTTTTCAGGTTGATATAATAGGAGTTGGTTGCTACTCGTCCAAGGATTTGTGGACTTGGAAAAATGAAGGGATTGTGCTTGCAGCTGAAGAAAATGACGAGACTCATGATCTTCACAAATCCAACGTGCTTGAGAGACCAAAAGTTTTGTACAATGAGAACACAGGAAAGTACGTTATGTGGATGCATATAGATGATACAAATTATACAAAAGCCCATGTGGGTGTGGCTGTCAGTGACTGTCCGAATGGTCCATTTGAGTACCTATATAGCAAAAACCCTCATGGCTTTGACAGCAGAGATATGACGGTCTTCAGGGATGATGATGGTGTTGCATATCTCATCTATTCTTCTGTTGAAAATAGTGAACTCCATGTCAGTCCACTTACTAAGGATTATCTTGATGTTTCAAACATTGTGAGTCCAGTTCTCATTGGCCACCACCGTGAAGCCCCGGCTTTATTCAAGCACCAGGGCACTTACTACATGATCACGTCGGGCTGCACAGGTTGGGCTCCAAACGAAGCATTGGCTCATGCATCTGATTCCATTATGGGCCCTTGGGAGACTATGGGAAATCCATGTTTAGGAGGGAACAAAATATTTAGGGAAACAACTTTTTTCGCTCAGAGCACATTTGTCCTACCCTTGAAGGGGCTTCCAAACTACTACATATTTATGGCTGATAGATGGAACCCGGCTGATTTGAGGGACTCAAGATATGTATGGCTTCCTCTGAAGGTTGCAGGACCAGTGGACCAGCCTCTCGATTATGACTTTGGGTTCCCATTATGGCCCCGAGTGTCGATTTTCTGGCACAAGAGATGGAGACTTCCTTTCAGATTGAGTGGTTAGATTCTGTTGCCTGTATCATATTCTACATGAGGTAATTAAATTGGCCAATTCTTTGTTTCAATTTCTCTCGTTGCTCATATGTAAGTTGTAACAGTATCATTTTTTCTTACAGTTTACACGATATTACACTTAGATTGGTAGCAATAAAACTAGTGTCCTAGTGTTTATATCAATTGAGAGAAACAGAATACGTATTGTTCTATAGAGGATCAAATGACATGTTTGAGGTTTTCCTATATCGAATCGGCATTTACACTTGATTGCTGATATTTGCCATTGTGGTTGACATGTACCATCAAAATCAGAAAAAGGTTTACTCAGACCAATTCAATCTTTTGTTGGGATGTTAACTCAAAAATTGTCAAATCATCTTTGTCATCCATGTACGACAATAGACCCTATACAACTATGAAAGCATCTTCACTCTTTAGACATCTTCCTTCTCCTAAAGGAGAGCCAACGACTAAAGCCTACGTCATTTTTTTTTCTAAAAAGTAAAAATAGAAAGAAAAAATAAAGTTGCTCCTTACCTTTTTTTTTTCTTTTTTTTTTTTTCATTATACGATGTAATTTTTTATTTTTTATGTTGTTCTACCCGATTCACCCTTTGGGCTAATTCGGATTTGGGGATCAGTTCTGGGTGGTTAGGTTCCAGTCCCCTACCGATTGTTGTTGAGGGGGATCGAACACGAGTCCTCCTTACCAAGTGTAGTCTCAATCACTACTACACCAACAACCAATTGGTACGATGTAAATTATTTTTAATGAATGAAAACATATTTTTTAGGTAAATCATATTTACAAATTAGTTTTTAATCACCAAAGTCAAATATTTGGGTCTACACATTTGCGGATCTATATTCGGAGGCCCGATATTGGGCTGAGTAGGCGAACCCAACAAGTCCATTTCATTGATATCATTGCATCATGACAACTACTGAGGCCTCTTTTAGTGTGGTGCTAATTGCTAAGTCAATTCCCATTTTTTGCCTTTTTAACTTAACTTGTATCTTATGTTATCACTTTCACCGTTTTTGACCACAATGAGTGTGATTATTATTGTTTAATTGGACGGGCAATTGGGCCACGTGCTCCCTTTAGAAACCAGTAGGCCAATTTTAAGTGGTGTTAGCTTAGATAAGTTTAAGAAAAATGAATTGAGATTGATTGTCAGTTTAAAATGAGTAATGATTTATGTAGCCCTTAGGAGTATGTAAAAGCATTAAATATAGTTATTAAAATTGGAATTAAGCTGAGAATTCATGATAAAATTAGGGCCAAATCGGTGTAATTAATATAATCTTTTCTCATTATTTTTTTTTTTAGCTTTTTATATATAGTCCTTAGAAGTATGTATATCATTTTTCAAAATATATTTAAATAAATGTACTACCTCCGTTAATGGTTATCTGCACCATTAACAGAGGTAGTATTTAAGATTAGATAAATTTTAAAAAATAAAAATAAAGTGAATATTATACCACCTTCCACACACACACAAAAAAAGAAAATATTGTGGTAAGATTAAAGGAGGTTGGAGAAAAAGAAAAGGGAAGGCCAAAAACAAGGAGAGAGAGTCAAGTCAAAAGATTAGATGTACTCGTACTAGAAGTGGAAACTCTGAAAAGAAGTTCCCACAATCCCACCAGGTTTGGTGGGCCAAAAGTGCCCTTTTTTTATTTAGCTCTTCTGAATCAACCAAAAAGGTTCAATGTATGGGCCCCAAATATTTTCTTGTAAATCTTTTGAAAATTAATCAAGCACTACTATTCTTCTTCACAAATTTTTGGCAAAAATAATTCATGAACAAACAACATCTGCCGGCCCACTATGTGAGCCCATATATCTTATCTCTACTCACTAGCAATGCATAAACCAAATAATATTCCACATATTTCTTAAAAAAAAAAAATAATAAAAAAGATAAATAAAAATTCTACATACAGCTTATATTAGTATATTAATGATCAATCTAGCATTTAAATACTCCATTTTATTTGGATTCTATAATGTGAGAATAATTCAAATTATAACGCCTAAATCCTTAAAGTGCACCATTTGTAAGAGAGGAATTTCAATATGTTATTTTTATGGTCTATCTAACTTATCAATCAAGCTAGCTATTTCGGGGTTTTCTGATGTCCTGCGGGAGAGTTACAATTCCGAGACTGGAACCGGACGCCTGTAACTGCAAAACAAACGGATGCTCCGGATGATTGGAGATCTGCCTCCGACGGTCAAGTTAGTACTTGATTAAGGAGTAATTAATGCAGAAATTAAAGTGATTGGGTCTCTCTAGGTGAGAGAGTTTAATGTGTGTAATCTGCGTTGTTCGCGTCCCCCCCTTAATGAGGATTAAGGGAGGTATTTATAACCTCGGGAAACGTGCCAATCTAGGTTTAGGTTAACCTTGGGCTGATTGGGCTTCCCTCGGAAGTTGGGCCTAGGTGACCGGTTATCCCAGGTGTCATGGGAAGGACACGTGTCGTGTCGTAATTAGTCCATAGTGGACGGATCATTGCTTGACACGTGGCAGGCTCCTATTGGCCCATGTGACGGACACATGGCGGAACCTGATTGGTCCACTTGTCAGATGGTGATTGGTGGGGAAAAATCCCCTAATCATTTGCCCCTCGCAGGTGGCACGTGACTGGTCACGTGTTACCTGTGACAGGTATCGCCCTGTAACAGGCGACGGCCTGCTACAGGTGTCACTCGGCGAGAGGCCGAGAGATTCTCCCGCCAAAATTTTGAATTCTGGAAGTGACCCTTCGCCTTCTCACTTCGCCTATATAAAGGAGTGTTGACTTCGGTCATTTTCACACTTGAAAACTTTGTGAGAGAACATTCGGACCCCTGAACTTGCTCTGACATTTTGGACCCTTTCTGCCTACCGCCTGCTCTGACAAGCCGACTGCAAAGGATTTTCAGAACTTCATCAATCGTCACTCGTTCAGGTAACCGTCGGTTCTCTTACTCTTAATTTTCTCTTTACTTTATTCTTTTTTGAAATGGCACCACGGAAGCACACGACACGACCTAGGTTAGTGATCAGCCGGTCACCGGGGACGGCTGAATCTAGGACTAGGAGTGTCGCCTGCCCTTTTCTGGACCCATCTTTTCCCTTTATACAAAGTCCGACTGTATCTGTGTCTATGCAGAGCATGATGGACAGAACAAAAAAGACTGCCAGGATCTCAAACTCAGACGGCTCCTCCCACAGGGTGCCGATTAGTGAAACATCTGACCAGGCGCCAGATGTGGAAGTGAAACAAAGCGGCTTGAAAGCCGGCAGTTCTGAGGGAGGAGTCAAAATGACCCCTTCCCATTTTACAGTTGACAATTCTACATTCTCTCCTGCTCCTTTTAAAGGAGAGGAGGCGGGCCCCTCCGGGAGAGGGGAGGAGTCGTCCTCTTCGGACTCGTCAGAGGACGATTCCGAGTCTAGCTCTTCTGGCCATGCTTCTCTGGACACAGAAGAGAAAAACAGTCGCCTACAAGAGGCGAGGCTTTCTCACGCAGTTGAGAAGGGGGACGATTGGGCGGAGCCATCCGCCTCTCACCGAGAGCAAAATACCCCCTACTACTGCACGGTACCTCGGGGTCGGATCACAGCCATGCAAGAGAAAGTGGAGAGCTTTATCGCAAACCACACAATGGGCCCCGGCTTTTTAGTGTTCGTGCCGGATCCAGAAGACACAGTCGTCTGGCCGGCTGGTACCAGTTATGATGGCGCCTGCTTTGGCTGCTACGAGGCGGCCATCAAGGCTGGGCTGCGCTTCCCACTACATTCGGCTGTTCAGCGGATCTTGGATGGGTATGAGTTGGGGTTATGGCAGTTAGCCCCGAACTCCTGGGTCAACGTACTCGGCTATGTGGCCGGGTGCGAACTGCACGGGGTGGAGCCGAACTTCGAGGCTTTAGCCAACATGAACTACCTCAGCCGGACCCCTAAGGCAGGCGGTACCGGCTGGTATCAATTGACGAGCCACAGGGGCTACCTCATGACGAGAGGTAAAGCAAACAAATGGAAGGACTGGCGGAGCACCTTCCTTATCATTGAGAGTTCAGACACAGAGCTGAACAAGCGCTTCAACACGTGGAACAGGAATCCGCCCCTTCTTGCAGGCGGCCGCAGCATGCCGCCTGTTCCCCCCAAGGCTAAGAAAGAGATCCTAGATAAAGGACTCTTCAAAGTAGAGCCGAAGGTGAACTCTACTTCAGGGGTACGAGAGCAAGTACCCCTGCACTGCGTCCCGAGCTTCAAATGGCTCTACGACGAGTACTTTTTGGCCACCTGTGGCCTCAGCAGTCGGTGCTCAAGAGGTAGCCGGCCTGTCTAATACTTTGTTGTTCCGTGCATTTCTTGTTATAACTTTTATTAACTTTGCTAGTTGTTTTTGCAGCGGACGCCATGAGCAAAATTACCGCCTCCAAGACTGCAGCGGCCATGTTGCGGGCCTCCATCATGCAACAGTCTTCAACCGACTCCCCCAACAAGGGGGCACCCTTGGTGGGCTTCGAACCTTTCACCCTCTTTTTGGAGTTGTGTTTATGCATATACTGACTCTTTTCTTCTTTTTTAGACGGGCGTTCCAAGAGCTTCTTCTTCCCAACAGCCAGACCCCAAGGCCCGGAGGACGACTGTTGCGAGCTCTCCTGGTTCTGCCAGGAAACATGCGGCGGCTGAGAAACAGCCGTCCACTTCTTCTAAAACTCCAGCTGGGCCACCTAGAAGTATGAAATTGTCCTTGTAAATTTTAGAATTGCTCCCTTCTTTACTAGGTCTAATCCGTTTGTTTATGCTTGATGCAGCCGACCCTCAGGAGCCTGACTTGGTCGAGGTGGCCAAGTCTATGATCAAGGTCGTTCCTCCAGCTGAAAAGGAGGCGGTCAGGGGTGTCGACACCCTTGACCTAGACGGGATTGCAGGGGTCCTTGCTGAGGTATACTTAGCATATTTTTTAGTATTTGAATTCCAGGACGCCTGTTTTCTTTTTTGTTTGGAAACTGACGCCTGTTCCCCTTTTTACTTAGGCCCTACTCCGAGTGAACGGCCTTCGCAAGCCGCTTGACCGGAAGAACAAAGAGGTAAAGGCTGCAAAAGCTATGGCCGCCTCTGACTGTGATAAGGCAATGTTTCAAATTGCCCAAAATTAAGTTCTGACCATTGATATTCTTTATTATCAGGCGCAGGCTACCGCCGCTATCCGGGCTCAGTTAGAGGCGGCCCAGAAGAGGAATAGCGAGCTGGAGGCGACCATCAACAACCTCAAGGCCGAGCTGAGACCTCTTCGCTAAAAGATGTCCTCATACGAAACCTTGGAGAAATCCTTGGCGAGCGTAAAGGTACGCCTGGTGACCCAGGAGAAGAGTCTTACTCAGGAGCTCTCGGAAAAGGCCGAGCAATAAAAGAAAGAGCTGGTTCGGGAGATGATGGAAGACTCTGCTCAAATCCAGCGCATGACTTGGGGCCGCCTCTTCCCCAATGCCGACTTTGCCTCATGGGAAAAAACGTACCGCCAGTGTTCTGATAGATATAATCAAGAGATCCTGGCGGCTGCTGAGGAAGAGGCGTTGGAGGAGGAGGAGCAGCCGGTAGTGGCGCTTGTGCCGCTTGGGGGTAATGCATCAAAGAAGGATGCAGCTGAAGCCGAGTCCAGCAAGAAGAGTGCTGACCAGGCGGCAGCTGCTAATATTGAAGATCTGCCCCCTTCTTAAGCTTTATGTCTTCTTTCCACGGCCTGCGTGCCGTTTGTTTGTATTTACCCGGCCAGGGGGCCGGGGCTCTGAATATTTTGCCGGTCTTTAATGACCGGCTTCTTTTTAATGAATTTTTTTGTTTTGCTTCAAATTTGTTTAAGTATTGAATATTATGATATCCAATTGTACACTATACCGACTGTTTTACATGGCCGATAGTTGCAGACAGGTACGGACAGTTAGTCACGCCGCCTATGCCCCTGGACGATTGGTTGTCTGTTTCCAGGCTAGACGATCAGTCGGCCATTTATCCAATCGGTATTCGAAACATTTTAAAGACTGAATCCCCTTTAGGCAGGCGGTCCTGTCATTTGTAAAATTAACCAAGTAGGAAAGTGGTTTCCTACTTGTCATGCTTTTAGGCTAGAGACTTTAGGCCGTCTAGGCCGACTGTTCCCCGTCATATTTAATCTAGTGTGACCAAGTAACTAAGTAGTAGAGGTATCAAGCGGTGGGTACCGGTTGTTCCCCTTTATTCGTCGTTGGCTTTTAACTCATAGGTTGTTAACCTAGCAGGAGTAGTGGTTGAGAGCCCCTGTTTGCTAAAAACAGGCGGACGACTCATACCTTTTAGGCTCCATACTAAGTTTGAGATAGTGACTATGAGTTAACTTTGGTGTTACTCAGTCGTCGTCACTCCTGCTTGAGTAGTAAAGGTACCAGGCGGCGGAGGCCGGCTGAACCTTTTGATTCGCCAATGTTTGTTGGCTATTAACTCAAGAGGTACCCCCTGCATTTATCCCAAGTAATACAGGCGGTCATCTGACTCAAATGTCAACTGCTACCACTGGTTTGGTTAGTGATAGAGTTATCCTTGTCTAAAAAACGGCTATGTGGTTGCCCTTGGGGGCAGTCGTATAGGTGTCGTGTAATTAGTTTATAGAGCAATGTTCCACCCAAAAGGGAGCTGCTCTCTGCGACGAATTTCATCCGGAGGGATGCCGCCGGACGCCTGCTATGATGTTGGGACAGGTCGTATTAGTTTTGAAGATTGGATCAGTTGGCTTGGCGCCTGGTCTGATCATTCGACTTGTGGCCTTGGTTAGTTCTTGGTGAACGTATGTGCTAAGTAAGAGGAGGGTAGCCGCCTGTTTAGGCACAGGGTCGGCCAGGCCCTGATCATTTTTAGCTAAGTATAAGGGGGGTGGCTGTGTGCTTTGGAACCAGTCGGCCCTCTTCTATGGAGAGTAGCCGACTATATGTCCAGACGGCATGCCCCTATGGTGATAGAGTAAAATATTCAATGGAGAGTAGTCGACTGTAAAGGTACAGGCGGCATGCCCCTCTGAAGATAGAGTAAAATACTCAATGGAGAGTAGCCGACTGTAAAGGTACAGGCGGCATGCCCCTCTTAAGTAGGAATAAAAATTGAACATGGAGAGTAGCCAACTGTTTGTCAGTAGGCATGCCCCTCTTCAGTAAAAATGAAAACTGAGTATGGAGAGTAGCCAACTGTTTGTTAGTAGGCGTGCCCCTCTTAGTACAAAATTGAATGAAACAGCAAACTTTAATTAAGTAGCCCTTGACTATTTACATCATTCAAAAGAAATATTTCTTAAGATTATCTACATTCCAAGTTCGAGGCAACGGTTGTCCGTCTGGTGTTCCCAGATGGTATGTACCGTCCCTGACCTCTTCACAGATTCGGTAGGGTCCTTCCCAGTTGGGAGTTAGTTTGCCAGACTCATTAGCCCTACCAACTGCTTCCATTTTTCTAAGTACAAAGTCCCCCACTTTGAGTGGACGCCTGTGTACTTTTTTGTTGTATGATCTAGTCATTCTCAGGCGGTAAATTTCATGGCTCAAGACAGCATTGCCCCTCCTTTCAGGAAGTGAGTCTAATGCCAGGCGCATGGCTTCCCAGTTTGCCTCTTCGTCATATAACATTACTCGAAGAGTCGGCTCGTAGTGTTCTATTGGAAGAACAGCTTCCACACCATAAGTTAGGAGGAATGGAGTTTCTCCAGTCGCCCCTTTTTCAGTCGTCCTAATGGCCCAGAGAACATGTGGTAATTCATCCGCCCATAGGCCGCCTGATCGTTCAATCTTTTTCTTGAGACCGTCTGAGATGATTTTATTAAAGGCTTCTACCTGGCCGTTTGCTTGTGGACGGTCGACAGATGCAAAGTAGTGTGCAATTCCTTGGTTACCCAACAAGCTTTTGAGAACAGGCGTCTCAAATTGGGGACCATTATCAAAAACCATAGACATGGGAACCCCGAACCGAGTGATGACATTTTTCCAGATGAATGAAATTACATCCTTCTCTTGATTCCCTTTACAGCCTCCGCCTCTACCCATTTAGTGAAGTAGTCGACGGCAACAAGTATGTACCTCCTTCCGCCTGTAGCAGGCGTATATGGACCCAGAATATCCATGCCCCACTTAGAAAACGGTAGTGGGCTATGAATGGTAGTGAGGTCAGTAGCCGGACGGTGAATTAGTTTGCCAAACCTTTGGCACTTGTCACATTTTTTCACCATCTCCATCGCATCTGCTTCCAAAGTAGGCCAAAAGTAGCCCTGCCGCCTTGCCCGTTGAGCAAGCGTCCTACCCCCTATATGGGAAGCACAGTAACCAGAGTGAAGATCATCTAGTATCTCTCGCCCCTTTTCTGGAGTAACACACTTTAAGAAGGGTTGAAGGTACCCCCTTTTGTGAAGTTCTCCCTTTATTATTTCAAAACTGGTTGCTCGTTTTTCAGTACTACTGCCTGTTGATGATCATCCGGCAGGGTACCATTTGTCAGATATGCCCTGATTGGATCCATCCAGGTTGAGCTTTTGTCTAAGATTCCAATAGGTTCTTCCTCAATGCTTCTCCTCTCCATTACTTCCCAAAAAACAGTTCGAGGAGTATCACAGGAGGCGGAGGATGCTAATTTTGAAAGTGCATCCGCCTGGTTGTTTTCTGATCTCGGCACTTGGGTCAGATGGAAATCCTCAAGGGAGCCGACTGCTTGTCGGACCGCCTGTAAATACTTGATCATGGCCGGATGGGTTGCTTCGTATTCGCCATTGTACTGACTCACTATCAATTGTGAATCGGAACAAGCGTCTATTTTTCTTGCTCCTGCCGCCTTGCACATGCGGATTCCGGCTAGTAAAGCTTCATATTCTGCCTCATTGTTTGAGGCCTGAAAACTGAAGCGTAAAGCATACTCGTACCTGTCGCCCTCTGGCGACTGACATATGACTCCTGCTCCACAACCATTTGAAGTAGAGCTTCCATCCACACATACCTTCCAGACTTGGTCTGTAACTTGAGAGTCAGGAGGACGAGTCATCTCAACAATAAAGTCAGCAAAGGCTTGCCCCTTCACTGCTTTTTTAGGCTCGAAAGTAACTTCGAGGCTTTGTATTTCTATGGCCCATTTGATCATTCGGCCTGACGACTCCATGATGGTCAGTGGCCGCTTGATAGGTTGGTCTGTATACACGACGACTGCATGTGCCAAAAAGTAGGGCTTCAATTTTTTAACAGCCATGAAGAGTGCAAGACCAAATTTCTCCACTAAGGGATACCTCAACTCGGCATTTTTCAGTAAATGACTGACAAAGTAGACCGGGAGCTGACAACCGTCTCTTTCAGCAAGGAGAACAACGCTTAACGCATGATCAGAGACGGCCAGGTACATGTAGAGTACTTCTTTGGGCAAAGGGCTAACCAGCCTCGGCAAGGAATGCAAGTGAACTTTCAATTTCTGGAAGGCCGCCTCAGCATCCGGCCCCCATTCAAACCTTGCCTTTTTCTTAATTGCCTGGAAAAAGTATAGGCATTTGTCGCCTGATCGGCTTAGAAATCTTCCCAAGGCCGCCAGACAACCTGTTAACTTCTGAACCTCTCGGATGGTATGAGGCGACTGCATGTCGATGACCGCCTGCACCTTCTCAGGGTTCGCCTCTATTCCTCTCTGATTGATAAGGAATCCGAGAAATTTCCCAGACTCAACTCCAAAGACACATTTCTTGGGATTGAGCATGACATGGTGCCGCCTGAGTGTGGCGAAAGTTTCTCGGAGGTCCGACAGATGATCTTTCTGAAGTTTAGACTTGACAATCATATCATCAATATATGCCTCGACATTTCTCCCAATCTGATCAAAGAACACAGTGTTTATCATTCGCTGGAAAGTGGCCGGGGCATTCTTAAGACCAAACGGCATGACCGTGTAACAGTATAACCCCTGATCAGTGACGAAGGCCGTCTTCTCCTGATCTTTCTTCCATAAAGGAATTTGATGGAAACCAGAGTAGGCGTCCATAAAGCTCATCAAAGCATGGACGGCTGTTGAGTCGACCAGGTTATCAATTTTAGGCAGAGGGTAACTGTCTTTGGGGCACGCCTTGTTTAAGTCTGTGTAGTCTACACACATTCGCCAGGTGCCATTTGGCTTTTTAACAAGCACCACATTTGCAACCCAGTCTGGGAAGTAACATTGCCGAATGAACCCTGCATCAAGTAATTTTTTAACTTCGGCGGCTGCCGCCTGACTTCTTTCTTCGCCATGGTTCCGCTTCTTCTGCCGTACCGGCTTCTTTTTCGGATCCACGGCCAGTTTATGTACCGCCAGATCAGGACTAATGCCTGGCATTTCATGGACTTCGAATGCAAAGATGTCCTTCTATTCTTTCAATAGTTTGTGAAAGTCGTCACCCAGGTCCCTTAGAGCAGTCGTCCCAACCTTGATTGTTCTGTCAGGACGCGAGTCATCTAAGATCAGGTCCGTATGCTCACCAGCTGGCTGAGGGCGGAATTCATCCGACCGCTCCTCTGCCAATGATTGCTATTTTCTGTCTTTTCTTGCGGCCCCTGTCTGGGATGTCTTTCTCTTCTTGCCGCCTGCTTCTTGAACAGGCGCACTCTCCTTGAAATTGTCAAGGTCTATTTTCCACCACTTGACCCAGTGGCCATAACAGTGGGCTTGACATCCGAGAGATAGCACTCTCGGGCCATCCTCTAATCTCCCCTTAGGGACCCGACTGTTCCATTATCCCTCTCAAACTTGAGCAACATAAGAGATGGGATTATAACAGCCTTGGAATAATTCAGGTTTGGTCGTCCCAGAATCATGTTGTAGGCCGAGAGTTCTTCTACTACCAGGAACCGGACTACCATGTGTCGTCCTTCCCCTTTTTCGCCCAGGCGGATGGGTAAATCCACTCGTCCCACTGGGTGGACGACTCCTCCTCCAAACCCTACTAAAGGGTGGGATGCCGGATGTATGCAATCAGTCTGATATTTTAGTTTCGACAGACATTTGCTACTGATGAGATCTGAGGAGCTTCCGGTATCTATGAGGATTCGGCCAACTCTCTGGTTGGCCACTTTACATTCAATAACGATAGGGTCGTCATGCGACCCTCTTACCCCTCCTAGATCTTATTCAGTGATGACAATCTCAGGAAATGAATATTTGAAGGGCCGTTCTTGTTGAACGGAATTTATATCTAACCGTCTGATATTGTCTTTGTTGCCCCTAATAGTGGGGTCGCCTCCTGAGAAGCCGCCTGCAATGGTGTAGACGACTGCATCATCTGTATCGGAGCTGTCGGCCTGTTGATTCTTTTTGGTCGACTGCTTTTTCGAGGAAGTGTTCCCCGTAGATTTCTTGACATAAGTGTCAAGATCACCTTGCTCAGCCAGGCGGTCCAGATACCGCATGAGACTGATGCATTCATTGGTGTGATGACCAACATCTTCATGATAATCACAGAATTTTTCTTGGTTCCGGTTGTTTGCAGAACCCTTCATGGGGACCGGCTTCTCAACTGAGATCCGTCCCTTGATTTCCTTTAGGATAAATTGGCTATCCTTGTTAAACACATACTTTGGGGAGTATGGTTTGAATTCTTTTTTCTTTTTCTGGGCCGGCTGTTTAGAGGAATCAGTCGCCCATACCTCTTTTCTCTTCTCGTCTTTGTTTGACGACTGTTTCTGTCGTCCTTCTCTTTTGTCGGACCTTCTCCCGTCTGACTTTTTTACCGTACTACAAAGATCAGTCGCCTGTATATAAGCTTCCGCTTCAATCAAGGCCTCTTGAAGAGTCGCCACCCTCTTTCGGACCAAATCAAATTTGAAGGTCGACCCGTCTTTGAGACCTCTGAAAAAGTCAGTATAGGCTACTTCATCCGGTAACCCTTGAATCTGTATTCTCATCAGGTTAAACCGCCTGATGTAAGAACGAAGCCCCTCCTTCTCGCCCTGCTGAATTGTTCCTAAATCAAGGGTCGTCTTCTTCGCAGGGATGTTCATGGTGAAGTTGGAGGTGAATAAGTAAGCAAGCGTCTTGAAGTTATTTACACAACCAGTCGACAGGTTGCCGAACCATTGTTGTGCGATTCCTTTGAGAGTCGCTGGGAAACACTTGCACCAAGTGGGATCATCCAACCCTTGAAGGTACATCAGGTTGGTGAATGCCATCAGATGGTCTTCTGGGTTAGTAGTGCCGTCATAGGCGCCTACTAATACATTTTTCACTTTGGCCGGCTGAGCGGCTTCAGTAATTTCCTTGGAGAAGGCCGACGGCTGTTCACCAAGTCTAAGCAATCGTAGCTGCCAGTCCATAGGTTGGACATTTTTTGCTGCATGTCCACTAAACGGAGGTGGCTGTAAAAAATACTGTTGTTGCGGTACAAACGGTAAGTTTGGTACCGCCTGGTCGCTATGAAAGCTGGACTGACGGGAGGTGCCGCCTGACTGACTCTCATGATACGACTGAGTATGCCTCATCGAGGTATTTCGCAGACTGTCTTGGAAGTTTGAAGTAGAGGCCGACTCTGACAATCGGTCACTCTTGTTCTGTTCTAGCAGTAGCCGAGCGTCTGTGTATGTTTTCCTCGACCCGTCCGCCTGAATATGACGAACAGGTTTCCTATTTCCCGGAGTAGGAAAACGGTATTTTGTGAAATCAAGGGCAGGTGGCTCCCACTTCCTAGATTTAGGATGAGGGGTCGCCTCTCGCCCTTGAACTGGCTTCCTCTTCCGTGAAGTGGAGGGTTTCTTAGCCGACTGCTCCTTGTCCAGAGCAGGCGGCTTCTTGTTGATCAACTCTTGAATTTCTCCCTTGAAGTCCCTCATGAAGGTCATGAGTTCGTTCCTTGTGATGGGAGCAGACCCATCAGTCGGCTGCTACCGAACAGGCGGTGCGCCTGCTGGCTCGCTTCCAGTTTGAAGATGTTCCCGTTCCCTCCTTTCGGTATGACGGGTACGTCGGGCCCTTAGGGTCCCGTCTGAAGCTGTGTGAGCTTCAACTTCAAATTCATTCTCAGTATCGTGGTCCGACTGAACTAGAGGGTCGTCCAGGGGACGTCTCTCTTCAGGAGCCGGTACAAACGTGGATGCCATCTCAGAAGTACTCTCCCCACAGACGGCGCCAAAATGTTTCGGGGTTTTCTGATGTCCTGCGGGAGAGTTACAATTCCGTGACTGGAACCGGACGCCTGTACCTGCAAAACAAACGGATGCTCCGGATGATTGGTGATCCGCCTCCGACGGTCAAGTTAGTACTTGATTAAGGAGTAATTAATGCGGAAATTAAAGTGATTGGGTCTCTCTAGGTGAGAGAGTTTAATGTGTGTAATCTGCGTTGTTCGCGTCCCCCCTTAATGAGGATTAAGGGAGGTATTTATAACCTCGGGAAACGTGCCAATCTAGGTTTAGGTTAACCTTGGGCTGATTGGGCTTCCCTCGGAAGTTGGGCCTAGGTGACCGGTTATCCCAGGTGTCATGGGAAGGACACGTGTCGTGTCGTAATTGGTCCATAGCGGACGGATCATTGCTTGACACGTGGCAGGCTCCTATTGGCCCATGTGACGGACACATGGCGGAACCTGATTGGTCCACTTGTCAGATGGTGATTGGTGGGGAAAAATCCCCTAATCACTAGCTACTTCGTGTTTCCTCAAAAAAAAAAAAAAAAAAAAAAAAAAAAAAGCTAGCTACTTCGTGTAATTTTGATTATAAAATCTTATAAGCTTGTCTATATTACAACATACATTTTCGTGTATCCATTTTACAACGTATTAAATCGTGTTACCAATGTGGCACAATGTCACGTATTAAAACCTTTAAAGTATGAATTTATGATCAAAGTAAAAACAGGCTTTACATTTTTCATTTTCCTCTTTACAACTAAAAGCATAATAGAAGTAGGTTTGGTATCCTCTTTATAAGTTTATCCCGGCCTTTAATTAGCTGTGATGGATGGCATTTCATTTCCAAGTTTTTGATGGATGTACCAACTCCACTATCTATTTGGATTTATTGTTTTTTCCATGTAACTTAATGTAACCCCAGCTCTTAAGATCAGATGTATGTAAAAAATAGATGTACATAAAAAATATAATAATAATAATAAATAAATAAAATTAATAAAGTGGGCACAATTTTATTGGATGTTTTTCCCCCTTCTTTCTTTTTCCATCTCCACTTTAGCCATCTGGTGGACTAGTCACATCTAACCCACATGTACCCCAATATTGAACCTTTGTAGGACCCTCTTTCTTCCCTTTAAACTTAGGTCCAAACACCACCACCCCTCTTCCCACCCAAAGCCTTTTCTCACTTAAATTTAAAGCAATTTATATATAAAGTCGTACTCCTTTAGTTTATTACAGTTCTTTCTATTATGACAGTGATTGCCTCGTAAATAAATCAAAACAGAAAGAACGTTTAGAGATATAAAGAGTGTTAAGCTTTGTTATTTATCGCTTATGGATTAATGAGGATTTTGTTAGCACTAAGTTAGCATAGATATCTCCAAAATTTAGATAATCATTGCAAGTTGGTGTGATTAGCATAAATATAGGTCAATACTATGTTTTATTTGATGGAGATGGTGGAGCCCAAATGCACATATATATACTTACACCTATAAAGCCATGGAATGAGAAACATTGTTCTAATTAGCAACTCTACTACTATATGCATGTCTTAGCTTCTCGAATAGGCCCTCCCCTCTCTTTCTCTAACATGGAAAATATGGCTCTCCTATAACTTTGGCAAATTTGGGTTGACATACCAATTATTTGCCTATTGCTTATTGGTGATTGTGCGATTCAAATGGTACAATTATTTGTCCCTCATATACTTTGAATATAAGTTTTGCTATTTACTTTGATTTTGTGTTGTTGCATTTTAAGTCTTTTAACCACTATTACTTACTCTTTAATTCATACAATTTTTTTAAACATCTTTACTCTTAAAATAACAAAACAAAATCTTTTTTTTTCAAAACCCACTCGGTACATATTAATACGAGTAGATTGATGAATCCATAACAAAAGTAAGAAGAACTCTTAGCATCGATCATATACATATGTAGTTATGTATTTCCCAAGTCTAATGGAAATTATACTAGTATATACCAAAATATGTAATTCAATCTGACTGTAAAATTATTAGACAAATTCTATTGAAAAAAAATTAATCACAATTAAGCGTGATCAAATTGATATTAAAAGTAACCAAATCCAAAGAAAATAAAATCCATGACCCAAATTAAAGATGTTATGATCATGATCATCCATTTTGCAATGTCAAACCCTATCCAAAATCCAAATTGCAACCTAATTTGATCGATAATATCTCAATATGCCTTTTTTTTAAAAAAAACTTCCTACTTCTTTAACAAAAAAAATAAAAATAAATAAAAATCTCACACCCATAAACCTCATGACAAACATAGAATTGCAAGCACGTGCGAGCGTGCTTCAAACTGCACGACCGCACGTGCCAACCACAACTAAGGTTTCCATGCACTGGCCCACACGACGGGTTGATCCCTCCAATTCAAGAATATTCCGGCAGCCGGAGACGCCAACGACGAGCACTGTGCCATCGACCACCCTTCTTTATACCTCCTAAGCAAAGCCCTTACATCATCACAAACCTCCTCACTATACGCCACGTGTCCAAACCCTACCCCACGCATCCTCCCTGTCCACCTAGTGGCATTCTCTCTCCTCTCCGCTGACGTGGCCTCCGGGCAAGCCAACAAATCCACAAGCGCCTTGCCCGCTGCCCGTTCCAACATCAACTTCTCATTACTCGTCCTACCAAAACTCTCCTCTAACGCCTCAAAGTAAACCCTAAACCACCTTAAACACTCCGAAAAACCTCGTACAAACCCATCTTCATCCGCCGCAAAATCCGCCTCCTCTTCAACCACCGTAACCACCCTCGGATTCAGCCCCTTAAACGCCGACAACAACCCATCACGACGGCGTAAACTCAACGTATGTAACGAGTTTACGAGGTTTATCGCCAAAGCTTCGTCCTCCTTAACATCAAGATCAGAAAAATCTAAAGTAGACAAATCACCTACATGATGAATAACCTTAAATTTAAAGGGTACCCCCATTAATCTAGCAAACTTCTCTAATCGAACACCAATTTCTTTCATAACTCTTTGGACTCCGACATCGTTGCTATCGAGCACGGTGGTTAGCTTCAAGTGAGGCGTGTCATCCATACGTGTGGCAAGAGCTTCTAGAAGAGTCGGCCATTGAGTACAAAATGTGTTACTAATGTCAATAATATGGAGTTTAGGCTCACCATCTAGGGCATCAATCAATGCACCGTTACTCGCCACGTGTCCGAATGTAGTCCAAGGACTAACTTCTTGGAACTTAAGTAGCATCTTTCGAGTTGTTTCGAACGAGAATGATTTATCCGCGGCAACTCTCATGTTGTTGTAGCAACGATCGCCGGAGTCGGTCATTCGAGTAAAGAGGGCTTGTGTGAAGTAGGATGCTAACTTCTGCTCGACGTCCCCATATGGGGACCCGAGTTCGTTTAGCATCCATAGTATTTGGTGGAGGCGAGCGGTGTCAGAGTCTGACACCGCTCGAGCTGCCTCCAGTAGAAGATTATTAGCCCATTTACCTACGTAAAAAGATGGGTCGGATAACAACTCTAGGTTAAGGGTTGTTGTTGTACCACCGCCATGGGTGGTTGGGGGGGTGTTGGTGGTGGTGGGGGTGGAGGTAGTAGTAGTGGAAGGCGAAGCAGAAGGATGATGATACTGCTGATGATGATGTTGTTGTTGCTGCTGATAGGGATAAGAAGGATAAAAAGGCGAGGTTGTATTCGGTTGAGGTTGTTGCTTATTGTGTGAAGAGGAAGAAGAAAAGTCTTCTTCATCCATGAAAAAGTTGAAGCATTCTTCGTCTTGAGGAAAGTGTTGTTGTTGTTGATGTTGATGATAATGGTAATAGTTGTTGTTACTATTATGGGTAGAATGTTTGGAAGAGATAATAGAGGAAGAACTAGAATTGGAATTATTGAAAGAAGATTGATTATCAGAAGATAATTGTTGTTGTTGTGGTTGTGGGTGTGTTTGTTGGAAACTGACTAGTCTAAACAAAGTATCCATTTTAACCCAACCATCAAGTATGTAATTTGATGATGATGAATAATATGATATGATGAGGGGATAAAAACTATTTTATTTATTTTTTGGGTTAAAAATAAAAATGAAATATCAACGCACTCACCCACTTCTAAAACTTAACTTAGCTTAGATTGAAACTAACTACAAGTTATTGTGAGTGTGTAAATCATCAGAAGAGAATATGGGGTGGTGTGGTGGGTTTTTAACTGAGTGGATAGGAAATTCTAAGAAAAAATTAAATCTTTTTTTTTTTTTTTACTTTATTGAAATAAAGGAGTATCTTGATGTTGGATTTTAGCTCATTCAACATCATTAGTATAGTAGGAGAGAGAATAAAAAGAGTATTTTGAGAGAATCTCAATATTATTATTATTATTATTATTATTTTATCTCTTTTTTGCTTTTGGTCTAATCGATGAAGAGTATGGGAATGTAAAGGCCTAATGCCTAAAGGGTATTGTTTTTAATTTTGTTTATTGTATTTGTTTAATAATTTATTATACATTCATATTTGCCTATTTGGTCATAGGTTGAGGTAAAATTGAACTTGTTCGATCTTTACTTGAATTTTTCTTATTTGAACTTATTAAAGTGTAGGCTCTTGATATGTTGAATATCTAAGAATATAAAATAATTAAGTCATTTTATTTTATTTTTTTTACAAGTACTCCCTCCGTTTTATAATAATCGCAACACTTTAACTAACACACATGTCAATGCACAGTTTTGACCATTAATATTTGTAATTATATACTTCGTATTATTAAGAAATACAAAAAGTTAATAATGTAATGAAAATTTACTTAAAGACTAATTCAAAAATATTTTACATGACAACATATGGTTTTTAAATATTGGTAAATATATACTATCAAAGCAAATATATAAATAGTGTAAAAGTCAAAGTGTTTCGATAATTACGAATCAAAGGGAGTACCAAAATAAGCGAGGTTGTACTTTGTACAGAATCACATAGAATCTCTCATTAACCATGAAGAAGAAGTTTTAAAAATTGAATATCTTGTTATTTTTACTATAATTAGTAAGTTTCAGTTATTATAGCTAAATCATTAAATTTAAATTATTTACTTTTTTCATGTAAATATATTGTTAGACAGGTAAATCTGTTAAAACTGAGGGAAGAGAAGAGGTGGAACAGCTGTTAAGAAATAGAGTAGTGGGAATTCATCAGTCTGACATTTTTTTTGTTAAAAAAAAAAAAAGTGAAAAAGATTGACAAAATTTCCATATGTTAAGGTGGATCAGCTAGCTAGCTTTACAAAAACTCATTTAATTCATTTCTAAATAAACAAACAATAGAGTATATACTAAATAAAATAATAATAATAGTAATAATAATAATATAGGGAAGAAATAAAAAAATAAAAAAAAGGGTGAGTGGGAGCAGGCGTGCGAAATGGGGGGGAGAGTGTTAGAGGAGAGAGAAAATAAAAAAGCTGCCGGCGTGCATGATGATCATCAAACCCACCACCACCAAAAAGGGCACAGCTACTCACATTCTTTGCCTCCCATTCTTCCTCCAATCTCTGCCATTTTCACCTTAGCTTCTCTGCTTTTTCTGCTCTTCATTTTCATTCACTGCTTGTAGGTTTTTTTTTTTTTTACTCCATTATATTACTAATTTTGTATACCTTATGTTATCTTAAACAAGTCCCACTATTTACATATGTTCGGGAGTAAGGGAATTCCTCTACCTTTCACCTCTATATCTCAATTATCAAATATTGACCAGTGTAATTGGACTGACTGATTTATGAAAAGTGTTAGTTTAGTAGGGTATTTCTCCTTATCCAAAAATAAATGTTATGTTATTTTCACGGTCTAGTTTACTTGTCCCATAATCATTTATACCCAAAAGTTTTAAGAATATATTAAGAAAAAATAAATACTCGTATATGTAAGTAGGGTGTAACATGATTCAATAATTTCCAAATAAGGAAACAAGACCGTAAAATAATTAAACATTTTAAGTAGAAAATGGAGCAAGTAAATTAAAACGGAGGAAGCAATATATAAAATAAGCATTATATTGCATTATTTTGCCCGAATCTAGAGCATGCTTTAAGCTTTTTTTCCTCTCGCTTTCTTATGATAGATATGATATAGTGTATAGTTTATAGTCCGTAGATTATACACTCCAATGAAACACAATTATAACATTGGACTTGATTTGCTCAACACACATGCAGTCTAAGGTTGCAACCTCATCATAGTTCCACCTTTTCGTAGCAAGAATCTTGAGCTTTTATACGCTTATCGATTCCTAATTGTCTTTAATCGTGAAAGTTCTTCTTTGACTATTTGTATCCATCTTCATGTTACATATGCTTTTTTTTTTTTTTTTTTTCTTTTTCTTTTACATTTAATGTGAAGTAGATAAGAAAATCGAACTTGTACATTATAAATCGTAAAATTAAAATGTATACTTTCTAGATTATTGGGTTTTATAAACTTTCTTGTTTATTAATTTTGTTAGGATTAACATTGGTGTCATTTTTCTAGTATGTGTGTCGTTAATTTTTAGCATTACACAAATTTCCTTGATCATTGAACGGAAAAAAAACATCAAACTGTAGTATTAAGTTATAAAAAGCGGTATAAGTTTTTCTTTTGGTTTTGATGCTAACAAAACAATAATTAATGATCAATTACCTTAATGTTTAATTGTGGATTTTTAAAATCTTATTATCCATTACTTTGGATATTTGTCGTTATTGTTCTATTGTATGCAAGTTAAGAGAGTTATGGGTTTTAATCAAGATTAAAGGCAAACTAGAGACTAGGATTTAAGATTCCAGAATTGATATATAAAGACAAGCTAGAAGACTAGCATTTAAGATTTTAAATTAAAGGTTTTCTTGTAGGCAAACTCAGGCTCAATGATTTGGTTAAGAACTTACTCGTATGCCTTAATTAGTTCGCACCAAATAGTCTAGAACTCATTTTCTTTGTAATCCATCTTAAGCCTCAACCGAGTGTACATAGGACGTGTTTAGTTTTTCATTTTTTTTTTTCTAAAAAAAAAAAGGAATGATACATTTATAGGACCTCAAATATACGAATACTTCTATGTACTGGATATCGCCCTCTTATTGCATGTTATTTTGTCTTAAGTGCAACCTACTTAAATATAATACTCGATAATTTTAATTTAAACACGAATCGAATATATTACGTGTATTTATAGTTTGAATATCATTACAATAATTAACAATATCCTAGTATTGGAATATAGTAGGGTAGCTATGTCTTTAAAAGGGTATGTGTTTCTTTTGTAATTTTTGCTGGTTTTGTGTTGGTTGCTTCCCTCGTTATCCAACCAAAAAGAAAATGAAAAAGAAGCTAGATAAGTAGAGAAAATGCACATGGGCTCCTTATGTGCAAACCACAAAGAATGTCTTATTAAATACACAATACTTTACATATTTTAACTAACATTTTATTTTAATTTGTCGAAGTTATCCGTACTTCAAATAACTGGTTCATTGATCATATAGACTAAGCTAAGATATCGATCATTTAATGTATAGACAACTTTATTATTATAAATATTGATCACTAATTAATCATCCTGAAAGATCTTATAGCTAAAGTAATTTTTGAGTTAATTATTAGTTAAAGTAGACAATTAAGGCTATTGCATGCCGCTTAGCTAAGTGCTAAGTCAGACTCTAATTTGTCGTCATTAGTGATTAAGTTAAGTAAATAATTAGGTAAAGAAGAGGAAAGAATGTTTGAGGTTCATAATTAATTAAAAACCTTCGTTTTTGACCCTTTATAATGCAAAGAGTATAATGTCAATTTCATAAGCCGAAAGTTTTGCATATTTTAACAACTCATTTGGCTGCACTGAAATCTTTGAAGTAGCTTTAAATGATCTAGGATAAAAGCCAAACAACATGTGACAAAATTAGCTTAGGTATTACTCGTACATTACACACTACTTTATAACTAAGTGTATAAAATTAATAATCTCCCTATCTACTTGTCATTATTTCAAAGTTTAAAAGTTCTCTTTTAAGCAAAATCCTAATTATATTAACAAAATTTTATTCTTTTGCATGATAGTGAGGTTAGCCAACCATTTAATTTACTTGCAATTAACTTTTACATTATATTATAATTATAATCAATCTTCATTCCTGATCGTCATTATCTTCCTCTATTAACTTTAATATGTACAATAATAGATATTTCCTGCAATTTTAATTGTAGTTGAAACACTTGCTCTTTTGATTTTTAAATACAAACATATCAAACCTCAAATATTGATCGTAATCGTAAATTAGGATAATCTAGTCTAGTTAACTATTATTACCTCATCTTTCCCTCTATTAAAATTTGAAATCACAATAATAGTTTAGTTTTTTTTGGGACCAAGAAATAAAACGCCAAAGTGCCAAACACAATTCAGGTTCCTCATCATTGCAAGTAAAATGGAGGTGTTTGGACTTATATGGTTTATTTTGTCTCTTTGTTACTCTGATATTACAGTATATTACCAGTTCTTGGACTGATTTCCGTGGAAATTGTACAAAGGCCAAAACCAAATTAAAAGCAGCTAAAAATTAGTCTCAATTCCCGAAGAAATTATCCATGAAATTAACCAATTCACATCCTTAACAGAACTATTCACCATATAATTACAATTAACACATGCCAATATTGCCAAATGCAATAATTATACTCCAATAATAGAATGGTTAAACTAGGATTAGATCATTAGAGATTGGTTTAATCACTTTAATGCTATTTTTCTCAGATTTGCGGGTCCCTTAGAAGTAAAGTTAGCCATATTGTGAAGAAATGCTTGTCCTTTTAACAAGAACGAAATATCATGAAATCATCTCTTTTCCTAACACTCTAACAGGGAACCAACTTTCCTTTTAATGAATTGGACGAGTTTGCCTTTAATAATTTTCAAACCGACAAATTTAAGTGTGTTTTTATCCAATAATGTAAGTTACTTTGGTGTTCAGGCCAGTTCTTCTGGTCTAAAAGTAAGCAAAGTAAGACGGTATCACAATGATTTATTGTAAAACTACATATAGGAGTCTTTTTACAGTAAGTAAGGATTTACTTTTACTGTTTTAACTAGTAAAGTTACTAATCGAAAATGCTCTTGCTCAAAACTTGTACTGAACGTGGTAAGCACTTTCAGAAGATTGATAACACAAAATGTTTCATCACGCAATTAGGTTGTAAGCTAGAAATTTCCTTGTCATAACAAATTCTAGTAAATGATTAATGATTAGGTACACCGATTTCATACAGAGAAAAAGTCAAAAACCTTTGGAATTTAGAATACGTTGACTAATAGCTACTCTACTAGCAAGTCAACAAAAAAAATACTCCATAGGTCTATATAATATTCGGTGGCTTCGTAACTAATCAAATCTTTCAACATATCTCCCCATTATTCTAATCATGTTTACTACCAAGAGTCCAGAAACAAGTGAAAACTTCATGATAAGCTCAACAAATAGTGACCAAGTTCATAGTTGGGTCATTTCTATCCTCACCCTAACGTTTAAATTAAGATCAGTATGGGGTATGGTGATATCTAATCAAAATCATTACTCCCTCCGTCCCTTATTTACATGCCTACTTCCCATTTTACACGGAAATTAAGAAACTTAAAAGTCATGATTGGGAAGTACAAATATGCATGTGGGGTTAGAGAAAGATAGAGAGAAAGAAAAGGTAGTTGGTAATTATTAAAGAAATGGAATTTTAAAACCCCTAAATCAAAAAGTAGACATGTAAATAAAGGACGGAGGGAGTACTATAGAGCATATTAGGGACCACATGACTTTTTTTGGACATCTTAAAGAAGTACTCCGTATATTGGTTATTCGCACGGAGGTGTATCAAGCTATATATCTTTCCCTTTCTAGTAGCATCAACTACTGCACAAAGTTTACTCCATTAGTGGAGTTGATGGATTAACAATTGACAACATAACATTACAGCTGAGGTCATATAGAGCCTATACAAAAAATGATTCAAATGGTGAAATTTCTAAAAGTCTTCGTGATCATACAAATTTTTAGATCGAACAGAATCTTTTCTAGCTACCACTTATCAGAAAACAACAAATTGCGGCTTAATTTCATGAATAAGGTTATACAAATCAAAATGTCAACCTAAGTATCATTAGTAAACTGTTTGTGTTTGGTGATTTTCTTTCTGCTAAAAGTGTTTGTATGTTACAAATAGGTCTACATAACTACAATTACAGACATAAGAGTAAAAATAATTTACCAGGCAGAAAAATCTTTGAAGTCACCTACTTGGCCTGCTTTCCTTTTCTTAGTACCAGCAGCTGGAATACTAATGTCAGCAATAACTGGTTCGACTGGGGCAGTTTTTGATTTAAGGTATCTCCCAACACCGCCACCAAGAGCAACAGAATCTGTTGCACCAGTGCCTGGGTTGCTGTACCAGGATCCCACCTTTTCCTAAAGTTCACAAAAGCAATGTTTTGAGACTCAATTTTTAAATTGCTCACCTAAAAGATAGAGTACTAAGAAATTAAGAGAGAGATACTAAAATAAAGAGGGGGTGGAGAGGAAAGAAACGGGGTGATTAATTTGCATATGAACATGAAAAAATAAAAATAAATACATAAAAAGTGAGAGAACTGCACACTACGGTACTTGCAGCTCTGTAATGAAAATGAGATGAAAGTAACATAAAGACAGAGAATTCTCCAACACTTACATTTTCTTCATCCTCAGCCTTATTTTCTTTGGTTTTCTCTTCATCCTCTTCATCAGGTTCAGCATAAGGGTTGACAAAAATACTTACCCTATTTATTTTAATCTCTTCCTGGTAAAACAGCACAAGAACAAAACTGTTAAGATCAACATAAATGCAAAGATACATGCAGTCAGTCTCTCCTACATATACAAGGGCAAAGAGAGGGCAGGCAGAGGGGTCAGGTCTCCCATAGTTGCATGGCTTAAACCAAATGAAAAGTGACACCACTAATAAGTTCAGGCATGAAACCAAGTTTTCAGAAGCAGTCCATTACTCAGCCAATTTGGAAGACACCCTGTGTTTGTTAGTTTTAGTGACCAAAATATAAGTAGCAATAGCATACATAAACACAGGGTCTTCAAAACAATTCTAATACTTCTATGAGATTTGCCCGGTAGCCCAGATTTACGGTTTCCCTTTTTTTTTTTTTTTTTTTTTGGGGGGGGTGGGTGGGTGGGTGGGTGGGGGGGGGGGGGGGTTGGGGGAGGGGGGTATATCGGGGCACTTAGTCACTCAGTTTGTAAATTACCCTTTTAAACTTATAATTTTTCATTGTTATGATAGTTAGTCACTCAGTCACATGGATAAAACCACCAAAGCTTAATCCCAATATGATGGGTCAGCAGCAAGCCAGCAAGAACCTAAAATTAATCTCCCTCCACTCTCTTCTACCAAGTAAACTCAAAAACACAAGCAGATGAGCCTATCATGAAAGAAACCAGACAGCAATTTGAGGACATGTTGACATTTGACCAACCCCGTTTTCTTATCTGGTAATCAATCATTCCACATAAGTATCCGTAAGTGTTACTCGCAAAAGAAAAATTGCCAATCAACTTAAGCTATTATAACTTGGAAAACCATCCAACTATGGCATTGCTTGATCACAAAAAGATAAATTACAACCAAATAAAAATTGAACTCACCAGAGGTCGATCTGCATCATCCACAGGAACTTTTTCCAAAGTTGTAAGTGTTGTCATGCCACCAACTACCATTCCAAATACAGTGTGCTTGTAGTCTAGATGCTTTGCAGATTTGTACATGATGAAAAATTGAGAACCATTTGTGTGAGGTCCACTATTTGCCATACTAACAACACCTCTTCCAGAGTGAAGCAGCTTTGAGTTCACTTCATCCTTGAAAGGCTTACCCCAAATCGATTCACCCCCTTTTCCCGTACCAGTTGGATCACCTCCTTGAATCATAAAATTCCTAACATCATACTACCAGCCTTTAGTTTGAGCATAACCGCAATAAAGGCAGTAAAAAAAGTTGAATATCAACATACCTTATATTTCTGTGAAAGATTACCCCATTGTAGTATCCTTTCTCACAAAGAGTGATGAAATTTTCACATGTCCTAGGAGCAATATCACAATGCAACTCAATATTCAAATCACCATGAGATGTATGCAGTTGTATGTATCCTTTTTTCTTGGGATTTTTCTCAACTTTGATGTATTCATATTCATTTTTGGTGACAGGATCAAAAGAAGTCGACGTGAAGGATCTTGAAGCAGCACCAGTTGTGTAACGGCTCTTCACCTGCGTCACGCCAGAAGTAAGTTTATGACACCTTCTCTTTCAAAAAGCAATTGGTCACAATATTAAGACACTAGATGAAGAGATGATATCAACCATGAAAGTAACGATATGCATAAAAAAAAACAAGACAATAAAAACAACTCTCACTCTCACCCACTAATATTTTTTTTTTTTTTTTTTTTGGGACAGCGTGAGTAGGAACATGTGAAAAAATTAAGGGACGGAAGGATAATTGAATTGGATTACTGAAGGTCCTAACAAGAGTGAGACAAGGCATAAGGGCATTCAGGTATAAGTGTGTTACTGTGTTAGAGGCAGATCTAAGAGCTGGAAGAGAAGGGTAAGCGCAACCATAGCCGGAAAACCAACAGAGATGTAAAGCCATAACAAAGAGCCAACAGAAAAGAAATTGAGTAAGTCTTAGAATGAGAGGGAACCCACCAAATTGCAAACCTCACAAAACCTTTATTGAAGAGACAAAAGGTCACAAAAACATCTCAAAAGCCAACCTAAATATTCTGCTTAAGGCATTTTGGGTAATTCATAAATAGAAACATCTCACTATCTCAGACATATAAATAATACAGCAGGGAGTATTTTCCATGCTTCATGCATGAAAATATCATCAATAGCACAAATAAAACAGAATATTTACAGCTGACAAGGCTGTGTCGCAAAGCCAGCAAGACAATGGCACATAATATATGTAACAAAAGCAGCACACCAAAGATCTAAGGAAAGCAAATGGGAGAAATCTAGCTTAATAAAACTAACCAGCTTTGCATTCACAGGAGCTCTCTCACCAGCCATGTGGGAAGCTATACGAGCAGCAGTTTTATCAGCTGAGCCAGCTTTTGCAGCAGCAGCACTTCTTCCGTGTACTGAAGCAGATGCAGCATCTACAACACTAAACCCCTGTCTGTTTTCAGTCTTTCCATTAGATTTAGAATCATCTACAATACGTGATCTTGCATCTAAAATAGCAGCGAGTGCTGCAGCTCTTTCTTGTTGTGCCTTGCTTCCGCCTCCTCCAAGCAATGCTGTTTGTTTTCCTTTCTCAGTTCCAAGTTCTGCAAGCATTTGCTTGATGTCCCCACTAACATTAATGTTATATGTTGAATCCGATTCCATTTTTTTCAGTTCTGACAGAGATTAACAAACATGTCAAACGTGACCACAGAAGCAAAACAAGCCAAATGCAAAAGAATTTTTACACAAAAATGATACCTTCATCATCAATTTTCAAGCCTTTTTTGACATGGTCAAATTCAGCTAGAGCTTTTTTGGTATCAAGTTCATTAGGATTCTGCATAGGGATACCAGAAATGTCAGTGTAGGGCTTAATGGTGACTATGGACGATATGTGTAACTTAAAAACAGGCAAGTAGAACATAATCAATACTCTAGTTACCTGGATCGTTATGAGATCATCTCTGGTAAATGGTTCATCTGTTAGCAGCTCCTTCCAATTCTTTGTTTTAATATTCAACTCTTTGATTGCCTGTACAAGAAAATGCACAAAAATTAAGGTCAGTAGGTAGCTACTGTGAACATGAATGTAACTCACCAGCGTATGTGTATCATTAGAAGCAGCAATATCTCTGTGCTACAGTGTTTTCTCTATGGAATATACCCATCTAAACCCTGAAAATTTTGGTAAAATAGACGTCTTACGCCTTGTCTAAGAATATGTTACACAATTATTTCTAATGCTTGTGTTTATATGCAGGGAAAGAAAAGAACCAACCTCATAACAGAACACATTTCCAGTGGTCTTCACAGCAACTATGTGAGTGAATTCAGTGAAAACCTTGTTCAAAACTGGACAATGAAATTCTCCTAGGAAAAAAAAAAAAAATCATCAGACATTCAAACTCAGTAAAGACACACACAATGCAAACATCACACAGACACACATATATGAATTAAATCATCCAAATGCAAACATCTGAAAACAAGAATACTGCAGTCATCTGGAATATGAAGTCATTGCTCAACCTTCCTCTCCTCACTCCTTTCCATCCCATACAAACTACACAAGCAGTAAACAATTCGTATAAATAAGAAACCCTTCAAAATCATAAGTCAGTCAACATTCTCTATTCCTAAACCAACAATAAACCCTACTTACCATGATGGAAATAGCTGATCAATGCTTCAAGGAAAACAATTTTTAAGTGCCGATGGCTTTCCCCCAACACCCGGCAATGAGCAGTGATCAGAATATGAAATGCATGATAATCCCAGTTTGAAATTACCATGGAACGGTAGTGGAATACACACTAATTTAATCTATGCCTAGATAATTAAGTCTCATTCATGTTGAAACAATAAAAACAAGCCAAAAAAAAAAAGGCATAGTAATTAAAAAAAAAAAAAATGTTATACCTTCAGAATTCTTGTGGAATGCAAGAGGAATAAGATCCGCAAGCTTAAGTGGAGCTCCAGTAACTGGGTTTTTCCCATACTTCCTAATATATGGGATTATATGCCTATCACCCAATAAATTCAAACCAATTAAACTCACAAAAACAATCGAATTGCTAATAAAATTAACAAATTAAATCGAAAATCTAACATTGTTTCAAAAACGCAGCCATCCTGAGTGCAAGTTGGAATCTCAAAAGGCGTAAATGTGAGACTGCAAAATCAAATTCAATAAAATCAGGAAATTATCACTTGAAAATCATAAATTAAACAATAAGAATCAAATTCGAAGGAGATAGAGAAAGTAAAATTACGCGCAGCAATAGAAAGGAAGACGTTTGAAGGGAGTACGAAGATCTTTGGACTTGGCACCTCCCCATTCAGTAGCCCACTCTGTCTTGGTAATGTACATACGATCTTTGCTATGCTGCTTCTTCCCCATTTTTCAATTTCTCTCTCCTAGTCTTTGATTTGGGGTGATATTGAATTGATAAATTTTCTAGGGCTCCGGTGAGAAGTCGCCGGATTTTTTACGTTTACGATGAGGCGGTTAAGGTGACCCCTGACTACACTAGGCGGTGTTTATCAACGAAAATCGGGTTGTTTCGAGTAAATTTGACGTTTTTTTTTTCTCTCTTTGAAGAGGAATTAATCCCTTTTATTTATTTTTTTGTACTCTTATGTTTTTTTTGGTACCATTCCGGTTCGCACTTTAGGTTAATTCGAACTCGGGCTCATTTCTAGATGGTTAAGTTTTAGGGGTCGTTTGGTTCGTACAGAGGAATCGGAATGGAATGCATAAAGGGAATGAAGGAGAAAGGAAAGGAATTCCTTTAATTTGGCCTGATTGTTTGATTATGTCTAGAAAACGAAATGAACTGCTCATTGATTACCTTTGTAACAGTTTGGTACAAACCAAGGAATCAAACCATGAATTTTTAAATTTCTTTTTATTTTTTCATATAATAACCTGTTACTATATAATAAGCAAAAAAAAAAAAAAAAATTTCATATTTTCTTGTGAAATAAAAAAAAGTGAAAACTTGTTTCATATGTTCCTTTAATATGAAAACATAAGAAATAAGCAAAAAAAAACATACAATCCCTAATGTAAGAATGTCTTTAAATCAAACAAAATTGCAACAAATACAGTATAATCAACAAAGAAATGCAATATAATCAGCAAATGCAATATATTGGATGAGTCCTATTTCCAAGAACTAATCCTTCCATAATCATGGAAGATATCGACGATGATTTCGGCGAGTTATACACCGACATTGAAGTTCATACGAGTTCAGCAATCAATGGAGTACCAGATTTTTATCAATTGCAGAAAAACCAGCAACAGCAGGAGCATAGTAATGAGGTGGGAGTGGATGAAAAGAGAGAGATTGATTCTGGAAATGGAGGAGGTGAGATGAGTAAGAAGAATTATGAAATGGCTATTTAATGGAGTTAGTGATTTTGGAGTGGAAAATGACAGTGACAGTGATACTGATGATGATTATTTTGATGTGGTTGACAATGACGAGGATATCGGTCGAAGAAGGGAGGTGGAGATGGGAGGAATTGTCGCGAGGAGGCGGAGGATGGTACGGAGGCTGAGTTTGTTGCCGGGGTTTCGGAGGGGAATTTGCCGGGAAAGAAGACAATGTGGATTGATGTCGATAAAACGGAGCCGAGTGGCGGTGATTGTGGTGGTCGACGGTCACGGTTTTGTAGTCGGACGGAAGCACTCATCGGCAGCGGCAACTTCTTCAAGCTAGCTACGGTTCACTTGAGAGGCTTGAGAGGAGAAAGAAAGGGGTGTGGGTAATGAAGAGGAATGGGAATACAAAAGGCTTGGGGGGGGGATGGGGAATGAACTTAGAGGGATTTGGGGGAATGAATGGGGTTAAGGGGATTGGAAAAGTGGCCTAATAAACAACAACAAAGGGAATGATTCCCGTCAATTCTCATTCCCTTTGTTGAATACCCGTCTCTTTCCAATTATGAATTTTTTATTATTATTTTTAATTTTAATGTTATTACTTTGTAGTTGCACTTGTACATTTCTAACACTTCCCAAAGTTCCCATTAATCATATTTGTAAATTATCAAATTTTATGTTAGGTGTAAATGTAAGTATTGTTTGTCCGATATTGAAAAAGAAAGCAAAGGGTTTAACTTTATAATCCAAGTGGGTTGCTCTTTCTATTACCAATTGGTTTTAAGACGGAACTTTGCTTTGAGCTTTGCTTAAGGGCTTCTCTTCCTTGTGTTTTGTAGCGAGTATTTGGAACGTAGATTTATATTATTGTCATAATGGTGATTAGTTTAAAACAATACTCATAGACATGATACAACGAGTTGGGGAATAATAAAAGATTAAAGTCAATATATGATAAGAGAAGGAAGAAAAACGGAAAAAGAGCCATTGAGTATGACTATAACATTTTTTTGGACAAGCAATGACATATTTTTCTCTAGTAACTCGTTAAATTTTGTTGTTTTGGCTAATACAATATTGATCTAACCATGTACTCGTCTTTTCAGATGTAATAAAAGATGACGCAAAACTTATGATACGTTAGATTTTTTGGAGATTACAATGAATAATAATATACGTAGTACAATTGGCACTATTGATGAACAAAATTTGATTGAATTAATCTTTAGAATACTCATATTAAGGCATTTATCTCATTATGTTGGCAACCCTCATCCATCCAAGATAATGTTAATGCCCAATATTGTGCTTCTATGATTAAAAAAAAATGTAATATGTTAATGCCCAAACATAATAAAAGAAATTAATTAAAATTTCTAAATCAAAGTTTTACATTTACCGACAAGCAAATAAAACAATGACTAAGCTAAATCAAAAAGTGAGTCCGCTCAAATAAAAAGTTTTGCGTTGACAAGCGTTTTGGGTGAAGCCGCACTAAAGAGGGGTTCCAAACCCAACAAAGGAAAAAAAAAAAAAGGAAGAGACAGCAGCATACTCCATCGAACAGAATGGAAGAACCACACTCCAGCGGCAGCAGTGATGACGAAGACGGTGATGATGAATGGAAAGCCGCCATTAGCGCCGCCGCCTCCACCCTTTTGGGCTGTACGCAGCCCAAACAAACACCCACTCCTGCGCCTGATAACGATGATGAAGACGCCAAAACTCTGCAACCCCAGCCCATCAAGCACTATCAAATCAAGGTCTTTCTTTATCCCTACATATGTCATCGTAATATTATCATCAATTTATTCTATTTTTATGTCATTTAAATTAATTCTTGTTCATATTAACCCGCTTTACAAATTTCCCATTTGGTAGTTTATATCCAAACTCTTACCACTTATTGGATGATATCACAAATATCTAATTGTTAGAACTGTAATTGAATTGAATGTAAGCTGTTAGTACTACACTAAGCAGGTTCAAATTAGTTAGCAAGGTGCTATCTTTGAAGTTTTTTGGTTGAAATTAGAGTGGTGATTGTGAATGTGATTGTGATTATCATTTGATTAGTGGGATTTTAGTTGATTAAGACTTGAATTTTAACTTTGAGCAACTTCCCAACAACTGAAAATTGCAATTCTATTAGGTAGAATAAACAACTACTTGGTGGCTCAACCTCGTAAATACTAGCAATAAGCCAATAATCCTATTTTATATTTTGAGATGCATAATGCCATAACAGGCTGAATGTTTACCATATGTCCTTTACTAAGTAGTAAAATGAAGTTCCCAGTTCATCGAAGATATTCCTAAGAAACCCCAATATTCGCTTTGCAAGTAGCTTAAATAGATCCTTTTGGTTCAGATCAATGCTGGTTGCAGACCTTGCAGTGTGAAACTTTACTGTTAAGTTATGAGAAACTTGGTGCAAAGAGCGCTTATCCCTTGGCTCATTATCTTAGTGTCGTCCTAATAATCTCTTTTATGCCTAAACCTATTAAGACCGTCTCTGTTATCAGCCGCAGCATAAATTGATCCTAATTAGGGTTTTGATCTCGGTAGGATACTGATTGCAGACCAGCTTCGCAAGGAGACTTCCTTTCCGTCCCCAACTCCCCAAGTCATTCCAAGGGTCAATGGACCAAGTTTGTCACTATTCTGTGGAAAGAAAATGTGTAGAACTCCTGTACCTTAAGCTTAGCCTTTTTAGAATTAAGAAATTTGTGTGTGTGTGTGGGGGGGGGGGGGGTTGATAAAATTGAGAAATTTGTCTTCTTGACTCCTAAATTATTCCGTATATCATACGATTGCGTTAGGATTATATTGTCCTGTGAAAACTGAAAACTAAAGATGGCACTGAATATGAAATGACTTAGTGAAGTACTAGACTGTATGCCATGCTCATTAAGTTATTCTGAGAATATTGGAAGGTCTCAATGGAAATGGGAGAGAGACTCCTTGGACTATACATGATCATATGGAAATATATGACAACAAGCTACAATAGATTGACCTTGTGCTTAGGATATTATCTTGCTGAAGCCATGTTATTCTTCGAAGCCCCTTTTGCAATACTATACCTAATGTTTGTAAGGGGCTGACAGCCTATTGCTCTGATGAAATATCTCAATTGGACGATAACGTTGTTGAATTATCCATTGCTGATGGGATCATTGATAAATTCATTCTCAGAATTAGGTGCCTTGGCAAAAACTGTCAGACCTGTGAGTCAAAGTAATGGACTGATTTTCTTGGTTTATATTTCTGATTTAATAATGCAAGTAAATAAAGATTAAAGCTTGAATATTGATTGAAAATGGCATTAGATTCACAAAAGGATAGGTTAATAGCTTTAGGCTATCACTCTCAAAATGGCTTTAGGCCATGACTCTCCAAGGTTTCCCTTCAATACAAATTTCTGCCTATCTTTGCCTTTCCCCCTCTCTCTATTTATACTAAAGCTAAGGACCATAACCTAATAATATACTAGACTTCCGAAATTACCCCTCCTAAAGCTAGTCTATTACAGTCTCCTGGGATCTTGAGCACACAATTGTCACCAGATGCAAGTTCTCCAATGAGGTGTGTCTTTTTAAGGTAGGCTACAAGCGCCTTCATAGTTTATGAAAAGCACCTTCATGGTTTATGAACTATCTTTGTCTTAGGCTGATAGTTCAAGAGAAGCCTCTTTCAGTTGCAATGGTAGTATGGTACTTACTGTTAAATTTTAAAATGTAAAACAGTATTCGGTTGATCACACCTTTTATTCTTACTCAAATAGTTCATTGGAAATGAAAGGAATGTATAGACTTCAGGAAAAAAGGTTATTGAAGTTGGATCAAGGAGCCAGGAATTAGAAAATTTGAAGGTGATCTGTGGACTTCAAATTTCAATGATCATTAAAACATGCAGTTCACCAAGATTTAAGTGTCTTCCCAGAATTTATTTGCACGTCTCCCAGGTAATCCCGTTATTTAGAAAAGAAAGTAACTATAGCCTAATAGTTCCTCTTAAAATAAAAATCATAGCCTAATAGTATGTACTTGAATATGTTTACAATACTTAAAGGAAAAGATGTTCATCCGGTTTGCGTCTTTTGTTTTTATCGTAAATGGAAAGAATATAGGGACTTGAAGGAGAAAACTCAAGTCAGGCTATAAATTAGAACAATATAAAAGTATACTACATCTACTTGTGGACTTGAAATTCAAGTGTCATAGAGATATATGAATCAATAGGATTCAACTACTTGGAACTTATTGCATGTCTCCTAAGTAATCACATTATTCGGCAAGGAAAGTGGTCTGAGTAGGTCATTGTTTAAGCTGTTTGCTGAGAGTTTGTATTGTAACTAACAGGCACAAAAGACCTTGGATGACATAATGAGAAAATCTTTAGATGTGGTGAAAACTTCAGATCCCATCGACATCAATGATGATCATCCTGTCGCAAATAATGGTGGGGTTCGTTTATTCAAGCAAGCCCCTGTTGGCATAGTGTTTGATCATAGAGGTATACATACGGTTCTCTTGCATCTTTTCCATTTGTTCAAAGGCTCAAATGCTGGATTTTAGATCTGGAAAATATTCAGTCAGAACTATTTCTTTGTTTTTCAGTTGAGCTAAAGGGACCAAAAAAGAAACCAAGAATTCTTCCGGGTGAAGCAATCAATGAGAAATCAAAGAAGGTTTTTTTCTTCCTCTCATTAGTCTAACTTCTCCCCCTCCCCTAGAGAGAGAATACATGTAATGTAAGAAAGGATACTGATTCTCTGGATTTTATGTTTTCCTGCAGTTTAAAAGAGAATTGCAGTCTGCTGTGGTTGAGGGAATGGATATCTTAGCTACTGCAAAAGATGCAAGCTTAAAATCTCTATCTAAATTGAAAGCCAAAGAAGCAGCTGCAAAAGAAGCTGCTAAGGGAGAGGAAGAAAGAGTAGCACAGCTGAAGAAAATCAGGGGAGAGAAATGGCTACCATCAATTGCTAGAGAAATGCAGCAGAAATCTAGAGTTCGTTAGTTCAGACTTGAATCTGAGATGCCCTACTGATCGTAGCTCCATCCGCCAAAAGAATACTTGGTTCCTTGGTGCACCTCCTGTCTGATTTGGGACATTAGTTGTAGTAAACTTTTTGTAGGCTAGTAAAATTGTATTTGAAATGAATTTTTTTTGAACTTGAGTTGCCTTACATATTTAGTATAACCAGGTGTTATCCCGATCCCTTGACTTGTTTGCGTTTCAATCAGTCATATTTAAGAGAGTATTTTTTATTTTCGTGTGTTCAACAATGTGCTTGGAACATGTCAATTCTAATTACCTTTAAGGAAGCAATATTATTGCAAATCGAGATCAGCTAAGAAAAAGTGTTCCCACAATCTAGTTCAAAATTATCCTTCGTGTTCTATATGTACTTTTCCATCTTGTTATGGATTCTTTATCATCTTGAGATAGAAAGGCTTCCATTCATTCATTCCATTATGAATGAACAATTGTAGACTATCAAACCAAAATCAACTTTGAATTGTATTGAGTGACAAACACAACAACACAACACCAATGTATTATAGGATTATAGTACAAAATCTACTTCCTCGGTTCTTTTTTACTTGACCTGTTTCTTTTATCACGTTTGCCAATGCAAAACTTAAACGATCAATTATTAAAGTTATATATTATGATAGTACTTATTGAGACGAATTCAAAAAGATCCCACATGAATATATTTTTCCTTACATATTATTTACAAAAGACGGTCAAAGGAGGGGTGGTGAATAGTGTAAAAGTCAAAGCGGGTCAAGTAAAAAAGAACGGAGGAAGTATGTTATTTATTGGTTTTACAGCTAAATTGGGTATAATTAAACACAATGAAGATGAAGGATTTCCAACACCTTATATGACCCCGGGATGCCAAGTTGCTGATATAAACAATCATCTCTTGCAACTCTTCGGTCTTCACTACTATTGCAACTTAATTTCAAATTAGCCAAATAGTTGAACCAAACTCATTCCCGAGATTTTACATAGCTATTGATAGGTTTCTTATGGTTCCAAACCAATATATATGAACCCAAGGGGGCACCCTACGCATTCACTTCAATTTTGGAAAAATTTCCTGAAATTGGCCTGAAACGTGGATTAGCCTTCAATTTTTGACATTTTTTGACTTTTTCGGACCCGGAAAATTAACATGTTGGGGTGCTTTGCATAAAGCCCATGACACCCCAAGTGTCCATTTGGGTGGTTGGAACCGTCCAATTTGCCTTTAAATTGTCAAATTAGCCATTTATGTACACGTCTCCCCTCATTAACTCAAAGACGTCATGTTCCTTTATGTGAACGACTAATGGTCATATATGATTTCAAACAATATTATATGACCCGGAGATGCACCTCATACAATCTCGAGAGTTTTCGACACCATGTCCTGAAATTGTCCGATTTCATGTATTTTAATCTTTAATTTTAGACAATTTTTACTTTCCCTAACCTAGAAAGAGTTGAGGTCGAGATGCTTCACATGTATTCCATGACACCCGGGGAGGCTATATGGGTGGTTAGAATCGTCCACTTTACCTTTAAACAATCAATTTAACAGTTTGCATATATGCCTCCCTCCAATAGTTCAAGGCCGCAATGAGCCTTTATGTGACCGACTAGTGCCCGCATATGATTCTAAACTGGAGTACATTATATAATCCCAGGATGCTTTCCCTACCGTCCTAAAAGTTTTCGACATTTGGGGCCGAAACCCCGAAATTGGTCCGATTTCGTGTATTATGCCTTCAAATTTTTCTTCCAAATATCATTTTTGGATCCGACAAGATTAAGAATCGAGATGATTCCTTTTCCAAAGAGCCCTGGGAGGCTTAGTTAGTGCTTGCAACTATCTCATTCATGCCTTGGTCTACCACCCACCCTTTGCCATCATGTCTTGGGATGCTTTGAGATGCCTTGGCTTGTTATCATGTCTTGGGATGTCTTGGCTTCATGGCTTGGCCTTGCGTGACTAGTGTTGCCTTGCACAGTTCGCGCTATCAATCTAACAAGATCAATTATGAAAAAAAAAAACACATTTTAAAAATTAAAATTATTGTTGTACTCCGTACAATAATCTAACCTAACATGATCAGTTTGCAACAAAAGAAGAGAATCCAATTTTCCAAATAAAGAGCTGAATATTTCCAGGAAAGAAATACAAAAACGTTTAATTATTAGTGGTAGAATGAACCCAGGTGTTGATTACTCCGAAGAAAATCAAACAAAAAACTGAAGGAGCACAAAACAAAGCATGTGGCATTGCATTTCTGAAGTCAAGTTAGCAGTTTTTTTTTTAACATGAATTTTGCAGATTTTAATGATAAAGAAACAGTTGGTCCCATCTCTCAATTTAAAGTCACTTTCTTTGGAACACAGAAATTGCTAAATAACAAATTTTTTCAAGATAATATGCTCCTAACAATTAATTATACGGCAGACCAAAGCCTTTCTCTTTAGTGGAGTGATAGTGTTACTATAAATAACACTGACTTTTTTGTGTCTTCAACCTCATCTTAGGTGAAAAAACTCACAGAAAAAAGCCACCTTCTGCTTGAGATTCAAGCTGTCCAATAGATCATCTTCGCCCTCTCAATATCTGTCTCTCTTTAAGTCTCTCATCGTTTGAAATGGCGATCTTGCTGTCGAGTGTGTTTGGAGGTCTGGGTTACTGCATGAACACACTGTGGGGGCTGCAAGAACGTAGATTTTCTGCTGTGTTTGAAGCTGTAAGCTCAGGTGCAAGATACATGACTATGGGGCTCATTTTCTGTTTCTTTTCGCTTCAGACTAGAGGGGAGCTGAGTTATGCCTTCATATGATCCTCTGCATGTCTATGCAACCAAATGTAACTCTTTTTCGCCCTGTTGGGTGTCCGGCAGAGTCTGAAGTAGAAAGTAACAGAAAACGACTCCGACAGTTGCTCCCAATTAGTTGTCTATCTCATTTGGCAAATAGAATTTTCTTCATGTAATAGCTCTACGCATGGCAGAATGATTTTGGTCATTTTGCTCCTTTAACATAACTAAAAATGACTCACACCTTCCCAGCTCAAATACAGATTGTTACTCATTTATTTACTCATACAAGTGTAATGCAGTTAGTAAATTGTTAGCATCTTCATTGCTGATTTTGGAGTCCAAAGTAAATACAATTTTATCAGCATTTTCATTTGTGAAGCTCATTAATGATATTTAAGCGTTTATTATATGGATACAATAGCAAACGGAATGTTACATAATCTAACCACACAAATAATTCTTTATTTCATGCGTCCATACATACAGAAAGTATTGATTCTCTATTATAATCTCATGCTACAAGAGATTTTAACACAACCAAATAAATTAACTACAATAAATGGATTTACCAAGACGGGGCGCGAATAAAGAACTTGCCTAAAATTACAGGGTGTGGGAAACGAGTAGTTTCCAATTTGGCATTTCAAAAATCGGGGGAAAAGAGGTTTATTTCTGATATAGACAGGTACAAAGGTCTTGCACCAAGACATAACGATTGCATTAGGCCTGCAAGTATCCATGACCTTCCAAATACGATACTACAGTTTCGGCCATTTCACATGGAGAAGAGCAAGTATCTGGCTTCTGTTCTAAGACGATCTGCAAAATTAGCGTTCATAATTTCATATAGAATGAAGACCATGACCTAGTGAAGGACTTGGAAACAAAGAAAATAAACAAAGATGTCTATCTGATTAAGGAAACTGTAAGCTGATGTGCTTGGTCTGCTGAAAAACTCGAAGGAGATCAGGGCCTTGAATAAATAAGCATTAATGCACTGTCGAGATAATTAGAACAAATTATAACAAAGAGATTGTACCTCACAATTTAGAGGTCGTTCATAAGGATCATCTATCCCAGTGAAATCTGAAAGTGATGCACAGTGGAGTTCATTCCGTCAAAACAACAATATCAAAAGGAAACAGCTATGTGCTGTTGCCTTACAGTTACAGACTTGCCAATAGAAATCGAAGAGGAGAGTCAATGGCAACTGTAATATTAAGAAAACACAAACTAGAATAGAGGAGACGAAGGCATTGATCATATCATGTTCTCTAGATAACAATCATAGCATAGAAAGAAGACAGGAAACAAAAATATGGGTCAAGAGGCTCAGGCCCCACAAAATTCCCCTCAAAACATTCCCGGGGTTGCATGTAGAGCAATTCATGGACAATCTAAGAATAATTGCTCAGTTAGTTTGATTAGCTAAATATTCCAAACTTCAGCTTGACTGTGAGATTGAATATACAAGCTGAAATCAGGATTTCCAAAGCCTGGTCAAAAGCTAGCAAAACCAGATCACCTAAACTATATCCACATTATTCAAATATTCCAAATATTTATAGAAATAAACATATCAGGATAGTTTTAGTGAAATATAACTATTTAAGTACCTAAAAATATAAGTACGTTTTTGATAGTTTTCCACAATAACCATATCCAACTTTAGGCCTAACCCTCTGATCAGTAACAGCTCTTGCTTCAAGTCAGCAATCGAAATGATATATATCCTCATAGGACTCAAGACACATAATAAACACCTCTGAAACACCCACATAGGTTCTCATCTACTAACTTAACATAAAATCTTTTAGTCCATTAACTTTCATCTAGCTTTGATCAAAGGAGAATCACAGAAGAGCGTGTGAGACAAACATCAAAGCAGACCAATTAAAACACACTGCAGAAAGTACCTTTAATTTTTCCAGCTCGTGCCAACTTGTACAGGCCCTTTGGGTCCCTGGCTTCACAAAGTTGAAGTGGAACATCCATGAAAACCTGTGAGTTGATAGCTGAGTCATTATATAAATAAGAGTATGGCCTATCTTTATCTTTTTTCAGACAAGTAAAGACAGCAAGAAGAGAAAGTACCAATAAAGGAGAAGAAATACCTCAATGAAGTCCCCCTTCGGTAATAGGGCGCGGCAAGCATCTCTGTCTTTTCTATAAGGAGATATCAAACTAGCAATGCAGATGACACCAGCATCAGCAAAAAGCTTGGCTACCTCACCTGGAAGCATAATAACTTAGTTATAGTTAAAGAAGGAGAATAAAAACAATTTTTGGAACAAAGAAAATTAATACAGCACCCACCAACTCTTCTAATATTTTCTGCTCGATCTTCTGCTCCAAAGCTTAAATTCCTGTTTAAACCATGCCTAACATTATCACCATCAAGGACATAACTTAACTTTCCCCTTGAGTGCAAGCTATGACTCAATGCACAAGCTAATGTGCTCTTCCCTGTGACAAAATATGAAGTCAGAACAAGGAAGAATCAAACAACAATATAACAACTTTTCAGAAATGAGGAAGGTCCATAGAGTTAAAAAAATTGTGATTATACACCATAAAATCATAAATTCAACATCACCATGGAGCAATTGATGTTAAGCATCACTATGGACTATGATTCCAAAATATTTAAATTAGATTCATTGATTCAAAGAAAAAAAGACGGCATAAAATTATCATTTTGCTAATAGGTACAAGATTGCAACTTTCAAAATAGAAGGGTACAAAGACTGCAGACAGAAGCTAAGTCAGAAGCCTACATTAAAGTGCAGTAAAATTGAGTAATGGTGATTTACAGCTTCCATAATAGACCAAACAATCAGATAGCATTAAATATGTTGTAACTAGAACCACCAAGTAATTCCAGCACAGCAGAGCAAAACAACACCGAGCAACTAGAATTCATTTCCTCAATAGTTTATTCGAAAAATTAACCAAGGATAAATAAAATTTATTGTTTTTACTGCTTAATTAACTCAACCTATTAACCTATTTTTTGTAAGGTAACACATTAACATGAACAAGCAAAAGTGTTCAGTCACAGGCTCACAGCAAACTCAATGAAAATAAACAACCATCACCTCCAAGAGGTACTTATCAAGGAGATGTTAGGGAGGTCCAGATATTAAAAAGACTAACAATCCTCAATACATGTGGTGCAAATAATACAAACGCGCAAACATAAAATTGCACCAATATTTTAAGTGTCAATAACATAGGCTAACCTGAACCACTGAGACCAGTTATCCAGATGACACAGCCTTTTTGTTGTAGTAATCGCTCTCTATCGTGTTTGTTGACCGAGCATTCATGCCATAAAATGTTGGTAGATTTCTCAATTGTTGACATCTGCTTTCGAAATGTACCTAGTCAGTAACCTCTTATCAGTTCCTCTTATCGTTAACTTGTAATTCATCCAATTAATCGAATCAATACATACAAGTAGTATGTAGGCATTACAGTCTACATTAAAGCGAAAAAGGAAATACACTGCTTGCTTAGGTTGATCTATACAGTGTTGAACACTTGAACCATAAAAACCCTTTTGCAACAGCATACTCAAACTAAGTAGGTCCATAACATAATCACATAAAAACAGCAAAAATCGACCCAAATCACATAAAAATTGAATCTGGAAAATATGATACAATAAACTCATAATTTTTTTTTTAATTGGTGAGTGAAATTCAATTCATGTGATATCAAAGATCTGGAATATATACTAGAAACATAATAAAAACGAAAACTTTGCAATAATTAATGTTGACCAGAAAAAATTAGATTACAAACAGAAAAAATCCCATCTAAGAATACGACAAGATTTAAGCTCATCAACTAATTTCCTATATCAGATACATCAAAAAAAACCAGATTAAATCACCAATATAAAAATCAATATGATTTAAATATAACCATTCAAAAAATAAAAACAAAGAAATTATAACAACTAACCCAAATCCAATTTCGCTTAATTGACAAGCAGTAGAGGAAAAAAGAGAAATTTATTTGCCAAAGATAGAGGAAGTTAAACAAAATTCGATTTTTCCTTTTTTATAGTACAGAGTAATTTCCAAACGAATCACTAAAATTCTGGAATATATTTCAGAAGTAAAAAAAAAAGGAGAAAAAATAAGTTACCCTTTCCGTTAGGAAAACCGTTGGTACAGTGACAATCTGCTTGACCATTAACGTCATTGAACGACGACGTTTCATCTAATCTCCCCACCGCTTTGACCAGCTTAAATTTTTGCCCAATTTTCGATTTTCGATGATCAAAATGACTACCAAATCGGATCCAATTACGACCCGAATTAATCGGAAACCCTAATTCCGGCAAAGAAACGTTTTCCGGCGATACATTTCCGATTAACGACGGCAGCAGCTTCAGAGCCACCGCCATCAATCTCACACTCACTCCCTGATTTATCGGCGGATAAATCGAAAGATTGAAAAGTGCCGACAAAAATTGGAAATCCAATCAAAGCATTAATTTGGTACGGGCAATGAGAGAGAGTGAGAGAGAGAATTGAGGACAGAAGGTTAGGGGAAAACGGCTGGCGGGAAATTATTTGTCACGCACCCATTTTATAAATAATGACAACATAGATATGTTCTCGTACTTGAGTATATAATAGCTCGTTTTTCATGATGACAAAATTGCTCGTGTTGTCAAAATGGGAGGCTTGGAACCCCGTTTATACATGTTGTACATTAATGAATATGTCATAATAGTTGCAACAGATTATATAAAAAAGGTTTTTAGGTGGAAATTATACTATTACTTTTATTTAAAGCTCATGTCTCATTTAATTATAATCTTAACCATCTTTTAACCCCATGTCTCACTTAATTATACTCTTAACCATCTTTTAACCTTATTTAAAGTGTATTATATCATATGAGGTCAACTTTTTTTAAAAACCGTGATAAAGTGTGTATTGCAAATATAAAAAAACGAATAAAGTATAATCAACTACTTCCAAAGTTTATTATATAATCTCTGTGCTAGCTAAAGATCATAATTTTTATGATAAACAATCCGAATTAATTAAGAAAAGGATGCGATGATCGGCCTTATACGTTTAATATGACTTTGTATTTAATACTCCTATCAACTACTTCCAAAGTTTCAATTCTTTAGAATCTTACACATACAACATTTTGCTTTTAAGGTCATTCGTATACAATAGTAAATGTACGTATTTTATTGAATGATGGAGTAAACAACGGGAAGCATCGAAGCATCAAAGCATGTATGTGGATGAGATTACAATGAAAATTCAAAAAAGTTGATAAAACAAAACATGAGCATTAAGCAAGCATGTATGGTACGTCATCATAGGATTATTGAATTTTAGATTATCGTGATTGTTATATAGTGAATTCTGCATATTTTTCCACTTATTAGTTGGATGATTGCATGATTCTTATTTAGTGGTGTCCCCACTTTTATCTTAAACCATATTTATAAGGGACAAACAAAAGTCTGATGAAATAATCGTAGAAAATTGTTGAAAAAAAAAAACGAAATAAATACTCCAAAAAGCATGAGTCATGAGATTGAAGAAATAAAATTGTAGGATTTAATAAGCATAAATCACATGAATCATGAACTTATCTACATTTGTTGATTTAATCTAGACAAGTAAACCCTTACGTAAATGCAAAGACAAATCGAGAGATATAAATAATTGAAAGTGATGAGAGAGATAAATCTTCATGCATTTGTATTGATGATTCAATTCATATTGGATTTGCCAAAACAAATGCTTCAATTATAAAACACAGCAAGACATTGTTCTATTGAGGTTATTTGTGTCATTAATATAATCGTTTCTAGGGTTCTCTACTCGATCTCTAGATGATATAAAACTTCATCGTAGTAGCAAAGCATGCATCTTCATTATAGACACAATTTAGCTTCAAACTAGCTAGTGTGTAAGTGTGTTTATTTTTAATTGATGTATGATTATGTAGATTGTGTTTATTTGCATTTAAAAGTAAGTCACAAAAAAAAAAAATAAAAAAAAAAATAAAGACTAATAACAAATTTAAGAATGTTATCGAGAAGAAGTATTTCTTATTATTCTATTTTCCCCTTTATTAATTTAATCTGATTTACATTGTAGCTTTACTTAAAAATGATATCATCAATGAAGGTGCAAAGTTCGTTTATCAATTTGATTTTGAACACACGGCCGGCTACTAAATATTGCTTTTCGATCGACCATAGGTACTCGTTGTGTTATTTACAGAACAAAATTCAAGAACTTGCAAATTGCTAAACATTTTTTATACATGTTCCAAACTTCAAGCTACCTTACTAACCTTATGATACTAATTTGATACTTTGTATTTTGCATGTATGTCCAATCAGTGTGGAGCCAATTATTTATAAGAATTCCACAGATGCGTTAGGAATTCTCCTCGTGAGATGGGGTGCCCAACGTTTTCCTTCTTTTTCTTATCTAAAAAAAAATATGTATAAGAATTTTTCTCCCAAGATCGATTTTGAAGCAATACACCTACTTCATACAACTGTTTTTCAAGTAAGCAAAAAGAAGGGTCATGCACTCATGCACATCAATTAAAGAGAAAAGAAAAAGAAAAAGAAAAAAAAACTTAGTAATACTTGTATATTACTGTGTTTTAATAAATATTACATTTTAACGTTTTTTACTATTCACATAATGTGTTTGACTTGATTATTTTCCTAACATATAAAAAACAAATGTAAATTGGGGAATTGGTTTTAGCAGTCCTGTTGAGCCTTTTGGTTTTGATGGACAAATTGACAAACTCGACTAATGAATGTTTTGAGTCTTTGGTGAATAAAGGATTCAAGCAAAGTTCGTTCCGGAGTAGGAACTTGGATGCGGAGTAGCATTCTTTAAAAAGCCTCGTGCAAATCTCACGTTCTAGTTTTAATTGTGAGCACTCAATAATATAAAGTCGGAAAGGAACTCAATGACTTATGTTAAAGACTACTGGAATAAAAGTTAGTTTTAAAAGATAATTTCTTAAAGAAAAGATAATTTGTAAAAGTTTTAATAAAGATAATTATCGAAGATAATTATCTAGTTGTTTTAATAAATAATAAATTTATCTTTTCAAATAAAATCTTTTTAAACAAACTTTTGATAATCTTTTAAATAAAATATTTGATAAAGTTAGCAAGTGGTTTTTCTGTGAGAAAATCTTTTATACGGCTAATGGTTATCAAGTTGTTAGGATAGTGGTTTAATTAGATAAGGCTAGGAAACCTCTTCATGATCACAATCTGTCAAGATAACTCCACAAGTTGTTAGTGGGTTGTTGACATGTGGACGTGATTATGGTGGAGGTTAATGACTAAGCCTTCTCTATAAATACTCATGCAAACTATCTCAGAAAAATATAACTCTTGAGCATAAAAATTCCAGTAGCCATCTAATAACATAAAGAGAGTTATTTTCCTTCATATATTCTTGAGTGCAATAGGTATTTGTAATCACAGATTGTATTCAAGTACTTAGGGGTTGGGATTGTGAGTTTGTAAAGTGAGGTCAAGGAAGCTTCGTTGCTGAAGTCTTCTGTGAGAGTTGGGAACAAGTTCCTAATTTGTGGAACTTGTTAACGGGTTTGAATCTTCACTTGTAAAGAGTTTGATTACTTAGTGGAAATTTAGAAAAGCCTATATCTTCTCTCGTCACTATTTCATTTAGTTAAATTCCGCAAAAAGTTTTTAGATTTCACCTCAAATACAATTCACCCCCCCTCTTGTATTAGCCAGTTAGACTTTCAGTTGGTATCAGAGCGGGAACTCAGAGCACGCAGGCAACCCTGTTGAGTAAGTTCCTGGGAAAATGGCTTACACAGAGGAAAAGGAATTCGGGAGTACATCCATTCAAAGGCCTCCATACTTCAACGGCAAATATTATCCTTATTGGAAGGATAAGATGGAAATCTTCATCCAAGCAGAGAATTATCAGGTATGGCGGATTATACAAGTAGGAGATTACGAAATTACGAAAACGAATGCTAACAATGAGGTAATCCCTAAACCTATGGATGAATATGAAAAAACTGATTTCGAAAAATTAGAAATGAATGCTACTGCCAAAAAGTTTCTAATTTGGGGACTTGGACCCGATGAACATACTCGTGTCAAAGGGTGCAAATCCGCAAAGGAAATTTGGGATCTTCTGGAAGTTACACATGAAGGAACGTCAGATGTTAAACGTTCCAAAATAGATATTCTTTTATCTCAGTATGAGCGCTTTGAAATGGGAAACAAAGAATCCATTAAAGACATGTTTACTCGATTTAAAAGTATTACTAACGAACTAACGTGTCTTGGTAAGATAATTCCTATAGATGAGCAGGTCAGAAAAGTCTTAAGAAGTCTTCCAGACAATGACAGATGGAGAGCAAAGGTTGCAGCGGTGCAGGAATCAAAAGACTTCACCAAGTTCAATCTGGAACAGCTTGCGGGTTCCCTCATTACTCACGAGATCCAGTCGAACAATCGGACTCAGGAGACTGTCAAAAGTCAAGGGCTAGCATTAAGAGCTAATGAAGAATCCGAAGAGAAGTCTGACATCGATGAAGAAGAAGCTGCAATGTTGGTGAGAAGGCTGAAAAAATTCTACCGTAACAACAAGTTTTTAGACAAGAAGAAAGGATACAGTAAAAGAAATCAGGAACCCAAAGCCAAGTCTTCTTGTCACAAATGTGGAAGCACCAACCACTTCATCAAAGAGTGTCCATTATGGGAATCTGAGAAAGGCAAGGGAAAAGAAGCTGATCAAAGCAGAAATTCCAAGCCTAACTTTTCTAAAACAAATTTCAGGAAAGCAATGATTTCCACGTGGGGAGAATCAAGTTCCGAAGAAGAGGAACAGGAACACACAGACGATGAAGTAGCCAATCTCTGTCTAATGGCAAAGCATGATGATGAGGTAGTCATTCAACCTAGTTATTTGAAATCTCTCTCAAAGGATAAATTAATCTCTTTATTGTTAGAAACCTTAGATGAATATAAAGAATTATGTGCAAAACTAAGGCAAGCCGAAAAGGCAACTGGAATTTGTAGAGATCATGTTAAGTATCTGAATAGCTTAAGAAATGATGTTCAAGGCAGATTCTTTGAATTGTTAGATAAAAATATTATGCTAAAAGAATCCCTTGAAAGAGTCAAGAGTGAGAATATCATGCTGAATATTGAATTGACTCAATATAAAATGTTGTGTACTAACATTGATTCTTGCAGGTCTACTGAAGTTCCTTTAATCATGTTTAATAATGAACTAGAGCATGTTAAGAAAGAGATAAAGGAAACCAATGATAAAAATGAGAAACTAGAAAAGGACCTAGAAATTGCAAGAAAAAGTAAAAATACAGCAAGCACGGGTGTTCCCAAGTGGGTAAAGGAAGCTCAGACAAAAAGAACAGAAGGTCTAGGCTATGTTCATAAGAAGAAGTCCACTGGAAAGAAAAAGAAATATGTGAACTTACCTAGTGAGACCGTTTGTTCTTTTTGTGGTAAAAAGGAACATCGCAGTGAAGAATGTACTAAGAAAGCAAATCTGTACAATAAGAATGTGAACTATGTTTGGCAGAAGAAATCTGATTTAAATGTGTCAACACAGGAACCCATGAATGAAAGGGTTCCTGCTACTAACCCTTAATTTCTTTTGCAGGTCGCAGTGAGGGGGAACAACCAGTGGTACCTCGATAGCGGTTGTTCTAAGCACATGACAGGAGATGAATCCAGATTTCTCTCACTGACGGCCTATACAGGGGGAACAGTGACCTTTGGAGACAATAAGAAAGGCAACATTGTTGCTGTTGGCAAAGTAGGAAGGTCAAGTTCCCATGCAATTGACAATGTATTTTTAGTTGAGGGTTTGAAGCATAATCTACTCAGTATATCTCAGCTTTGTGATAAAGGAAACTCTGTAAGCTTTTCTTCTGAAAATTGCAAAATCATCAACAATAACACTGGAAAAATCGTTTTGGAAGGAACTCGTAAAGGGAACACGTATACCGTGGATCTTAACAAAGTTCCAAAATACAATCTATCCTGTTTAAGTGTTATTGAGGATGATCCACTTCTATGGCATAGACGTTTTGGACATGTTAGTCTTTCATTGCTTGACAAATTAAGGTCAAAGGACTTGGTAATCGGATTACCTTCTATCAAATTCCTAAATGACAAAATTTGTGAAGCTTGCATCAAAGGAAAGCATGTTCGATCATCATTTAAATCAAAGAAAATGGTAAGCACCACAAAACCATTGGAACTCATTCATATGGATTTGTGTGGCCCCGTTAGAATTCAAAGTAGAAGTGGAAAAATATATGTCTTAGTTCTTGTAGATGATTATTCTAGATTTACATGGGTCATATTCTTACATAGTAAAGATGAAACTTTTGATATGTTTATGACTTTCTTGAAAAAGGGCTTAATTAAGCTAGATTTTATTTCTACTGAATTTCAAATTGCTGACATTTTAACTAAGCCTTTAAGCAGAGACAAGTTTGAAAAGATGCGTGTGGAATTGGGGATGCTACGGCTCAAGTGATTTTTGTTTGGAACCCCTAAGGTAAAATCGGATGTAACTAACGATGCTATGCTCAATCTTGTGTGCATAACACAGCTGAAATTACCCAGGGGAAAGATTTGTGAAGTATTGAAAAGTCACGTATACATACTTTTAATATGTTAAAAATATTGAGCCATGTTGTTTCAAGTTCCCTTTTCATCATTTTTTACTCTCTGTATCATGATCACGTAAATTATCATCATAATTTACAATCAATTTGCTCTTATTTATCTTTTTCATTTGTTATTTATCTGTTTTTCTTCTTGTTATTTTCTTTCTTATCTTTTATTTCTATCTTATTTTTTTTTATTCTTATCTTTTTCCTTCCTTATTTTTTCATGATCAATTTTTCTATTCCTCATAAAATTCAAAAATACAAAAAGATTTTTTTCACGTAAGATAAGGAGCTAACATATTCACTACTCCTTAACTTCCGTATTTTTATCTATCTTATTATTGTGATACGTTTGAAAGATGCAATTATTACACCCTATTAAACCCATACTACCCCTATAACTACCCTACTACCTTACCATACAAACCGTCACTTTTTCTCACCCTTCCCAATTAAATTTTTTCTTTAACACTCCACCTTCACCCATCAAATCAATTAAACTCCCCATAAACTTCCATAACCGGCCTCACTCTCTCTCCTCCCTATTCACACTATTCATCTTCTCCTTCCTTTCAATTCATCCTCATAACCATGAAAACCAACCTAACCTCAACCCCGAAACAACCAAAAACCCGGAAGCCTTCCTCTGTTGGCGGCTCCCCTGAACCAGTCCCACTTGCCGTTGTTCACCCTCAAGCTTCGACAAAGAGAAAGGCTACAACCGTGAAAGGAGGTGACAGAAAGAGGCGAAGCTCTCAAACGTCTCCATCTTGGAATTACACTCACGGTTATCACATCAATTATGACTGGTGTACGGCAAGTAAGTTCTCCGAATTCATCTCCTTAATTGATTATCAAGAATGGGTGCATTTGTTCCAAAATTGTTCTCACTATCCAATTTACTCTAAGCTTTTGTTTGAATTCAAAAATACTTTCAAACACAACAATGGTGTTTGCACGGCTACGGTCAAAGATACTCACATTCATTTTGATATTGCATATTTAGGGAATTTGTTTCAAGTCCCCACCTCTGGCTATAGTTCATACCTAAAACACAAGCAAATTGTGCAAATTGGGCATTATGATGAGAATAGGGTTATTAAATTTATCGGTGGAAACCCGAAAAGCAAGACTTCACATCATAACATACTCACCCCTCTTCACAAATTATTGTTCAATTTCACATGGAGAGGCATTGTTCCTCGTTTGCAAAAACGTAGCACAGTATCCCTACTAGATGCAACCATCATCTTTTGTCTTGCTCGGAAAATAAAAATAAACTTTCCAAAATTGATGATTGAACATTTGGCTTTCTATGCAAATAAATCTACTATTCCATATGGATCTCTCCTCACTGTGTTGTTTAAGTCTTTTGGGATTGATGTTGAAAGTGAGTCACCCACTTATATTAAACCTGAGAACATTCTCTCGGAGCAATCTTTGCTTCGCCTGAGCCTTAAACTTGAGAGTGGGATACTTACTTTCTTGACGAGAGGAAGTGAGGAGAAAAATCGTGGAAAAGGGAAAACACAGGTTGTAGAGGGAGATACAAGTGAGTCAGAAGAGGAGGAAAGTGAGTCTGAAAAAGAGGAAAATAAAGAAAAAGGAGAGGAAGAAAAAGGAGAGGAAGCAATTTCTGAGGGGGAACCTCAGGAGGCAGATTCTGAGGAAGAAGAGGAGACTCAGAGTGAGGGGGAATCTAGCTCAGAAAGTGAGAGTCTCGACCTCCCTTATACAGGAGGACTAAGGCGGAGTAAGAGGAAAATTGTCAAACCTGCTACTTCTACTCTAAAGCCTGTGATCATTGAAGACATTAGCTCTTCTGATCACTCAGACCCTGATTTCACCCCTACACAAGTTCCTTTTGCCTCCGAGCCATCTCCTGTTCCTGCCTCTCCCACAAACCAAGCTAAACCCTCTTCCCCTCCTGTTTCACCAAAACAGACTTCTCCCTCTCCCTCCCCAGCTTTTCCTACATCACAGCCTACAGGCTTTGCTGCCTTCTCTGGAACAAATGCTTCTGTTTTTGATATTCAACAGGTGAAAGCAGAAATGGAGAAGCTGGTAAAGATGGTGTGCACAAAGCTGGAGGACATGGCAAAGCAGCTGGCTTCTCTTCAACGCCAAGTGCAGGCTGTGGCAGATGCTCAGGCAACCAGTTTTACTGGGATGGAGAACAAAGTTGATGCTGCTGAGAAGAACATACTGCACAGCACTCAGGAGATATTGGAGACGATTAACAGGGTGGCTTTTGAAGAGGTGGAGGAAGCTTCCAATGACCCCAAAACCCCAGCTGATGAACCTACTTACTCACCATAATTGCAATTTCAAACTTGTCACTTTTACTTCTTTTGTTTTTGCTTGTTCCATTCGGATTTCAGTTTGTAACTCATAACTTTTGCTACTCTTTCCTGCTTTTGATTTTCGTCTATGGGAACTTGGCTCGTATTTTTCATATGATTGTGTGTGTTTGCTGATGATTTAGTACCTAACTTATTTTTGCCTTGCATTATTTGAGCTCACTATTCCCTACGTAGTCTAGTGGGAGTATAGCAAAATGTTTTTTTTCAATCTTTTGATAATGCCAAAAGGGGGAAAAGACAAACTTCATGGCGGCTAAAGTGTTTACCAAGGAACTCACACATCGAAGGTACAAACTTTTGCCAAGTTCAGTTTTTAAAGTCTTTGTTAATTTTTCTTTTGCTCAGTTTTTTTTTAAAAAAAAAAAAAAAAAAAAAAAAAAATACTTTTTAATATTTTTCTAAGTTCTTTAATTGTTTTTTTTTGTTTTCATGCCTTACTCTAAATTTTTGTTGCATGCCTGGATGATTTTATTTACCTAAGTTTGTCAATGTTTGTCATCATCAAAAAGGGGGAATTTGTTGAGCCTTTTGGTTTTGATGGACAAATTGACAAACTCGACTAATGAATGTTTTGAGTCTTTGGTGAATAAAGGATTCAAGCAAAGTTCGTTCCGGAGTAGGAACTTGGATGCGGAGTAGCATTCTTTAAAAAGCCTCGTGCAAATCTCACGTTCTAGTTTTAATTGTGAGCACTCAATAATATAAAGTCGGAAAGGAACTCAATGACTTATGTTAAAGACTACTGGAATAAAAGTTAGTTTTAAAAGATAATTTCTTAAAGAAAAGATAATTTGTAAAAGTTTTAATAAAGATAATTATCGAAGATAATTATCTAGTTGTTTTAATAAATAATAAATTTATCTTTTCAAATAAAATCTTTTTAAACAAACTTTTGATAATCTTTTAAATAAAATATTTGATAAAGTTAGCAAGTGGTTTTTCTGTGAGAAAATCTTTTATACGGCTAATGGTTATCAAGTTGTTAGGATAGTGGTTTAATTAGATAAGGCTAGGAAACCTCTTCATGATCACAATCTGTCAAGATAACTCCACAAGTTGTTAGTGGGTTGTTGACATGTGGACGTGATTATGGTGGAGGTTAATGACTAAGCCTTCTCTATAAATACTCATGCAAACTATCTCAGAAAAATATAACTCTTGAGCATAAAAATTCCAGTAGCCATCTAATAACATAAAGAGAGTTATTTTCCTTCATATATTCTTGAGTGCAATAGGTATTTGTAATCACAGATTGTATTCAAGTACTTAGGGGTTGGGATTGTGAGTTTGTAAAGTGAGGTCAAGGAAGCTTCGTTGCTGAAGTCTTCTGTGAGAGTTGGGAACAAGTTCCTAATTTGTGGAACTTGTTAACGGGTTTGAATCTTCACTTGTAAAGAGTTTGATTACTTAGTGGAAATTTAGAAAAGCCTATATCTTCTCTCGTCACTATTTCATTTAGTTAAATTCCGCAAAAAGTTTTTAGATTTCACCTCAAATACAATTCACCCCCCCTCTTGTATTAGCCAGTTAGACTTTCAAGTCCCATCTGGCCAGGTCATCATTCCTTACCTGCTCAAGTGCTCAGCCTTTATGGCTTTATCCCAAAGATAATGAGGAAATCTTAAGCTGAACCACAAGTTGGACGGATCATATACAAGGCTTAATTGCTCAAAGTCTTAAAGGCCAACATCGTGATGATTTGGGCTAACATTCTGTTTTAACTTTTTAGTCTGCTGCCCTGTTAACTGTACATGTGACTTTGTGAGAGTTGATCCAAAAAATTTGGGCAATTGCGGTCAGGCCCAGTTATAGTTGGAGGTTTCAGTCAAACAATCGGTTAAATAGATGATCCAAAAAGATCTGGAAAATTATACAGAGGTATCTACTGTTTAAACTCCAATGGCGAGATTCATATGTACAATAAGTCAATAGCGAATCTCAAATGCTTCACATCATAATGTTACAAAGAAATTGCATACTTTGTAGGTTGTAACAAGTGTAAGAAATTTATGGACCTAAATACAATAATGTATGTGGAGTATACGGTTATGATTGTATTTATACGCTATCATATAGTGTAGCCCAAAAATAAAGTGATCCATGTAAGTAATCATTATTGTTGGGCTTATTACGTCTTTTTTAGAGTATGGGTTTAGTTTTATGTGTAGAGACCATTGAACCATTTCTAATGCATGATAGAAAGATTAGGGAAGGGGGTCTATATAAATAGACATCTAGCGTTATGGTCCCTAGTAGTACATACAATAGACTCTCAGTTATATCCCATTAATAGAGAGAAAACTCTAGAGTGTGTACCTACTAGAAGACGTATAATCAAGAAGGAGTTCGATCAATTGTCATGGAATCAGGTACGCTTCCGCAATTAAGATTTACCGATTAATTTGATATGAAGATTTAAGTTTATTGTAGGAATTAATCCTAACAAGTGGTATCATGAGCCTCTTTCATATTGGATTAGTCGGTTAATTTCATTCCGTTAGTTTTGGTTGATTGGATACGAATTATCATAAAGCTATTGTGTCTTGTTATTAATTAAATTTATGTGGCCGTTATTTCGTGTATCTTGTTGAAACGAAGTGTTGTATGTATGTGTTAATAGAATATTTTCGTTTCGACTAATTCGTCTTATATGATTTATTTTTGGTGAACGGTGCTTGGTAATCCGATATGTTATCTCGTCGTTCGTCGTTTGGTTAATACAATGATAATGATATGTATTTTGTTTTTTATGAAATTAATTTCACAACAATTGTTGTTTCGTTGAATAAAGTTGACATATATTATCATTGTAACTTTAGGTTAATTTTGTCTGATATCCTATATCAAATGCGTGCTAGTAGTTGTTAATGATCCCTTAATTGATGCGTGCAATTCCGAATCATTCAGGGGCACTATTTTCGAAGAGGATGATGCCAAATCGTTCCACTACAAGAAAACAGCTGGATTCCGACGGAATTTTTCCGTCGGAAACATAGGAAAATCCGTTGGAAAACGGCCTTCCGACGAAATTCCGTCGGAATCAGTCTGTCGCAATACACTTTGTAGGAAATTCGACGTTTTCCGAGGGAAATTCCGTCGGAAGCCACTTTTCCGACGGAAATTTCCGTCGGAGTTGGAGAGGTTACCGACGGAAATTTCCGTCGGAAACGAGGTATTTTCCGACGGAAATATCCGTCGGAAGAGGTATATTCCGACGAAATTTTTCCGTCGGAAAAGTCAATAAAAAAAAAAAAAAAAAAACGCCTCCACCACCCCCACCACCAGCGTGACACCACCAACCCACCCACCCAGACCACTCACCCAGCACACCCACCTAGACCACCCCCTGCCACCACCACACCCACATACTTCACCCACCCCACCTAACCATAACCAAACCACCTCCAGCCAGACCACCCCCACCAGCCACCATAAACTAAACCCACCCACCCAGACCATCCCCACCCAGACGACCCGCCAAGCACACCCACCCAGACCACCCCTTGCCACCACCACACCCACGTACTTCACCCACCCCACCTAACCCTAACCAAACCACCCCCAGCCAGACCACCCCCACCCACCACCACACCCACAAACCGAACCCCCCCACCTAACCCTAACCAAACCGAACACCCTAACTCGGTAGGACCAACAAAGCACCGATTTCAACACCCCCACCTAACCCTAACCAAACCACCCCCACCACCGGCCACTGCACCACCACCCCACCCAACCAAAACCTTAACCCTCCCGGAAAAACAAAAAAAATACCAACAAAACAATTATAATTCAAAATTTACCGAATTCGTACAAAAAAAAAATAAAATTACAAACACAAAAACATACCTTAAAACTTGAATTGAGTTCGAGTTTGGTTTTTTTGGTCAAATTTGACCATGAAAAGTCTAGATCTACACTTTTCATGGTCAAATTTGACCAAAAAAACCATTAATTTACCGTAGACGAAGGAGAAGGGGCGGGGAAGGAGAAAGGGGAAGGAGAAAAGGGGCGGGGAAGGAGAAAGGGGAAGGAGAAACGGGGCGAGGAAGGAGGAAGGGGCGAGGAAGGAGAAAAGGGGAGAGGAAGGAGAAAGGGCGAGGAAGGAGAAGGAAGAGAAGGAGGAGGAGAGAGAAAGAAGAGAAAGAGGAAGAGAGAGAGAGCGAAAATCTGAAGGAAGAGGCTGAGGAATGAGGGGAGAAGGAGGGGTTTTTTTTATATAAATATATTCCGATGGAATATTCCGTCGGAAAGCTCCGACGGATTTTAATTCCGTCGGAAAGTTAACTTTCCGGCGGAATATTCCGTCGGAAGTTTCCGACGGATTTTAAGTCTGTCGGAAATTTAATGTTTCGACGGAATATTCCGTCGGAAATTTCCGACAGATTTTATTTCCGTCGGAATATTAATTTTCCGACGGAATATTCCATCGGAAAGCCCATAAATTCCGACAGGATTTTATTCTGTAGGAAATCCGTCGGAAATTTCCGACGGAATATAAATCCGTCGGAATATATAGGATTTCCGATGGAAATTTGTGTCCGTCGGAATCCAGCCTACTTCTTGTAGTGTTCCTTACAGAACTTGAAAGCGTTTTGCTAAAAACGAAAAGGCGGAAATAAGTACTCTCTTGAGTAGTCTTGTTTTCCAAAAGTATAGAGGAACAAAGAACATAAGGGAGTACATTATGGAAATGTCTCATATTGCTTCAAACTTAAAGGCACTAAAGTTAGAGTCGTCTGATGACTTGCTTGTGCATTTGGTTTTGATATCTCTTCCTAAATTGTTCAGTCAGTTTAAGGTCAGTTATAACTGTCAAAAGGAGAAATGGACTCTAAATGAGCTCATTTCTCATTGTGTTCAAGAGGAAGAGAGATTGAAGCAAGAAAAGACAGAAAGTGCTCACTTGGCATCTTCCTCTAAGGATGGCAAGAAAAGGTAGAAGGGTAAGGATGCGGTTTCGCAACCACAAAAGAAGCAACATAAGGAATATAAGGATGAATCTAAAGCATCTGGATGCTTCTTTTGTGGTGGGATGACTCACGAGAAGAAACAATGCACTAAGTATTGACAGGCTAAAGTCGTATCACTAAATCAAAAGTAATTTCTAGGACCACTAACTAATAATAGATAGGAAAGTAGGGTCGAATCCACAGGGAAACAATGTTCTTTTATTTCTAATCAATTATTATAATCTAAATTATCAAGTAACAAATAGGATTTTATATGAATTAATCTAAGGGAAATAATTAAACTAAGCAATTAAAACTAAGAGAATACCAATAAAATAAAGTCTAGGATGTAAGTTCCCCAATAAATAATACTTCGGGATGAAAGACAACAATCAATTATCAATGCATAAGTTAATCAGATTATAAAGGGCTTTCGCTACGTATTATAATCACATAATTAACTTAGCGGTATTAAATCACATCTCTCGAATCTTGATTTAACCATTTATAAATTAGCATGCCTATTGAAACTAAGCCTAAACATCAATTCTCATCTCTTGAATCTCGAATCAATATAGCATACAATTAAACCTGCGCAAATCTAATTGCATAGCATTATAACAATCAATAGGAAATTAACCTTAAACATTTACAATCAACAATATAACTTCGTCCCTTCATATTAATTATGGATCTCTAAGAACCCTAAAATTAAACTACTCGTGCATAATTAAAATTAAACAAATCAAAGCGATTAAATAAAGCATGATTAAAAATAATAATAATAATAATAAACTAATATAAAATAATGAATACTAAACTAATGTAAAAGATCAATAACAATAAAGTGTGATAATGATAATCATAAGAAACAAAATAATGAAAAGCAAAATAAACTATCTCAACAAAAACAAGGCTTCAGTATCTCTAATGACGGAGGACTACGTAAAAGCAAAGCTAAAGAAATTTAATTAATAAAGTAATAATGAAAAGCTGCTAATCTAAAATCATGATAAAGACTAATATCCCCCAAAAACCAATTCTACGGGAAACAAAGTTAAAGACTAAAAAGAAAAGATAATTTGACCTCCCCTCTCATTACGTACTACTAGTCTACTACTACTATTTATAAAAACAAAGCCTAAGCTAAACAAGTCCACCGACTAAACAAAGGTCTAATGGGCTTTACAACGAAGCTCACTAGTGAAGCAAAGAACATGAAGGCTTAAACTCGCCCAGCTGAATTCTTTGCGAAATTGGACCTTTCCACTTGGGCCTATAACCGAAGTTGCGTTTTGATCCGTGGCCTTATTACTTGGTCCATAATTTCCTTCTTCTTGATATCCTATAACCTAACTAAGTACCGCTTCCCCTCACCAGGGAAGAGGAAGCCCATCCGTCATGTTCAGCCGAACGGGTCCAAGAAAACATACTCCGATACTCGGATGCTACTCGAGCAGAAGAAGAATGACCGACTGTCAGAGTCGGCCTCCACGTCTGATTTTCAAGACAGTCTACACAATACCTCCATGAGGTACTCAAAATCAAACTATGAGAGCCAGATGGGCGGCACCTCCTCTCGTTCTGGTTCCCAGAAGCATCATGCGGTACCGTATGTGCCTCCTCAGCCATACGTTCCGCAATCTCAATATTTCATGCAGTCTACTCCCTTTGGAGGACAGTCGGCAAGGAATGTCCAACCCTTGGACTGACAGCTTCGGTTGCTCAAACTAGGAGAACAACCATCCGCCTTCTCCAAGGAAATAACAGAGGCCGCCCAGCCGGCCAAAGTAACAAATGTGTTAGTAGGGGCCTATGACGACACTGCCAACCCTGAAGACCATTTGATGGCGTACACCAACCTTATGTACCTCCAAGGGTTGGATGACGCCACATGGTGTAAGTGTTTCCTGGCCACATTGAAGGGCATCGCCCAGCAGTGGTTCGACAACTGGCCGACCGGGTGCATTAATAATTTCAAGACCCTCGCCTACATGTTCACTTCAAACTTTTCAATGAACATCCCTGCTAAAAAGACCACCCTTGACTTGGGGGCCATACAGCAGGGAGAGAAGGAAGGGTTGCGCTCCTACATCAAGAGGTTCAATCTGATGAGAATTCAGATACAGGGACTACCTGATGAAGTAGCTTACACGGACTTTTTCAAATGTGTGAAGGACGGGTCGAACTTCAAATTCGACCTCGTCAGAAAGAGGGTGACCACCCTCCAAGAAACAATGATGGAGGCGGACGCCTACATTTAGGTGACCGACCTCTGCAATGTTGGAAAGCAGTCGGACCACAAGAAGTCCGACAAAAAAGAGAGCCGGCCGAAGCAGTCGGCCAATATAGAAGATAGAAAAAGGAAAGAAGTCTGGGTGGCTGACTCCTACGAACAGCCGTCCCAAAAGAAGATGAAGGAATTCAAACCATACTCCCCCAAGTATGAGTTTAACAAAGATAGCTATACCATCCTCAAGGAAATCAAGGACCGGATCTCAATTGAGAAGCCGGCTTCCATGAAGAGTTCCGTCAACAATCGGAACAAAGATAAATATTGCTATTACCATGAGGACATTGGTCACGACACCAATGAGTGTATCAGCCTCAAGCGCCTTTTGGACCGCCTGGAAGACAAAGGGGACCTCAATTCCTATGTCAAGAAACCAAAGGGTAACCATCATCCCAAACAGAAACAAGCGGGCAAGAAGAGGTCGACACCTGCTGATAGTTCGGACACTGACGAAGCTCAAATCCATACTAGAGCAGGCGGCTTCGCAGAAGGAGGTCCTACTATTCGGGGCAACAAGGACAACATCAGGCGGCTGGAGATAAACTCAGTCGACCAGGGACGGGCCTCCAAGAACACGTTTCCTGAAGTTGTCATCACTGAACAAGACTTGGGAAAAGTCAGGGGGCCGCATGACGACCCCATAGTAATTGAATGCAAGGTGACCAACCAAAGAGTTGGTCGGATTCTTATTGATACTGGGAGCTCATCTGATCTAATCAGTCACAAGTGCTTGACAAAGCTCAAGTACAAGCCTGAGAGCACGCACCCGGTCCCCCATCCCTTAGTAGGATTTGGAGGAGAGGTCGTGCACCCAGTTGGATGGGTGGATCGGCCTATACGCTTGGGCGAGAAAGGGGAGGGCAGTCACATGGTGGTCCGTAGGGCTAATGAGTTGGGAAAGCTAACTCCAAACTAGGAAGGACTTTACCGGATCTATGAAGAGGTCAGAGACGGCACCTACCGCCTGGAAACACCAGATGGCAGACCTCTACCTAGAACATGGAATGTAGATAATTTGAAGAATTATTACTTCTGAATAATGTGATTGAACAAAAGTTGTTAATAAAAATTTTGGGTGGAATAATGCTCTATAAACCATAAACAAATGGACCCGAACAACTCTCCCCAAGGAAAACCCCGTTGCCGTTTACACTTGAGGCAAAGATAACTTACTACTAACCGAACCAGTGGTAGTCAGTTCACATCTGAGTCGGATGACCGTCTGTCATTACTTAGGATAAATGCAGACGGTACCTTTTGAGTTAATAGCCAAGCAAAACTTGGCGAATCAAGGGGGCCAGTTGGCCTACACCGCCTAGTACCTCTACTACTCAAATCAGTGGCGGAGACTGAGTAGCCCTGAGGGAGAGCACACAGTCTAGTTTGGAACCTAAAGGGAACAAGAACATTTGTTTTATGGCAAATAAGGGTACTTGGCCACTATTCCAACTAGGTCCACCAATACAGGCGCAGTTGTACAGACCAGACGCCTCGTCCACATGAACAAGCGGCCTGTCTCTACCAAACATCAGCACCCTGTACACCGCCGAAACATTTTGGCATAATTTGGGTTAATAGCCAAGCGAAAATTGGCGAATAAAGGAAGTCAAGCGGCCTTTGCTGCTTGACCCTCCTACTCAAACAAAAGAGGTGGTGACTGGATAACCAATCGCCCTCCTTAGAATGGAACCAAAAGTATGAAAGGACCGCCTGTTCTTGAAAACAGGCGGCCGTTCACTACTGTTCCCTTTAGACCTAATAAAGGAACGTCTGTAGCAAATACAGGAGGATCCTATCAAAACAGGCGTCCTGTTTACAGATGGCCTGTTTCCATCAAACTTGGAAAACAATTAAAACAGATGGCCTGTTTCCAGCAACCTGAACTAAGGCTTGGGGAACCTTGCTAAGATCTTGGTACTTTTCCCCTCAACTACGCCTACTATGACCATTGCTTAAAACCCTCAAGACAGCCGCCTGTGCCCAAGCGCGACCAACAGGCGGCCTGGGTAGTGTTCCTGAAATAATCCAAGTCTGGGAAGTCTGCTATCCCAAGCTTTCAAGGGAGGGCCAACTGAACTCATGACTGACTGACCGATAAAGAAACAATCAATCGGTCAGGGGCAGCAATAACAGTCGGCTACAACACCCTCTAAGATGTCTTCTATACTTAGCAACATTCAAATGGAAAAATTTGATGAAGTAACAGTCGGTATGGTAAACAAGCGGCTATTGAAGACATTCTATACTTGGCAAAAAGATTTGGCAAATTGGAATAATAAGATAAAGATTGTTGGACAAGACGAAAAAACAGTCGTCACATTCATATATAAACAGTCGGCCAAGTAGACCGGCAAAATATTCATAGATCCCAACCCCTTGGTCGGGTAAAGAGATTAAAAAAAATGGCACATAGGCCGAAGAAGAGTTAAAAAATAAGCAGCTTAAGCATTGGAGAGAGGGGTTTCAGTAACGGCGGCCGCCTGATCAGCTTCGGCAATGGGCGCCTGCTCCTTTAGCACACTCTCTTGTGGCTCATTAGCAGGCGCCTATTCTTGATTGGCGTCCGCCTCCTCTTTCTCAGTCTCCCCCTTGTCGACGTCCGCCTCCTCCTCCTCTTCATCCTCATCCTCACCATCAGAAAAGGAGCCGGCCGCCTCATCCTTCTCTTCATCTTCATCGTTCGCCTGCTGCATAATCTTGATATTATATTCTTCAGTGCAGGCAGCGAATTTGGACTCCCATTGCTCATAGTCTAAGTCTGGGAAGAGGGCAGTCCAGGTCATCTTCATAATGGCAGTAGAGTCCTCCATCATATCCTAGGCCAGGGCCATCTTCTCGGACTCAGCCTTAGCGCTGAGTTGCAGGGTCAGGGCCGCCTCTTGGCTTACTAGGCGCTCTTTGAGTTTCTTGTTTGATTTGTGCAGCTCTTCGGCCGTATGGTTTATATATTTCAACGACTACAGCTGGTTTTAAAGGTCTTTGACCGCTTTCTCCAGCTCCAAGTTTTTCTTCTTGGCCGCCTCCAATTTGGTTTTGACCTGCAAGGTGGCAGTCGCCTGATGATACAAAATGTCAGTTGTCAAAATCTCATTTTGGGCAATCTGAAACATTGCCCGGTCACAATCAGAGGCGTCCATGGCCTTTGAAACCTTAACCTCCTTGTTCTTTTCGTTGATGGGTCGGCGGAGACCATGTACACGAAGCAAGGCTTGCGAATCAACAAAACAGGCGTTAAAATTTTCCAAGAAACAGGCGGCGGTTAAATGCCAATGTTGCTCAATGACGAAGAAAATTCATCAAGTCTACCACAGAGAGTAGACCCATGATAGAGTCCAAGTCAAGGGTGTCGACTCCCCTGACCGATTCCCTGTCATCTAAGGGAATAGCCTTGGCCATAGACTTGGCAATCTAGACCAAGTCCGGTTCCTGATGGCCGCCTGCAATAGGAAACATGGAAAATTAGACAAGGGCAAAGCAACAGGCCGCCTGATCTAAGAAAGATTGACGAAGAAATCTAAAACCAATTATACCTCTTGGAGGCCGAGTGTCCCTAGGGACGGTTGTTTGTTTTGACCCACTTTGAGGGGTCGCGTGTCTACCAAAAATAAACCTAACGCTAACCTCCTAAAATGTAGTAGGGTAATATAGGGTCGATCCCACAGAGAATTGGTTTATTAAATTATAACTTGTGTAAGTTAGAAACCCCTGTTTTGAAGAAATAGTACTACGATCTAATAAATAAACTACTATGAACTATGGGACAAATAAAGTACTAAAGATAGACTACTAAAATTGAAATACGATAAAAATCAATAATAATAAAACAGAGATCGGGAGACATATTATAGCATTGGAGTATTTATTGATCATCGAATTATAAAAATTATGTTCTTATCTCAATGTTAGCCGATGAACACAAACAAACATTCAACACTTCCCTTAATTGCAAATAAACCAAACAAGCTCTTGGAGTATTGTCTAACTAACTAACAATCTAGAACAAGCTCTCTAGACTCGATTAATTAGTAGCATTAATAACTAGGAAAGTTAACTTAAGCCACAAATCTCACAAGCTCGGATTTGTGCAACTCAAAGGGTTGATAATCTTATACATCGGACAAGTTTCAGTCACCTATCAAATACCTAAGTGCTACTAAGGAATACTAACCCGGACAATTACGTATCACACGGTAGTACTCTAGCAATTAAACTAACAAATTATACTAAAGATGGCCTGTCTATAATATAATCTGGCAATTCATACTAATAAAATAGATTATCAAACCAATCAAGAAATAAACATTATACTATCAAATTACCACATTCTTATTCTCACAACCATAATCCAATGTATACTATATCTCCGTACCCACGACAACTCTAGCCTGACATACTAAGAATAAGAACAAAAGTAGAAACTATGGAATTCATAATTAACAAAGCAAAAAGTAATTGAAAATGAAAACTTGATAAACTAAGTAATCAAATTCTAATACCAACCACGAAAATGGTGAAAAGTAAGAAGCAAAACGTGACTTTTTCACTTCAATTCTTAAAACAAAATTATAGTATTACCAAATTAAGTAACTAACAATCAACTTAGCTAATACCACCAAGAGAATAAGCTCGCCGCTGTTGCTGCTCTCTTTTTCCCAAGTTGTCAAGTATCAGCCCCCTCTATCATGCAATTCGGTTTTCTCCTCCGTAATTCGCTGCCCAGAGTAATCCCCAAATTAATCTCCAGAATCCCCAAAAATACGGGACTCTATTGCTTTTCTTGTTTTGTTGCAGCCGATCTCCAGCTAATCCGAATCTCCCGCTCCAATTTTTATCCAATTTCATCTTTATCTCTTGCTTGACATTTCAATCCCAGAAATTTCGCTCAAGGTGATTTGAGGGTCCTTGATTTTCGGTTGCCAGCATAGGATGTATGGTTGGATGCGTATTGTGAAGGCTGGTGTGACTTAGCCCGGAAATATAAAGTAATCCATTTGGTGCCGAAATTCTCCTTCCTGTAGACAATTAAATAAATAGTAGTAACTCATGTCTTGAAAGGAAAATTGCATAATATACACTTAAATTATAAAAAAAATCAATATAACATCAAGAGTTCAATATATATAAATATTATATTTTACGACCCTATCATGCATTATGATTAAGGAATTTTGTCACAGGTCTACGCATAGTGAATGGTATCGATAGACCACTTAAATTTCTTTGTGACAACAGGTCAGCAGTATTGTATGCCAACAATAACAAAAGCTTGACAAAATCAAAGCATATTGATGTCAAGTTTAGAGTCGTGAAGGGAATAGTGGAGAGTAAACAATTGTCCTTAGAGAACATTAGCACAAACTCCATGATTGCGGATCCGCTTACTAAGGGTTTACTACCCAAAGTATTTCATGAGCACACTGCTATATGGGTGTCATGCCACCTAAGGATATATAGTTTCAGTGGGAGTTTGTTATTTTATTGCTTGTATGACATAGACACATTTTGAATATTGTGGTTTTAAGTATTTATGCAAAATAAACACTACTAGAAAACAGGCCATTTTCGACGGAAAAATTCCGTCGGAATCACCCTGAATTCCGTCGGAAAACCCGTTTCCAACGGAACTTCCGTCGGAACTGGTTGTCGGAAACCCTTTTATAGGAAAAACGACCTTTTCCAACGAAAATTCCGTCGGAAATATTCGTCGGAAGAGGAATTCCGGCACCGGAAAATTCCGTCGGAAATTTTCGACAGATACTGTTTCGCCGGAAAATTCCAACGGAATTTCCATTGGAAAATGCTTTTTTTTTTTAAAAAAAAAAAAAGCCTCCCACCACCCCCACCACTAGCCCACACCACCAGCTACCAGCACACACTAGCCACCTTAACCCACCAGTCGCACCACCTTAACCCGAACCCACCCACCAGACCCACCACCTTAACCCACCTAACCCGAACCCACCCACTAGACCCACCACCTTAACCAACATAACCCTAACCCACCCAACTAACCCAGATCTATCATCTAACCCCACCAACCTAACCCTAACTCGTATCCCCTCCCCACCACCTAAATACTCTCATAGCTGCCAGATCTACAAACCACCACCACCCACCTCGCCATTCCCCACTATCCCAAACCACCACCGAAACCACCCAAAACCACCATTCCCCACTGAAACCAACCAAAACCACCATTCCCCACCGAAACCAACCAAAACCACCATTTCCCAATCTACCCATCACCCATTACACAAAAATCACCACACCCACTACGTAAACCACCACAAAACTAGTTAATTTATCCAGATCCCCACCACCACGACCACAATTCAACTACCACCAAAAAAAATCAAACTAAGTTAATAGAAAGAAAACGAAGACATATCTTCAATTCCACCTCCAAAACCTCAAAATTGGGTTTATGAGGCCAAATTCGACCATGAAAACTCTAGATCTAGAGCTTTCATGGTCGAATGTCACCTAAAAACCTTCGTTTTGCCATTGATGAAGATGTATGTGTTGGTGTTGTTGTTCATGTCGATGTTGGTGTTGTTGTTACGGCGGTGGCTAGTGTTGGCAGTGGTAGTGGCTGGCGGTAGGTGGTTTTCGTAGAAGAGGAAAGAGAACGAGGAGAAGAAGAGGAAAGAGAAGAGGAGAGAGAAGGAGAACCAGAAGAAGAAGAGGAGGAAAGAGAATAGCAGAGATAACGAGAACCAGAAGAAGAAAAAGAGAAGAAGAGGAAAGAGAAGAGGAGAGAGGACAAGAACCAGAAGAAGAAGAGGAGAGAGAAGGAGAATGGCAGAGAAAAGGAGAAGGGAAAGAGATAAAAAAAAAAGAGAAGGGGGAAAGGAAAGAAAAGTGGTGGAAACCGATTTGGTTTTTTTTTTATTATTTTATTTTTAAAAAATCATAATTCCGTTGGAAATTTCCGATGGATTTGAAATCCGTCGGAAAATTTAAATTCGTCGGAAATTTTCGACGGAATTTAAATCCATTGGAAATTTCGTTTTTTCCGACGGATTTTCGTGTCCGTCGGAATACATCCGTCGAAAATTGACCTTTTTCTAGTAGTGAAAGTATTCAGTTTGGTTTACTCTTCTATTAGATCATATTGTGATCTTGCTAAAGTTTAAAGTGGACCTGTTAGAAATAGACATTTTGGATCACATTTATGTTATTTCCATGCTACACACCTATGCTTGATTCATGTCGTTGATTGTGTTAACATTGAGGCCATTGATGGGTCTAGTTACGTTTATTGTAGCTTAGATTGCTTTGACTCTATGTTAATATAATTGATGGACCGAATTGTTTAAAGACATTTGGAAATGATAGTATTCTGAGCTCATAAAGTTTTAAGTATAATGCAATTATCAAGAATCACATACATGTAATTGTATTTGGTCCAAGTGGGAGATTGTAAGAAATTTATGGACCTAAATATTATAATGTATGTGGACTATACAGTTATGATTGTATTTATACGCTATCTATCATATAGTTTAGCCCAAAAATAAAGTGATCCATTTAAGTAATTATTATGTTGGGCTTATTAAGTCTTTTATAGAGTATGGGTTTAGTTTTATGTGTTCAGACCATTGGACCCTTTCTAATGCATGATGGGCGGATTAGGGAAGGGGGTCTATATAAATAGACATATAGGGTTATGGTCCTAGTAGTACATACAATAGACTCTCAGTTATATCCCATCAATAGAGAGAAAAACCTAGAGTGTGTATCTACTAGAAGACGCATAATCAAGAAGGAGTTCGATCAATTGTCATGGAATCAGATACGTTTCCGCAATTAAGATTTATCGATTAATTTGATATGAAGATTTAAGTTTATTGTAGGAATTAATCCTAACACCAAGGTAAAGAGAAAAGAAACACCATGTTATGAGATAGAAGAGTTACTATATATTCTCTAAAATTTTAATGTATTGTCAAGATGTACATACAAACATTGCAATAAGACAAGACGAAATCATTTTAATCAAATCAAAACACACTCATATTTATCACTGTACTTACATTTCCCCCCCCCCCCCCCCCCCCTAATAGCTTGTTTTTATACTACAAACTAATTAAGCCAATGGCTCAAACAAAGTAATTAACACAATTAATCCAAAGAAACTAAAGATCCTTCAATTAAATCAGTCTAATACTAGTTATTAAGAACTCTTCCGCTTCTCATTCCTCCATCAAATCTCCCATTGTCTTTAACCTTAGAATTACTATTAGAAACCCCAAAAGCATTTCTTAAACCCCTAATTAACCTCTGCCCTAAATTCCTCTTCACAACCTTATTATTTTTGTCTTCACTATTATCATCCAAACACGAAGATGATCCCATATTCATGTCACAAAATTCACCACCATTATTATTATAACTCCCTCCGAACCTCAAAAAACTCGAAGAAATCGACCCTCTTTCTCCCCTCTCCACCTTATTATTATTACTTTTGTTATTAAAACGACAACTCGAAGTCCTCCTTTGATCATCCATCAACGAAGCACTACCACCACCCTTTTGTTTCTCTCTTTCGGACTCCATAAGAAGCTTCTTCATGCCACATAATTCCTTCTCTAGGCTTTGTATCCTTGAACACGTAGTATCAATAGCTGATCGTAGTTGTGTAACCTGACGTAGGGCTGCATCCCTCTCTAGGATTGCTCCTAGGGTGGCCGGGGAGTCGGTCCGTGGGTCAAATTGGGAGTGTTGTAAGGGGTTCGTGGTGGTGGTGGGGTTAAGGACGGAGAAAAGAGAGCGATGAGTGTTGAGTTGTTCAATAAGCATAGCTTGGACGATAAAACGGAGAGGCATGCGTGGGTTTTGTACGGCGTGCATTAGAAGGGCTGGAGATAAAATGCTGCAATCTATGCAGCTTGTTATTTGTGTCTTCTGATCTTCTGACATTTTTCCATTGTATACCTGTGTAATGTATGTAGTTGGTGTATAATGATTAGTTTTATTTAATTTATTACATGATGAAGATATGAAGAAAGTGCATGGATGCATGATTAGAAATATCAAAATTTTACGTATATTCTCTACCAGTGGTGTTTAACCGACTCATCATAGTTACTGTGTTGTCAAGTGTTGTAATTAATGAATTTGCATGAGTAAATAGTACACTTTGAATTTTGAAAATTTGCAAACAGACATCACATCACCATCATATAGAAAAGCTTGAAAAAGGGAATGTAAAAACAAAAAAATAACTAGAAAAAATTGATCAATAATAATGCAATTTTTTTTTTTCCTATAAAGTATTACCTACTTTGAAATTTGGATGTGGAGTGAAAGTTGAGATTTTAGAAAGCTCTCATGAAACACAACTTTTGGTTTGTTAAATGGGATGAAAGGTTAAATGCATACATTCAGTTAGTATATTATTTCTTGTTTTTATCTTAGCCAATTTCCTACTCTCCTATGCTCTCCAAATTTCGATCTATATTTGTACACACGATAAATGATGGACAATGTACAACTTATTCAGTTATTTGTGCCATGTTCAATAGTTCTTGTACACCTTAGAAAGTTAGAAGTGTCATTCCTAGAAGATTCTCATGCTCTCTTAACAATAATATAGTACTGTTTCGGGTGAAAACAATGGGACCTTGCCGAAGGTCCGCTGAAACGGAGAAGACTGGATTCGGTCCAAGTTATGTTGGGCCGAAGGTTTCCTGCACAGTAAACACACGTAAACTAGCCTCGGGGGTGTTGCCGAGGAAGGCCCCTCCGATGCTAAAGTCAGTACAATGTGTAGAAAGAGAACACTATGCAAGAGAATTAATTGCTTGAGGCTTTGATTGAATCTATGAGAATATATGAATCTATGAGAATATGTAAATTTGTGAATGAATCTCCTTTTTGAATGCATGAATATTGATGGCTTTTATACCTCTTCATACATGGAGAAGTTGGGCCTTAGCCCAATTAGCTTGCTTTGAGGGCTGACCTTTGACTTTAGCACAAGTGGAGAGTTGAACCTTGACCTTGGGCTTTTAATTGGATCATTTAATGCCTAGGCCCAATTGGACTAAATTGGACCCAAACAACTTTCCCCCCAGACCCGATTTGGAAGGATGACGGGTCGGGTTTGATTTAATTCAGAAAAGGAGGGAAGTAAATGATTTAATTAATCCAAAAATTTGAATTTAAACCGTAATTAATGAGATAACAACGGTTAAGGTGGATGATTGTGGAAGTTGGACGGATAATGGGCAGTTTAATCACAAGATCGTGTGTTTAACGGTTACTTAAGTGGGGTATTTAAGAGAAATTGAAACGCGGACTCCTCGTATCCCATTCCTGGAGATATAAACAGAGGCGCGTCATCTCTCCTCACTTATTCACCAACACAAACCCAGAATTCTCGAGAGAAACCAAGAACCCGCATTAAAACTTCGCAAATTCCCCGAGCAGTAAGCTTAGAAACTGAGACTTGCCACTACGAACTCGTAAATCGGCAACTTTCGCTTCAGATTAAGGTAAATTCCTTTGATTTCAGTTTATTTTTCTTCGAATTCGAACTCCTTCCTTTTTTTTTCGACTTTTTTCTTCGAAATAATCAATGGCAAGAGGAGTTAGAGGTAGAGCCCGTGCTCCAAGAAGAGCAAGGCCGATTCCCGATCCTAGGAACAGGATTGGGACCTGGAATGGACAAAGGCCAGAGTCTGACCCTGCTGAAGGGATTAGGGCGACTCCCATTTCCTCGGCTCCTCCTCAGAGAACGGAGGGGCCGAGCGCTTCTGGACGGGACGATGAAGTTCCCGCTGTCCTTTGGGATATCCTCCCCGGGTTTTCAGAGTGGGAGAATGCCGAAGTAGCTTCGGCCATGATAAAGAACCGCCCCTACTCATGGTGGGTGGAGAATGCCGAACAATATCGGTTTGCCGAGCAAATTGAGTTGCATTACGGCATTTTTGAAGCTGATGGGTATTGGTGCCGAATGCCCGCGACATCCGATAGAATCCATCGTCCACCCCCGGGGTATGTGGGGGTGTACACAAGACAGCTTCAGTACGGGCTGAGGTTCCCTTTGGACGTATTCGTCCGAGACTTGCTGATCCATTACAATATCTCCCTATGCCAGTTAACTTCCACCAGCATCCGAAGGGTGATGACATATTTATGGGTCTGCAAGTTCTTCAAGTATGTGCCGAACCTGCACTGCTTCAAAAAGCTTCATCGGCTAGTGCCGAATATTCAAAGTGGGCACGGAAGCCATGGTTCTGGGTGGTACCGGATTGAGTCCCGGCCCCAGTACCTAACCATGTGGCCGAACGACTCTTCAGACAAGGACTGGAGAGGTCAATGGATTTGGGTTAGGGCACCCACAGATCCGGGCCACCCTTGCGTCTTCAGCGCTCCCCGGTACCTTGCTGAGCCTGATCCCGAAATGGGAAGTCTAGGTCCCCCCGCAGATAACGGGGCGGATCCGAACCTTGATCAACAACATATCTTCGGCAAGCTGCCGAACCGGGGGGGCAGTGGCCGAATGCAGCATATCCCGGAGACTTGGCTCCCCGATACGCATTATGTTTTCCAAGAGAACATGCTAGCAGCTGTTGGCCTCAGCCGAAAGTTTAAGGATGGTAAGCTTCTTCGGCTGGGGCCGAGGCTTTTTAATTATCTCTTTTTCTTCTCTTACTTTGCTTTTTTATGCTGTGCCACCCTATCTGAACTGACCTTTCCCCTTTTCTTTTTCAGAGCGGGACGAGACCAACGTTGGCATTAACTACGCTCGTCTTGGTGTCAACCGAGAGCGAGTTGTAACTGATCGGGCCCCGTCTATCACTGAACCGAGGCATAGGGAAGTTCATCTAGACTCTTCCCACTTCCAAATTGAGGCTGTTGCTCTGTATCAGAGGCAGAAGCCTTGGTGGAAGAAGAGAGACCCCTGGTTTCAGCTGCTGGACGAAGAAGCTGAAGCTGCCCGTACAGCCGAAGAGGTTGCACGGGTTCTCGAAGCTTGCGAAGGAGGAGAAGGGTCCTCCAGAGCTGCTGAAGAAGAAGCTGCAGCTAGGGCAGCTGAAGAAGACGAGGCTTTGCTGAAGACCTCGGTGAGCTTTCAGACTTAACTGTCTTTTTTTTTTTTTTTTTTCTCACATTCTTCCTCCCCCCTGTCTGTTACAGTCTGAAGAGAGTAACAGACACAGAGAAGGGAAAGCCCCTGTTCGTCCCGAAGACCAAATACAAGAAGAGTCTTCAGACTCAGATATGGACGAGCAGCCCCTTCAGAAAAGGCGCAGAAGGATGGCCATCATCGGGCCGCATGACTTTCAGCGGAGGCCGATGACCATCGGCGTTGCAATAAGGGAACCCGAGGAAGGCAATGGATCGCCGAGGGTTCCCCGGCCACCACCCCAATCACCTCCAAAGACCCCTCCGCCACCTCCTGAGATGGAGGTGGATCAGAGAACTCCCGAATCTAAGGGAGGGGTCCAAGAAGCAATTAAGGAGAGTGCTGCTGAGCACAAAAATAAGGATGCCGTGATGCCTAGCGCTGAGGGTTTCACGGCAGACATCGCAAGAGAGGTTGAGGCTTTCGTCCTCACCCTTGAAGAAGAGGAGGTCATAGTAATTGACTCCTCTGAGAAGGATGATGCTGAGCCATCCAAAGCTAAACAAGCTCCTTCGTCATCCTTTCCCTCCTTCCAGACTCTGCAATCTGGAGAAATGGGTTTCTCGGCCCCCCGAATTCCAATCCCAGACCACATCTGGGACCTCATATGGGGTTAGAACCGAGAAGGAGTTGCAGCCTACTTCGGCGATTTTGCTTGCATGTCCGAAGTAGATAGGGCAAGGATCTGGTCGCTGAAGGCCACTGCTGGGATGGGCGAATCCAGCAGATCAGTTCCTGACCCAGCCAGGTCTAACAAACTGCTGATGATGCAGGTGATTTTCCTTGCCTTTATTTTCTCTAAAATTCAGCTCTATTTTTTTTTTTATTATTTTTTTAACTTGTCTTCCTGTTTTCAGTTCGTGCACAATCAGACTCTCACTGTAGAGCTGATAGATACCCTACAAGATAGGGTAGACGCTGCTGAACACGACAAGAAGGTAGCTGAAGAGGAATTGAAGCTTGCTAAGCTGAAGCAAGCAGCAGCTGAAGAGAAGCAGCAGAAGGGTGAGGAGTATGAGAAAAAAGCTGCTGAAGCCCTCAAAACCTTCTACGACGCTATGGAGAAGGAAGTTTTTCCCCCACTGATGGAAGGGGAAAAATTCCTTCAGGAGCACATGGGAGTGGACGTCTCCAAATTCAAGGCTGCCGTTGAGAGCCGTATTCAGGATGGAGCTGCTGCACAAGCTGAAGTGCAGCAACGACTAGAAGCTCTTGAAGCCAGCCGAATGGCTGCTGAAGAGCTGCTCCAGGCCAGGGATGTCCAACTCTCAGAGGCTGCTGCTGCTGCTGAAGCTCAGAGAGCTAATCTCCTTGAGGCTGAGGATCAACTGATGGCCAAAAAAGTAGAAGTGGCCCAGGCTCAGACAAAGGCTTCCCAAGTTCAGCAGGAGCTGAATGAGCTGAAAGGTTCCTCCTCCAAGCTTGCTGATGAGCTGAAGAAATCCAAGGAAGACTTGGAGGAGACCCAGAAGAAGCTGGCTGATGCTGAGGCTCTACTCAAAGTCCGTGTCTATACCCAAGAGGAATATGAAATGGGTTTCAGAAACGGGTTCAGAGTATGCCGAAGAGTCTGCCTTCATGCTGAGCCGAAGCTGGACTGGTCCAAATGTGCTGAATGGGTCCAGAATCCCGAAGACCCTCATATGAAGTATGCAACTCCAGTCGAAGCTGAAATTCTTAAGGCTGAGGAAGCCGAAGAGGAAGCTGAGAGAATGGAGTTGGAGGCTGAACAGAGGGAAAGGGAGGCTCGGCAGAGTGCAAAGCCTGCTTCTTCTGCTGCTGGGGCTGAGGCCACCATGGGGCTCAACGCTGATCAGTCTGATCCTCAGGCTGAAGCATAGGAACTCGGGCAGTCGTCTTCCGAATCTTGCGGTTCATCATGCGCTTAACTTTAGACTTGCCGCTTTCTGAATTTTTTGCCTTGTTTTTTGCTTCAGCTTGCCTTGTCGTACAACAGTTTATTTTTTTGCTTATGTACGTATTTCGGCAGCTGTTATTTTCCGCTTGTGGGCGGCTGCCGATACAGTTTAATTGAACTTGTAGCTCGATTTCTGAGCATAAATTATTAATTTGATGCTCTTTTCTTCAGTTGCTTTGTTTTTGAATGCTTTACTGTTTCTTCAATTCTGCCGAACATACTTGCACTGATAGTGCTTCTTGCCCCCCCAGAAATTGAAGTATGGCTTCAGCTGAATAAACAATTTCTTCACTTCTTCAAAATGGGTATCCGAAACACAGGGCCAACTGAAGGCAATGCTCCTGGGATACAAGTCTTACTGAAGATTGACTTCAGCTGAAAGACTAGAGTTATTTTAAAAAATGGATATCCGAAACACAAGGCCAACTGAAGGCAATGCTTCGGATAATAGCTTTCTGTGATACAAGGCTCAGTTAAGGCAATATCCCAGAATTGTCCATGGACTCATGTCTTTGGAGAACAAATCTTACTGAAGTTGGACTTCAGCTGAAAGACCAGTGTTCTTTAAAAGACGCATATCCGAAACACAGGGCCAACTGAAGGCAATGTTTCGGATAATGGCTTTCTGGGATACAAGGCTCAGTTAAGGAAATATCCCAGAATTGTCCATGGACTTATGTCTTTGGAGAACAAGTCTTACTGAAGCTTGACTTCAGCTGAAAGACCAATGTTCTTTAAAAAGACGAGTTTTGTCAGCAATCTGAAACCCAGTTACCCGAAGGCGAAGGTTTCAAACGAGGCTGACTAAACAATTTTCAACTGTTGCTGTTATCCTTGATTTTCTGTCTATCTTTGAAAAATGGATACCCGAAACACAGGGCCAACTTAAGGCAATGTTTCGGATAATGGCTCTCTGGGATACAAGGCTCAGTTAAGGCAATATCCCAGAATTGTCCATGGACTCATGTCTTTGGAGAACAAGTCTTACTGAAGTTTGACTTCAGCTGAAAGACCAGTGTTCTTTAAAAAGACGAGTTTTGTCAGCAATCTGAAACCCAGTTACCCGAAGGCGAAGGTTTCAGACGAGGCTGAATAAAAAACCCTTAAAGAGTAGATAGAACAAAGAAAATTTTGAAAGGATAAAAAGTTGTAAACATTTATATAAATGGCGGCTCCAAGGCCTTTCATTAATTCAAAATGTACTTACAAAGATTGTTCTGCCCCGAAGGGTTTACACATGGTATTTTTTCAGTACATCAGCGTTCCAGTGATTTTTCAACTCAGTTTCATCCAACTGCCGAAGTCGGTATGTCCCTGGCTGAAGCTCATCATAGATTTCATAAGGTCCTTCCCATGCAGCTGAGAGTTTCCCATGGATTCGGCCTTTCTGAACTGCAGCAGCATTCCGAAGGACAAGGTCTCCAATTTTGAGAGGCCTTGCATGGACCCTTCGGTTATAAAATTTGTTGATTCTCTGCTTATAAGCGGCCATTCTGTCTCGGGCTGAGTCTCTTACTTCGTCGAGGAAATCGAGAGATTCCCTCATCAATCGCTCATTCTCAGCCGAGAAGTGGTGCACTCGAAGGCTCTCAGAGCCAATTTCCACTGGAAGGACGGCTTCGGCACCATACACCAGTTCAAAAGGTGAGTGGCCTGTTGCCTCTTTTTCAGTTGTCCGAAGGGACCAAAGGGTTCCAGGGAGCTCCTCCAGCCACTTGGACTTTTGATCTTCCACCCTCTTCTTGAGGGCATTTAAGATCTGTTTATTTGCAGCTTCGGCTTGTCCGTTACTTTGCGGGTGGCATACCGCTGAATATGCCAGTTTGATGCCGAACTGATCTGTATACCGCTTCAGCGGTAAGTTATCAAATTGCCTCCCATGATCGAAGACAAATACTCTCGGGATGCCGAATCGAGTGATGATATTCTGCCAGATAAATTTTCTGACAGTTTGCTCTGTAATGTTCGAGGCTGCTTCGGCCTCGATCCATTTACTGAAGTAGTCAACTCCAACTATCAGCCATTTTTTCTTGTACACAGCCTCTGGAAATGGTCCCAGTATATCCAGTCCCCATTGGGCAAACGGGAGTGGATTAAGGATCGGCTGAAGATCCCTTGCTGGCTGATGGATAACTGGAGCGTATTTTTGACATTTTTCGCATTTCCGAACCAGCTCCTTAGCATCTGCGATCATGGTGGGCCAGTAATATCCAGCCCTCAATGCCTTGTGGGCTAAGGTCCTTCCCCCAATGTGATTCCCACAGATGCCGAGGTGAATCTCCCGTAGGATATAATCTGCATCTGTTGGTCCCACGCATTTCAGCAATGGGGCTGAGAAGGACTTTTTCAGAAGTTCCCCCCTGAAGACAATGAACCTAGAGCTGGTTCTCTTCATCTTGGAGGCCAAAGCTTTATCTTCGGGAGTTTCTCCCCGAAGCTTGAAAGCTAGGATGGGGTCCATCCAGCTAGGCTCTGGGTCAGCGCAGCACACTTTAGGTGCTTCGTCGACACTTCTCTCTCGACGCACTTCTACATATACAGATCTGTTCAGCTCGGTAAGAGATGAACTGGCAAGTTTGGAGAGTGCATCGGCTTGAGTATTCTGACCCCTTGGGATCAGCTGAACCTCAAAAGTTTTCAGCTCTGCAATGACTGATTTGATCTTGGCAAGATAAGCTATCATGGAGGGCTCTTTGGCCTCGTAGCTGCCACTGATCTGCTATGCAACTAGCTGAGAGTCTGTTTTTAGGCAGACATGATCGGCTTCCAAGGAGATGCACAATTCTAGGCCGGCGATTGCTGCCTCATACTCGGCTTCATTGTTCGAGGCCTTAAAAGAAAACTTTAGTGCATACTCAAAGGATTTACCTTCGGGAGAAGTTATCACTACTCCTGCCCCCGAACCGTTTTCGGTGGAAGATCCATCCGTAAACACAGTCCAGACTTTCTTTTCACTGTCTAGCGCTTCTTGGTATGAGCATTCGGCCAAGAAATCCGCTAGAGCTTGAGCCTTAATGGCAGCCCTCGGACGGTAGCTGATGCTGAATTCGGTGAGCTCAAAAGCCCACTTGGCTAGCCTACCAGAGTTTTTAACCTTGCCGAGAACTTTTTCCAATGGCTGATCAGTTAAGACCACTATCTGATGGCAATCAAAATAGGGCCTCAGCTTCCGAGCAGCTACTACTACCGCGAAAGCAACTTTCTCGAGTAGAGGATAGCGAGTCTCGGCATCCGTCAGTGTATGACTGACGAAGTAGATCGGTTGCTGACTTTTACTTTCTTCCTTCAGCAATACTGCGCTGATGGTGGCTGGGCTAACGGCCACATATAGGTACAAAGTTTCCCCTTCACCTGGGCTAGCCAGCGTTGGGAGTTGAGCCAGATGCTCCCGAAGCTGTTTAAAGGCGTCTTTTTGCTCTTCCTCCCAAACAAGCTCTTTTGTTTTCGGGAGTTTCAGGGCTTTGAAGAAAGGTAACCCCTTATCCGAAGCTCTGGAAATGAACCTCGAGAGGGCTGCCATTCTTCCGGTGAGCCGCTGAACATCCCGCTTCGTTTTCGGCTCAGGAAGGTCGAGCGCCGCTTTGACTTTAGAGGGATTGGCATCAATCCCCCTTTTGCTGACTATGAACCCAAGGAATTTCCCTGACTTCACGCCGAAGACACACTTCTTCGGATTCAGCTTCATTTGATGCTTTCTTAAGGTGGCGAAAGTTTCAGCCAGGTCCTTTACATGGTCCCCTGGTTTTTTGCTTTTGACAATCGAATCGTCAACATAGAATTCCATGTTTCGGCCCTTTTGATCGGCGAAAACTTGATCCACCAGCCTTTGATAGGTAGCCCCCGCATTTTTCAATCCGAAGGGCATCATTTTGTAATTGTACACCCCAGCGTTCGTGACGAATGCTGTCTTTGCTCGATCGTCGGGGTGCATAAAGATCTGATGATACCCCGAGAATGCGTCCATGAAACTAAGCAAGGCATGGCCACTTGTCGAATCGACTAGCTGATCGATCCTCGGAAAGGGATAGAAATCCTTTGGACAAGCCTTATTTAGGTCCGTGAAGTCAACGCACATCCTCCAGGTACCATTGGGCTTCTGAACCATCACCACATTTGCCAGCCATTCTGGATATTGGCAAGGTTCGATGAATCCTGCCTCCAACAATTTTTTGACCTCGGCTGCGATGTCTTGGTTCTTATTGGCGGAGTAATTCCGCTTCTTTTGCTTAACTGGTCAACACATTGGGTCAACATTAAGATTATGGGAGATGAGGTCTGAGCTTATCCCGGGCATATCAGCTGCCGAGAAAGCAAACACATCTCTGTTGTCCCGAAGGAGCTGAATAAGTTCACAACGGGTGTTCGGATCAAGGTCCATCCCGATTGTTACACATTTCTCAACGTCTCCTTCGGTCAACTCAACTGTTTCAGTCTGTTGGTCCATGCCCATTGCTGATGGACTAGACTCTTCATAATCTGGCCTGCTGCCAATGTCAGCAAGTGTCCCAGTCTTTTTGTTCTTCGGCTGGCTCTCTGAGTCTTGCGGCTCAGCTGAAGAGCTAGCCTTTTCCCTTTCGGGCCCATTACCTCTGGGTACAGATCCTTGGGCCGAAGCACTTAGGCCTTTCGGCTTTTTTGTGCTCGGCTCTCTTTCTTTTTCTTTCTCCTCCTCATCCTTGTCATCTGGGCGACTACTGGATGGTTTGAGGTAGTTGCACCTTCGGGCGTCCTTTTGGTTGCCCTGTATCCTTTCGGGGAAGCCGGCGTCTGAGACGTAAATCATCAGCTGATATAAGTTGAGACGACCCCTTGGATCTCATGAATTATGGGTCTCCCCAAAATCACGTTGTATACTGAAGGAGCGTCGATGACCAAAAATTCAATCATGACGTTCCTGGCTGCCTCATCGCAACCGATGGTGACAGGAAGTGTCACCTTCCCATCTGGATAAGTTGAAGCCCCATTGAACCTGGATACCGGGTAGGGTACCGGCGTAAGGTGCTTGGGCTTCAGCTTGATTTGATTGTAGGCCTTTCGGAACAGAATGTTTGCTCCACTGCCACCGTCAACAAGGACCTTACTGACGTCGTGGTTGGCCACCGTAGCGATGATCACCAACGGATCCTCGTGAGGGAACGCAATCCCTCGACAGTCGGCGGCTGTGAACGTCATGTTCGGCACCGGCGACTGGGGAGATTGAATGTCAGCGTTGTTCACCTGGTGAGTCAAAGCTCTAAGGTGTCGCTTGTGCTCCCTCCGAGAGTATATTCCTCCCGAGATAACATTGATCGGAGGGAATTTCCCCTCCGGCTTTTTACTGTTTTTCCGGGGGAAGTCGAGGTCTTGCCGAGAGTCCTTTGCTGACTTCTCGGATTCTTTTTTCTCGCGGTGATCCGCGATGTATTTTTTCAAGTATCCCTTCCGGACCATGTCCTCTATCTGGTCCTTCAGTTGGATACACTCCTCAGTGTTGTGTCCCGAAGACTCGTGGAACTCGCACCACTGATTTTTATTTCTTCGCTGATACCACTCTGGGAGTGGTCTCGGCTTTCGGTAACTCTGCTCCTCCTTCGTCACGCTGTAAATTTTGGCGCGTGGAAGAGAGAGCGGAGTGTAGGACTCGTATCTGCCTGTGTATGAGGCAGATCTTTCCTTCTTTGGGTCGCTGGCCAAAGATTGCTCCAAGGCCTTTGACTTTCCCTTTGCCTTATGGCCTTGGCCTTCAAACAAGGGTATTTGCCTTTGTTTCCCTCCCCCAAATTGAGGTTGGGTTTTCGCTTTGTTCCATTCTTCGGCTCGGATGAACTTATCCGAAGCATTCAGAGCTTCCTCCAAGGTCTGCGGGGTATGCATGACCATGAAGTCTAGGAACTTTCCGGGCTGTAGGCCATTCTGCATTGCAAAAATGGCTAGCCCCTGGTCCAGCTGAGAGACGCTGGATGACTCGTTACTGAAACGGGTCAGATAGTCTCGGAGGCTTTCGGTTTCCCCCTGTTCTAGACTCATGAGCTCTGCAGTAGTCTTCTCTCGGCGGTTTGTCGTGGAAAACTTGCTCCTGAACTTGGAGGACAGATCATCCCACCCTGTTATGGAGCCTTGCCTTACTCCCTTGGAGATCCACGCTTGCGCGACCCCCTTGAGAGTGGTTGGGAAATATTTGCACCAAGTCGCTTCGGATCTGGGGCAAAGATGCATATGAGTCTCATACGAGGCCACGTGATCCTTCGGGTCCGAGGTCCCGTCATATGTGATGTGCAACGGTATTTTAACCGTGGGTATGCGCTCTTCCAGTATCCATTGCTCGAATGGTGAACTGGCGGGTAGCATAACGGCCTTGCCCTTGTTCCTGGCCGAAGGGACCGCGCTCCGCCCTCTTAGAGAGGTAGGAGTGGTTTTCGTCCCTGGCTGGGAAGTCTGGGCCTCGGCTGCAGGGAACGAGAGGCGACTGCGCACGCTCGGTTCCTTGCCGCCGAGTCGGTCAAGGACGCTTCGGCGAACAGTTTCAGGTTCTCGGTGAGTAGATTCTGGCCGAGAAGCTGAGCTGCTGCTCTTATGCGCTTCTGGTCTTGAGGATGAGGATCCTTTTAAAAATTGAGGGTTCTTTTTCCTCTCTTTTTCATTTTTCCAGGAATACTCTTCCCACTCTTCCAGTTCCCGGAAGGAAGGAAGCTTCCCACCATCATGGTCTAACTTCCTCCGCTGATGCCGGGTATGCGGAGGAGTTCGATCACGAGGTGGTGGCATATTTTGTGCCCTCATCGCCTCCATGAGCACTGCCAGCGCTCTTGCCACCTCTTCCGAGCTGGGCCCCGTCAAAGGGGTCCTCGACCGAGTATGGGAATGAGGGCGCGCAGCCGATGGTTGGCTTTGGGGCACTGAATGTGTCCTATGATCGGACTCACCCCTGCTAGACCGAGAGTGACTCGGCCTATAATGAGAGTCATGAATTACGGGAGAAAGGGAATCCTCCTTGTATGATCCTCCCCCCGGGCTGGCACCCTTGGGAGAGTCCCGGTCCGGCGAGGGTGATGGTGTAGGGGTTTTAGGCTTTTCGCCCGCTCCTTGACGGAGGCTTTTGCTCTTGCGGTTCTTAGCCATTGCTACTAAGATAATTGCAAGATGATCTTGGCTAGAAATTCGGCTTAAAGATTTTTGAAATTCTTCCCCACAGACGGCGCCAAATTGTTTCGGGTGAAAACAATGGGACCTTGCCGAAGGTCCGCTGAAACGGAGAAGACTGGATTCGGTCCAAGTTATGTTGGGCCGAAGGTTTCCTGCACAGTAAACACACGTAAACTAGCCTCGGGGGTGTTGCCGAGGAAGACCCCTCCGATGCTAAAGTCAGTACAATGTGTAGAAAGAGAACACTATGCAAGAGAATTAATTGCTTGAGGCTTTGATTGAATATATGAGAATATATGAATCTATGAGAATATGTAAATTTGTGAATGAATCTCCTTTTTGAATGCATGAATATTGATGGCTTTTATACCTCTTCATACATGGAGAAGTTGGGCCTTAGCCCAATTGGCTTGCTTTGAGGGCTGACCTTTGACTTTAGCACAAGTGGAGAGTTGAACCTTGACCTTGGGCTTTTAATTGGATCATTTAATGCCTAGGCCCAATTAGACTAAATTGGACCCAAACAAGTACTATACAGGGTACATCTTCCATTTATGCTATTTTGTCTACTCTAGTACTTCACTAGTAAAAAAACACAACAGTAGATGGTTTCTTTCAACTTCTCAATCAAGTCAATTATGTTTTAACAAAAAAAAATTGTCAATTGTCACATATACGATCCATTTAAAAACATCCAATTACTCTGTATATAATTCTACTTGTCATGTGGCGCCCTCATTACAAGTCTAGAACACGTGACCTCAAATTTGCACATTCCAACACTGTTAATTATTCTATTATTGTCACACTGAATAATGGAGTAACACGAGTAAATAAATGTGTATTCTATTATTGTCACACTGGAGTAACATGAGTATGTAAGTGTGTAATGTATAAGAAAACTTACCAGAAAATAAAGATCGATGACTCTATAGAGAAGATCATGACTTGCTGTATATCTCCCCTGCATAGAGTCCGCAATCACTTTGATCCCCTCAGGCGAAACCGTTTTAAGTCCATCAGCACAACTAACAGCTCCATCTCCCTCGCCGTCATCCAACAACGCTTCAATACATCTACTAGAAAGAAACGCCGTTTGCTCTGCCTCAGGAAGCAACGACAAACTCGAACGAAAAACGTTACATATTAACGTTCTATTTACAATAACCACCTCACGGAAGTAAGACTCCGTCAACTCACGGAGACTTTCTTCACCTACAATGCCGTCCATTTCGAGGAGTTGGGCAGTTATACGAAGAGCAACGAGATTGGACGGTGTTATAACAGCGTAATTGCTGTAACAAAAATCAGCAACTTGTTTGAAGGTGTCTGCCGCAACTTTTAACGGTGGAGAAAGAGTGAATTCTGAAACCCTTGTTAAATGGCGCTTAAAGTAACCACTTTTTGAAACTAAAACATCCTGTTACAAAAACAAGTACTTTAAAATACGTACTGAATTTGTATTTATTTCATTGATAATGATATTTCATTTGCATTTATTGCTTGAAAGTACATTGGTTTTCACTATTTTTTTGGCCCCTTATTGTTTATGTTTGTTTTCCATGTAATAATTCAAATGATCGTTCAATTTCTCTAATTATAGAACAAGGATCGATTCTCCTATAGCCCTATACTCCTATTCATACATGACTGCACATGCTTTCTCCGTGTTTTAATTGCACCATTTCCTTCTTTAGTCAAACTTTATAAAATTTGGGTGTACTTTTTATATATTGATGTGGAATCTTAAATCAAAGTTGAGTATCATCAGTACAAACACTACTAATTGGGTTCATAACATTTCATTATGATCTATTGTTATCATTATGTACGATTTTTATGCATTTAGCGTACTTCTAGCACTTGTTATAACCTTTTACTTCTAATTTCGATATGGTCAACATGTGATGCAAACATTGTAATTAGTTCGCAAAATTTGTATTTAAGGCGTAATTAGAAATCTTAGACATTAATTACTATACATTCATTAGGTAACAAAATGAAATTGCTTGTATACTTATTTGGATATTTGATACTCTAAAGATATGAATCAATTTATCATGTAATAATTAATGAATTGACCTTACATGCAAACAAATGATTACTTAAAGATAATGAGAACATTATGAAAGACAAATATGGTTCAGAATTTCAAAAATGCCAGCAGATTATAACAGCTTTGGTAATGACACTTAATGAGACAATTTTCTATATTTGTTAAATTAATCTATCATATTGTCAACATCATACAATTTCTACTCTTTATTTTTTCTCGTTTTTTTTTGCCCTTCTTCCTTAATCTCTTGGGTTCACATATGCATCCCAATTACATATTTACATTAATACAATTCTTTAATTAAGTATATAATCTTAGCTATGACTGTATGACTTAACATTTAAACTGAACATATTAGCGAAATTCTCATTATAATGCGAAAACAACAACATAGACGTGGCTAATTTAGTAACTTGAGATTTACAAAGGGCTAATGAACATAGTATGAATTTTGGAAAAATTAAGTTTAATCTCATTAATAGTATTAATATGCGACATAACTATTAAATTAAGATTAATAATATCAGTTTCAGCTTTAAAGGTTATATTAATTTGTAATTAAGCCAAATATTATTATGAAGAAGTCTCTAAGGAAGGGCAAACGTACAGTACATACCTTGTGTAAGTGAAAACATACGCCTCGTACTTGTATCTTAACGTCTGGTTTCCTCCCCGTTGCTTCCGTCCTTAATTAGGAAAAATTAAATTACAGTAATTAATTAAAGAAATGCATAAACATATCACAAATACGTATATGTGTAACAAAAATAAAATACTACATTCGTTTCATATTTTTTGCAACTTTGGGGTATTATTCCAAAATTGCAAAAAATATGAAATGGAGGTAGCAATACAAAATGTTAGTAAGTAATTGGCATAAAATAAAATAAACATACCAAGCGTCAACACCGGACTGAAGAGGAGAAGAAGGAGAAGAAAGAGGAGGTGAACCAAGAGACTCCAATTCATCCTCACCATCTTCGGTTTCGTGTTCGTGTTCGTCTTCATCTTCAAAGATGGTCTCTGAAGCTACCCCTAAATTTCTCCAACCCACCTTCATATTTTCTCCAACTTCTCTTTCATCAGAAGCAGTAGTAGACATTGAGATTAAAAAGGGTATAGTAGAAAATAAAATATGAAATAAAATAGAGCAAAAAAAAAAAAAAATTAGTTGTAAGGTTTTTTTTCTTTTCTTGTAGGAAGGTCTGAAAATGGGCCTGATAATAATTGTAAAGCAGTAAAATAGTGCAGAAGTTTTGGGTAGGGTGATAAATTATTTGCCTGTTATATATAGAATTTGGTTGGAAAGGGTATTTAATGTCATTTCCCTACTGCTTGTGAGGATATTTAATGCAATGGATCTTTTACATTTCATTGGTAATAATATAAATAAGATTCAAAAATATTATTATTATTATTATAGAAATAAATAAGAGTTGAAGTATTGTTATTTTGTGGGGATCATATGACACGAAATTTCTCTAAGGTTGGTAGTTTCAGACTTGGTTTGGTGAGAAGAGATGCTAAAAACAAGTTGATTTGGAGAGAGGTCCATGATTCCTGGTTAATTATTATTGTTTTGGACTTAGTAGTTTGCAGAGAGTTTATTTATTTTAATTTTCTATGATGGATTGGATATAGTGACTCGTATGACTGAAATTCTTCGTGGTTACATTAATACAAGTATTACGTATATTGCTGTTTAAAAAAAAAGTAGTATTACGTATATTGTAAAAGTCGTCTTTGGGAGACGTGTGATATTTTAATAAACATCGGTGTCATTGGAAATCTAATGACTAGTTAATTATTTTTCCTTATTGGACTACCTAGCATTCTCGAATAATTTTATTGGTTTTTTTGCAATGATGTGTCAAAAAATTGATCAATTGTTGGATATTAGGTGTTCATGTGTTTATTAACTAACTGTTGACCAAATAATTCTAACACATGCTATTGAGAAGAGGCCGTTCTAGTTGATTAATTAATTTTTAATTTTGGGTGAAAAGATATGGCTCAACAGCCATCAACTTAACATTGCCTTATAATTGCTTGACCACCCAAAAAAAAAAAAAAAAAAAAATATATATATATATATATATATATATATATATATATATATATATATATATATATATATATAATGGGAAAATGGGCAAAAACTTAACTATCATAATAGGTTATAAGAATCATAACTCATTATCTAATTTAATATATACTTCGTATTAATTAATTTTAAATGCTACGGAGTAATTTATTTTGGGATAATTAAACTAGTAGTCCATATTTTTTACCACTACCCTAGCCAAAAAAGCTACTACTAATAGTACGTCCACCACGCAGTGCTCAACAATTCAATTAGCTTTGATCATTCACTCTTCAATACTACAAACATGGTCTACTACAAGTTAATTAATTAGCCTATCTTTGTTATAATAGAGTCATACTACTCATTCATCAATTTCACATAAGTACATAATTAACATGACAACAACTATTTATTTAACAAGGAAAATTTGTTAATTACTACCTACAAAAAACAGATTTTGTGAATTACTACCTATAAAAAAAAGTTTGTCAATTACTACCTATTTTTTTTTTTTTTTTTTTTGTGAATTGCTACCTTTTTCTTAATCTGCCCCTAATTAAGTGATTTAAACTCTTAATTACATCATTATCCAGCCAAATTGTAATCAGTTAAAAAAAATATTAAAAAATAAAAAAAATGTAAAAATAAATATAAAATCAGAAAATAATAAAAAAAAAATCAGAAAATTAATAAAAAAATTCAAAAAATTAATAAAAATTCAGAAAATTATTTTAAAAATACGAAAAATTAATTAAAAATTCAGAAAATTATAAAAAAATCTGAAAAATATTTTAAAAAATACAAAAAATTAATTTAAAATTCAGAAAATTATTTTTAAAAAAATAAGAAAATCAATTAAAAAAAATAATAAAATTATTTTAAAAAATACGAAAAAATATTTAAAATTCAGAAAATTAAAAATAAAAATCAGAATATTATTTTAAAAAATCAGGAAATTAATAAAAAATTCAGAAAAATATAAAAAAATCAGAAAATTATTTTTAAAAATACGAAAAATTAATTAAAAATTTAGAAAATTAAAAATTAAAATCAGAAAATTATTTTAAAAAATACGGAAAATTAATAAAAAAATTCAGAAAATTAAAAATAAAATCAGAAAATTATTTTAAAAAATACGAAAAATTATTAAAAATTCAGAAAATTAAAATTAAAAACCAGAAAATTATTTTTAAAAAGCAGAAAATTAATAAAAAATTCAAAAAATTTAAAAAAAATAAGAAAATTATTTTAAAAAATACAAAAATTAATTAAAAAAAAAACCGAACCCAAAACCCAGCCCTCCAGCCGACACCCAGCCCACGCAATCACCTCCCCTTAAAATCGCCGGAAACAACCACCATTTTCCCCGGAAAATGCCCCCTCCCCCTCGCCGGCCAATTCCGCCACCTATTAAACCCAAACCCACCCAGAAAACCACCCTAATCGAAAACCCCTAAATCGATTTAGGGTGGTTTCGAAACCCTAAATCCCTAAATCGATATAGGGGTTTTCGATTAGGGTGGGTTTGGGTTTAATAGGTGGCGGAATTGGCCGGCGAGGGGGAGGGGGCATTTTCCGGGGAAAATGGTGGTTGTTTCCGGCGATTTTAAGGGTAGGGGGTTGCGTGAGCTAGGTGTCGGGCTGGGGGGCTTGGTTCTGGGTTCGATTTTTTTTTATTAATTTTTGTATTTTTTAAAATAATTTTCTAATTTTTTTTTAATTTTCTGATTTTTTTAAATTTTCTGAATTTTTTATTAATTTTCTTATTTTTAAAAATAATTTTCTGATTTTTATTTTTAATTTTCTGAATTTTTAATTAATTTTTTGTATTTTTTAAAATAATTTTCTGATTTTTTGTATAATTTTCTGAATTTTTTATTAATTTTCTGAATTTTATAATAATTTTCTAATTTTTATTTTTAATTTTCTGAATTTTTAATTAATTTTTTGTATTTTTATGAAAAAATTATGATTTTTTTAAAATTTTCTGATTTTTTTGTTAATTTTCTGCTTTTTAAAAATAATTTTCTGATTTTTTATTTTAATTTTCTGAATTTTTAATTAATTTTTCTTGTTTTTTAAAATAATTTTCTGATTTTTTTATAATTTTCTGAATTTTTTTATTAAATTTCTGATTTTTTAAAATAATTTTCTGATTTTATTTTTAATTTTCTGAATTTTTAATTAATTTTCCGTATTTTTTAAAATAATTTTCTGATTTTTTTATAATTTTCTGAATTTTTTTATTAATTTTCTGATTTTTATTTTTAATTTTCTGATTTTAATTTTTTAATTTTCTGAATTTTTAATTAATTTTCTGATTTTTTTATAATTTTATGAATTTTTTATTAATTTCCTTATTTTTTAAAATAATATTCTGATTTTTATTTTTAATTTTCTGAATTTTAAATAATTTTTCGTATTTTTTAAAATAATTTTCTGATTTTTTTATAATTTTCTTATTTTTTTTAATTGATTTAATTTTTTTAAAAAATTAATTTTCTGAATTTTTAATTAATTTTTTTTTATTTTTCAAAATATTTTTCTGGTTTTTTTATAATTTTCTGAATTTTTAATTATTTTTTGTATTTTTTAAAATAATTTTCTGAATTTTTATTAATTTTTTGAATTTTTTTATTAATTTTCTGAATTTTTTTTATTATTTTCTGATTTTATATTTATTTTTACATTTTTTTATATATTTTTTTAACTGATTACAATTTGGCTGGATAATGATGTCATTAAGAGTTAAAATCACTTAATTAGGGGCAGATTAAGGAAAAGGTAGCAATTCACAAAAAAATAAAATAAAAATTAGGTAGTAATTGACAAACTTTTTTATAGGTAGTAATTCACAAAATCTGTTTTTTGTAGGTAGTAATTAACAAATTTTCCATTTAACAATTCGAGTTATCGCCGTAAACCAAGAATTATTTTGTACTATATCAAAAAGTATGTACCTAGCATCAATCCAACGTACACCAACAAAAGACATAATTTAGTTTGTCTCTTTTCAAATTTTTAGTTGAAGGAAGGTAAGAGGACATATAATATGGCTACTGGCCGATTATAGGGTGTGAGGATAATAATAAGATATGGTGGTTAAGAGGTATCCAAATTAGTAATAATATGTATTATTATGAATTTGATTGGACTTGGATCACCATAATTTGTGTCAATAGAGTACGCTTTGTCATAATATATATATGAATTAAAACAATCGCTATCAAATAAATAAAAAGAAAAGAAATTTGACCAACCTAATTGTTATTTAAAGTATACATAAATTTGTTTTCAAAAAACTATTCATGCAATACATAAATACTACTAGATCACTATATGAAATCAGCAAAAAAGAAATAACTAGTACATGTGCCAACTTTAAAAACATATAGCTTGAACGAACTCTGTATATTACTCTGTATTAAAATTGTCAAATTTATCGCGGATTTCTTCATAAGTTTGAAAATTACAATGAATTTGAAAATTACAATTTGACTATGTCTTTGGCATATAAACTAGCTATAGGTAATCATACTCACATTCACACTCTACTCATTACGTACTCACATACATATATGTGTGCATAATGCAACGTACGATTAGTGGTTTAATACTCTAGTCTAGACTTGAGTAATTTCTTTGAAGATGATTGGAAGAGTTGCTACGACTTTCACCCCCATTGAGTTTTATATACTAGTAGATGTAAAAAATCAGCTTTAATAAGTAACCACATGTAATACGGATTAAAAATTTGGCTCACCAATACTTAATCAATCAATCTATTCAACAACAATGGTAATGGAATATGTAACACCAACCCATACATCAACAATGATAATGGATGGGATTAGCTCAAAGAGTGAACCGAGTATTAACACACAAAAAAAATAAGGGGTGGGTTTTTTATTTGGTAATCTAATGAAAGATTCCCGACACCTTAATATAACTCTCGGGATGTTAAGTTGGTGATGTGAAACATTTCTTGAAACTTATGACTAACATTATAGCCAATTATTGAAACACCCATGTAATTGAAACAAACTCATTCTCGGAAATTTATAGACCTATTGATAGGCCTGTTATGGTTCTAAACCAACATTTATTACCCCTAGGGACATCCTCAACACTCATTCAGCCTTTAAATTTAGTCTCCAGCTAAGCATCGAGCTCCTTCCATAGGTTCCTATTTAAAAGCCTCGAGAGACATATTTGGTGCCCAACATCACCTCATTCATGCTATTGGTCTACCCCTCGTTATTTCTTTAGATGTATTGCCCTGCCTTAACTTAAGGCAAGTCAAGACGGTACCTTCAATTGCCATATATACGTATTTTGTGTTTTTATGACAAACAGTCGGTCAAGCCAGCCGGTAACCAACAATTAATTGCCAAATAAAGATCATTCCCAATTCACCATCATCAAAGGCAATTTTTTACAATGGGATTAATCAAAACATGTACAATTACAACCAATCTACCATGTTCCATGCATCCCTATTTTTTTAAAAAAAAAAGTTTAACTAAATGCTTGTTGATTAGGGGATTTTTATCCACCAATCACCGTTTGACAAGTGGACCAACCAGGTTCCGCCACGTGTCCTTCACGTAGGCCAATAGGAGACTGCCACGTGTCAATCACAGATACGTCCTCTACGGACCAATTGAGACACGCCCGTGTCCACCCATGCCAAATGGGAAAACCGGCCAACAAGGCCCAATCCTGTTTAGAGGCCCGGTCAGCCCTAGGTTTACCCTAAACCTAGAGAGTGGCACGCTTCTCAAGACTATAAATACTTAATTAATCCTCATTAAAGAAAATCAAGCAATTAATCTCACCTAGAGAAGTCAAAACACACTAATAACCGGCTGATCTCGCTAACAAAGCAGATTACCTACATTAAACACTCTCACCTAGAGAGACCTTATTACTTTAATTTCCGTATTAATTACTCCTTAATCAGGTACTAACTTGACCGTTGGAGGCGGAGCTCTCAGGAGTCTCCGTTATTTTGCAGGTACAGGCGTCCGGTTCCAGTCTCGGAATTGTAACTCTCCCGCAGGACATCAGAAAACCCCGAAACACTTGTAACTAGTGTTATGCCAATTATATCTCTAAAAATGTCTATTAACATATATACCCCCATTTATGCATGCGAATCACATGTGTGACATTTTTTTCCCTTTTTTTTTTTTTACCAATATAGCTTTTTGGGTTTTTTTTTTCCTATCTTTTAAGAAGTTTGAGATTAATCTTATATATAATGCGGACATTTGTACTTTCTAAAAAATAAAGTTATAACATAAAACCAAATTAAAAGAGATTTCCAGACATGACTAGCTATGTGCGCATTAACTATCCAGCGTAAATTAAAATATCAAAACCCAAACACTCCAAAAGAAATGTTAACAAGATACAAATGGGCCAATAACCCAATATAAAGTAACCGAAAAAAAAACTCAGCATCCATTTTTTGTAACTAAAACGAGTAAACCCATAACATTTTACAGCCCAACAACAACAAAACCCTTCCGCACACTAACAACACTCACATTCTTCCTATTATAAGACCCTCTCAAACCCTAATTCTTCATCCTCTTCATCTTTTCCGCCCCCTTTCAGAAAACCCTAACCCCAGAAAACCCAGAAACAGAGAAGATGAAGCACAACCCAAGAGTCTCCAGCTCTCGCCGGAAATGCCGCAAGGCCCATTTCACGGCGCCATCAAGCGTCCGCCGTGTCATCATGAGCGCACCTCTCTCCGGCGACCTCCGAAGCAAGTACAACGTCCGATCGATGCCGGTTCGCAAAGACGACGAGGTCCAGGTTGTGCGTGGTACTTTCAAGGGTCGTGAGGGCAAAGTTGTCCAAGTTTACAGGAAGAAATGGGTCATTCACATTGAGAGGATTACTCGTGAGAAGGTTAATGGATCCACTGTTAATGTCGGAATTCATCCTTCCAAGGTTGTGATTACGAAGCTGAGGTTGGACAAGGATAGGAAGTCGCTGTTGGATCGCAAGGCCAAGGGTAGGGCTGCTGCTGATAAGGATAAGGGTACCAAGTTCAGTGCTGAGGATATTATGCAGAGCGTTGATTAAATTTCATTTTGAGAGGAGAGAGACTTTGAGAGAGGTAATGGAAATGAAAGGGTGTTTTTGCTCTTTTGGTTTTTGTTATTGTTAATTTCTGTTGTCTTTTTTGGGAACTTTTATCAAATTATTAGTATTGTTATGTTATAAGAAGATTTTGGATCTAAATCTATGGCTGCTTAGTTTATTAATTAGGGTTTTTATTGAACCTCTCGATTTTCTCTAATTTATGCGATATATTTCTACGTTCTTATTACTGTTATCATTATTTTTATCTTTGTTTGAGTATGTGTTATTATGAAATGGTTCTGATTGGATGATTTTCTTTGGTATATTGTTGTTAGTATTATATATTTGATGGGTTGTATGTGGTTTAAGTGACAATCTTGAGTGATGCTAATATGAAATGAAATGTTAATTAATTTGATTAATTCAAGGCGGATTTTGTATACTGTGTTCTGTTTTTGAGAGGAATTTCTTATTGATAAGCTAATCAAATTGATATGAGAGCTCTTTAATGTTTTATAATTAGTGTGTTTTATAATGACAATCAACAGTTGTTTCTTTCAGTAGTAGACTAAGCATTTGAATATTAAGAGATTACTAATCAAAATGTGGTTGTTTGGTGCAAGTTTAGGTCTTTAATTAATTTCTATATGAGATTCTTATATCCTGCAGTTGTTTTCCCCATAATTGACATAACATTTGAACATCTAATGATTACTGTGGTTTTCTTATCTTAGTCCCTTTTACTACATATAAAAGCTTTTTGAAAGTAGAGTTGTTTTTGTTTTGTGATCTCTAGTTTCGCTGCAATTAGTGTAAAGGATGCTTGAATATTCAATTAAATGTGTTATACTCTAATAGTTGAACCTATACACAGTAACAGAGCAACCTTTAAATGACGCCGCGCTTGTGCTCAGTTGTTCCTTTGTTGATGGTTAGGTTCTTTGGAGGATTATTCTTAGATGGGTTGTAAATTTGATATATACTTGTAGATGCAAGGGATTGGCTGTAATGCTTAGGGTAGCATCAAGGATTGCTTAATTGATTCTTTGATTTGGTAGTTTTGCTCTTTTCTTCTCAACTCTGGGGAAGGATTCATTGGGTGTTTTACAGGTAATGGCTGTAATGCTTAGGGTATGTGAGGTATGAAAGTTAGATACAAGGGCAAATATAGGTCTTGTATCATAATGTGTTACTAAATGAGTAGGCTATGTATGATATGAAGCGTAAGGGCTAATGTGTCTTGTATCATAAAGTTAGTAAATGAGTAGGAGCGCTAGCAGGATTAAGATTGGGCAATGTGGTTGTTTTTGTTTTCTATTCACATAATTTGTCGAAGAATTTTAACCTTGTACAAATTTCTTCAATACAATACAACAAGAGCAATAACAATCAAATCCTTAATCCTACAATTGAATTAGTTAAAAACATTCTTCTGCCTCCTACTATAAAATTGGAGTAAGTCATACTATACAGAGTTACCTACATATGACATTTGCAAGATTAAAAATCTCTTCCCTGTATTGTTTTCGGTTCTAGTTCTCTCTCGATCAATAACTCGGGAGTCTTTTTAGAGTTGTGGGCTAGTGTCTAGCTTCTCTCTGAGTCCTGAACCTTTATCCGCTAAGCACCCCTTAGATATTTGTTTCCTCATTGATTTGCTAACTAAGATTTTTCGGGTTGATTTTGGCTCTTAATATAAGCCGATTACAGTTTTTGTTGCTATATGTTTCTTGGTGCCTTGAATTCAATTCTTTCGTTCAAGTTAATGAAGATTTGGCCATCCCATTAAAAACTCATAGAATATTTAACTAAAAGCCTTCAAAACAGATAACATGATAACACACCCTTAATTCATCAAGGGATCACTTCAAAACATGCATTTTTTACTTTAGAACATTTCAATCTTACCGCTAAAGATTTTCCAAGAGCTCCCAATTCCTAATCCAACCTGTCAACCTTCAACTTCATAATTATGGCCTAAACTGAAATTTTCCATGAACATCACATTCATGCAGGAGGCTTACTAATAAGACACTATGTATTGCAAATTATTGGCAATTGAGCCAACAATGCAATCCTATGGGCTATGGTAATACTGTATATAATTCATTCTAATGATATTTGTGGCCAGCCAGTGATACAAGTGTAACTCACCGCACTCCTAAACAACCAACCTGGTAAAATGAAACTTAATGATGAAGCACCCAGGATTAAACAAGAGTAAAAAATAGCAGGATACATAGAAAACAACTTAAGATTTTAGTCAGGCCAACAACCTATTCCATTTCATGTCTGCATTCAAAATTTCAAAAAGACCAGTATCAACAATTAAAGCTTCTTCCAACTAAAAAAATGCCACCAGGAGATATCTTGGCAAATTACAATGCCTCCTTGTAGATCGGACAGAACCGAATCTATAGACAAGTATCAACAACAATGTATTATAGCAACAAAACCTCAACCAGAGGGAACCAACAAATGAATATATCTGTATAACTACTTATTAATAGCTCCAATGAACAGAGGCCCATGGGGACGGGGAAAGGGAGGAGATGGATTGCAAAACGTTTTCCTGAAGAAAGCATCAGGCTATCAAAGCTTAAGAGCAAGTCCCAAGCCAAACCTTGGAGTTTTATCCAAGGCCAGGGTGTCAAATTCACTGGCGACAGTGAGCACTGATTTAGGAATGACCTGGTGCTGGAAAACAGTGCCAAGTTTCCCATGGTTGTTGAGTTTTGCCTTGACAAGTGTCAAATGATCAATTGCATATGATCCTCCAACTGTGAAAGTATTCTCATTAGTAGAAAACCTTCTGCTGATTTCAGCAACTGCAGCACTTTTCTTCAGCTGATCAAAATGGTACAAATATGATGCCTTAACAGTATCTCCCTTATCACCCCTGTGTAGGAAGACACTCTAAGCGTTAAAAATGTACCGTTCTCATTACACCAACTATGACAGATAAATATTAGTCAATCAGACGAGGACTTACAGGATAATAGAAGCACATGACTCTGGCTTTGAAAGATTAACACCAGCAGTATACTTGGTAAAGTCGCCAGAAGTGGTATCATAACCAGCTTCTACACCAAAGGCAATAGTTGGGGTGCCAAGGGTAGCCGTAACATCAACAACAGGAGACTTGTTTAAAGCAACAGCTGATGTAAATGTTGCATGGTTATGGAAGTATTGAACCTCCAGCTGTTTGACAAATGGCAAATAAATTAAGATAGAGGTAACAAAAAGAGGAATTCCATTTTCAAAAGGCATATTATACCTTGCCACCAGATGTATCTGGTATCTTGAATGAAGCGATTGTTTTTGTTGATGGGACTATGTCAGCAATAGTGATGGTTGTGGAGATCTGCCAAAATAGAGTTAATAGGCACGAACTTATACATAATAGGATACTGTGAGATATAGAACACATTTGCCATTTAACCTTTGCTAGCAAAAAACAAACAGAGAAAAACAAATTACCTTTGACTCTGTGTCAAGTTTGACATCAATCACGGTGTTCTTGTACTTGTACAAGGCAGCCACATCTCCATTTGAAAGTCCTCCTTTCTTCACAGCAGTTGAGGTGAATGCCTAAAGGTTTGGAGAAGAACATAACATTAAGATATGTTCCCTTCTTATTTCAGAAACTTAAAACTTATTCTTCTTCGAATAAAATAAAAGATTTAGACTACAAAAAACAAGAAATTATTACTTGCATGCATAAACTAATACCAATTCTTATCAGAATAAGAAATTTTTGGACCACCACAAATGAGAACTTATTTCAGGAGCTTAATATTTGTACAGCTTCAGAACATAATTGATCTATATTTTCATCTAATAGTTACTCCCTCTATTTTAATAATTAATTATTAATTACACTTGGTTTTACACAATCTCCAACTACCAACAATTACAGAACCTTTTACTATGTACAAGTATATCATTATTAATGTATTAGCAAAGAAACTATAAATTTGATATTTTGAAAATGCATTGTGAATAAGCCAACAAGATCTCACATGATGATAGTGATAATTCATGATCAAAGTTTTTAATCTTTGACCCTAAAGGCAAAGTGTAAGATTTGTAACTGTTTAAAAATAGAGGATGTGCGGAATATTATAGATTGTGGGTAATTGATAATAAAAAAGATACATATAGAGATGAATAAGATCCCACCTGTAAATATTCTTTCTTAGATTTCACATAAAGTAACAGCATAAGCATAACACGATCAAACCATAATAATAGACCAACCTACCTTAATAGTTTCAATTCCATTCAGGTTAAGAGAACACAACCCTAAACTGGTCAAACAAAATTTATGAAGATGACACAACATGATAATTTTTTAAAGCCAAACATTAGCATCAGAATACAGTAAAACTTTGGTCATATCAAGACAGACACACCAAAAAGATTCAGACCAGACCTAACTTGACCTTAACTAAAATAAGTTCAAATCACCTAAATCAAAGTAATGTAAATATGAAAACAGTTATAGATGAAAGGTCATGAAACTACATAAACAAGGAAATGAAGCAACCAGAAATCAATTATAAGGCAAGATTATCTACATTAATCAAACCACAAAGGGCTCATTCTGTTATTAGGCTCATTATATATTTGTGCAAGTGGTAGTAATAAAGGTAGACCATTGGTTCAAAAACCGAAGGACAGTATAATTGAAGTGCACCACATATGTCTAGAGCACTCATAACCTCACCATTTAAACATAACATAGCTAATATAAATTGATCATAATGTCCTCTTTTCCCTCCAAATACTGCATGGCCTAATAATAGTCGGTGATTTCCAAAGTCATTGTAAACAATCTCTGGCACAAGTCATTCTTCTTAAATCTACCTTGCATTTCTATCCTTCAAAATATCAAAGTTAGCAAGCTGCAAAAACCTTCAAATCACTATTGAAACAGCTTTCAGATTTCCCAATTTTTAACCTCCCTTATATTCTACTTTCTACCTAACAAGAGCTTGCAAATAATCAACTTCATAGTCAAAAAAGATTAGCACCAGGCCTAATAACTAGTTTCTTGGTAGATTTAAGAGAAGATGAGGTCGGAGTCCTTAGATAATGCATAAGTAAATGACAGCATATGTGATCAAGCAAGCTAGCAGCCTAGCCACCCATGTGAAAGCGGCTCAAACAACAGGATAGAATTCAGCATAGAAAGTAATGCTGCATTGCTTCCAGTCACAATTTGAAAGCCATGCTGCATTACTAAACTAGGGTAGGATACATATTGTTAAAGGAAAATAGTAGTCAATTAGAAAGTCAATTTGAAAAGCACTTTCTAATTGTTAAAGGACAATAGTAGCCAGAACTAGGGAGTTTACAGTCAACAAGAGTGTAAACAACTATGGAGTTTACAGTGGCCATTGATTGTTAAACTATGGAGTTTACAGTCAACAAGAGTGTAAACAACTTCATCCAAGAAAAAAATTTGAAGTATATACCATAGCATAAAGTGCTTAAAGTAGATGTTGTAAACATGCCAGCATAAAAAGCCTTAAACACTCCAAGAACTATTTTCCAGTATCAGGATTTCCTCCTCTTAATCAGACAATAAGGATAACATAGCAGAACTATAGCATCTCCGCAAATGGACTTTAGCTTACAAAGGGAAAGAAAAGAAGCACAAGTGGACAAACTACAGGCACACTGCTAGTTTATATACTATCAAAAGCTTGCAGGTTAGATAGGAGGAGATGGGAGAAGATGAAACATTAAATCAGTTAAATAGATATGATAAACAATGGACAGCCTTATATCCTGACTATGCAAACTCTGTTGATGACTAAATTCTAGACCACAATCAATTTTGTTGATTATCTCTTAGGCCTATATGCAAAGAAGAAATGTCAACTAGTAACTGAACATCTATTGTCCCCAATGCCAAAGAAAACAAAGAAGATCCTGCCTCACAGACATCCACTATGCTAATTGCTCGTTATCTTTCCACAAAATGCAGTTTCTCACTCATCTATACAATAGTCTCCAACGCATCCAATTTCTCGTCAAAGTTTAAAATTTCAGAAATAAAACAACCAATACACTCAGTTGGCATGAGTTGAGCACTAAAGCATACACCAATGCAGGCCTTTGCTTCCAACACAAAGACATTAATGACTTATATAGTTCTAGTCTTCTAAAATACCAGTGGTTACTCGCCTGGGTCAAAACTTGAAAGCAGTATGCATGCATCAGAAAACTTCTCTAATGTATAAAAAACTACTCTGATTACAAGATGATGTGCATCAGAAAAGTACTCAGAGCAAGGATCAAGGCTAGCTTGGTGCTTCAGGCAAGTCAGCTAAATAAATCTGTCGTATGAAGAATATATTCTTGGACCTCACTTGCTTAAGTGAAAAATTCTATTCGAAAAACAATAGTCTAAGTTTGTAAAATTAACTATATGTTATAATATTACATCTCCTTATCTCCAAAACCAGAACCGGAAAACTTATTGCTTACAAATGTGCACGCAATTGGATCTAAATACAATTTAGTCAAGCATATTCATAACATCCGAAAATTGCGCATTTTGCCACAAAAAATCACCAAACCATTCAAATTCTGGCAACTACAAAAAGTACAAATGTAGTAGAAGCCATTGAACAAATAACTTGCATATACTCAATAAATAGAACATCATGCATCAACTATAGGAAGAACAAAATCCGATTACAAAGATTATGAAATGTGCGATAACATCAAGAAACTGGACAAAATAACTTGAGCATACTACGAATCGATCATAACTACATTTAACATCAGCTCAAATTCCTCAAAATGACTATTGCGAAAAAAATTAGGGCAAAAAAAAAAAAAAATACCACGCCATTGACGCTGAATGATGAAACTGAAAACTTCTGATCTGAGACGTAATCCCTCGTAAGAAGATCTGCACTCGAAAATTTCAAGAACAAATTATATTTTCAAGAATCGAATCCACAACAAATCTAATCAGAAATTCTAGAAGAAAAAGAGAGAAAATCGAAAGCGAAAATGAGGAAGAAAAATGGTTGAAGAACCTTTGGGACGCTTTCCGATGTCGGAGAAGAGACCTGGACCGTTGGCCATAGTTGCCGCGACGGAGGAAGAGAGAGGAGAGAGAAAGGGGGATAGAGAGAGGAGAAGGAAGAAGAAGGTGACGACCAGTCGATGAGTACCAACAAAATGACAAAGAGAAAAATAACACACGAGGTTGTAGTGAGGAACGGCGGAGGCACAAAACTCAAAAGGTGGCGTTTGGAGAAATATTGTTACCGTAACTAGCTTTTTGATCCGTTCAATATAAAATTGAGAAAACTTCATCTAAATTAATTGGATTTCATGCTTTGATTTAAAATTAAATTATTTGTACGCTAATTCTTAAAATAAAAAACAAATAAAAATTTGATAGACGTCTAATGAGAAGTTAGATTTGTTTTGGTGTGCATATTCAAATATGAATTTTTCATTTTTTTTTTAATCACAAAAGTGAAAAAATAGCCTTAAAATGATTTTTGAGGGAAGTCTATTAATCTAATACATTCTCCATTCTTTTTTACTTTGACTTGTTTCTTTTATCATGTTTTCCAATACAAAACTTTAACGATCAATAATTTTAATTCTTCATAATTAAAATTATAAAAGTTATATATTATGATAGTACTTATTGAGACAAATTCAAAAATATCCCACGTTAATATGTTTTTCTTTACATATCATTCACAAAAAAACGGTCAAATGAGGGATGGGTGAATAGTGTAAAAGTTAAAGCGGGTCAAAGCAAAAAAGAACGGAGGAAGTAAGATGTTAGATTTGTTTTGGTGTGCACATTTCAATTATGAATTTTTCATTTTTTTTTAATTACAACTATGGAAAAATAGTCTTATCAGATGATTTTTGAGGATATTTGGCAATTGGTTTTTTGCCTACCTTTTGGCTTTTAGTTTGGTCAAACAGCCAAAAAATATGTTTGGTAGTTGCCTTTTTTGTTGGCTTTTAAGCTGGTTTTTCCGCCAAAAGCCAAAAGCTAATAGGAGTAGCTTTTTCTATTGGTTTTTGGCTTGTTGGCCCACTTTATCACTAATAAACAACTAACAACCATAAATAATTTTACCCAACACTTTTGTAAACAGCTGACTTAAACAACTAAGTTAAAAAGACAATACATACAGCTAATACTTCTAGCTAGTCAAACAAGCCAAACAAATAAGCCAACAACCAACAACCAACCGCCAGTTGCCAAACAACCCCAAGATGTTAGATTTGTTTTGGTGTGTAGACTGTGCACATTTCAATTAGTACTATTTTTTTTTTTAATCACAAAAGTGGAAAACATAGTCTAATAAGATGATTCTTTAGGGAAGTCTAATAAAATGTAAGATTTGGCAATTTAAAGTTAATAAAAAGATATGGTCTAACCTAATCTATTTTGCTCTAATCAATTCTCAAATAAGCAAACTTTTACATTGGAGAGGTGCTACATGACACTTATAATTTATTTTTTTTTTAATTTATTTTTTTGGAATGTTTAATTTATAAATACTTCCAGTAGAATATAGATACGCTTAATACCTTAAGTAGTGTATCATATTGTCATAACGGAAATATAAAATAGTTGAATATTTCACTAAAAACTATCTATTGTCTAAATTAGATTTAACAATGAATTTTTTAAAAAACTGTTAGATCTTACAAGGAACTGCTCGAGAAGTATGGGTTGGTCATTAGTGGAAAACAATCATCTTTTTAACGAGTAACGTCTTTGCTTGAGAATTCTCCGTATGTTATATGTCATTAAGTAACATAATTGCAAATAAAGATCATCATATTTATTATACCAACACTATCGCTATTTTTACATTTTATCTCAAAAAAACAAAAACCTATCAAAAACCTATTTTTACACAACCTTTAATCTTAGCAAAGCAGAGACCAAATATCGATCTCTAGAAACATTTCTAGTTTCTAAAGACCATTTTGAATTTCTAAAGTTCTATTTGATCTGAATTGTCATAAAAACAATGCTTAATGCCATAAATTAAATATGATTGCAACACCCCCATTTGTTACTCTTATATGGATGATCACTTAGCTTAATTGGTTTAAGTCTTAAGGGTGGTACTCAAAACTCGAGATCAAATTATATTTACATCATTTGTCATTGTAGCTTTTGTTGATAAGTATATTAGGTGACTCGTACTTCGTAGCTTTGTCCGCCCGATCGGGCGGACATTGCCCGGTCTGACCGGGCGGAAGAAGAAGAGGTGCCTGGCAAATTCGTTGAAGAAGCTGCTCTCGCGCCCGACCGGGCGAGCCTTCGCCCGACCGGGCGAGCCTTCGCTCGATCGGGCAGACCTTGCCCGGTCTGACCGGGCGGTGGGGGTTAGATACGTTGAAGCATTCGTATGGAGTTTTCTTCTCGCGCCCGATCGGGCAGACCTTGCCCGGTCTGACCGGGCGGAGAAGGAAAAATACGGAACGCGGATTTTACGATTTAAAGTTATCTTTTATGTTATCTTTTTGCCCAAGTATCTTTTATGTTAGGGATTAATATAAAAACTCCCAAATATCAGTATTAGGGTAAGAGAGACAGAGTGAGAGCCGTTCTTGAGAAATACAAGAATCATCTTTGTAATCTTTGCAGTTTATAGTGAAATCATTCGATCTCGGTGCCCGTGGACGTAGCTATCACATCGATAGTGAACCACGTAAATTCTTGGTGTTGTTCTTATTGTTTGCATTGAATTTCTTTATTGTTTTCTTGTTTGTTTTCGACCTTTGCTTCCGCTGTCGCACAACAATTGGTATCAAGAGCTCAGGTTCAATCCTTGGAGAGTTTCTTGAAGATAACAATGGCAGGAGATTCAACAATAAGAATTGAGAAGTTTACCGGGAAAAATAGTTTCGGGCTATGGCAAATTAAGATGAAGGCTCTGTTAAAACAACAGCAGATATGGCGTCCGTTGGCTCCAAAGAGTACTACTTCGGAGTCAGGAGACGGACCGACTGACTCGCAGTTAGAAGTTATGGAAGAGAAGGCACACTCTACCATATTACTTAGTCTTGATGATCAAATCATCACGGAGGTGGCTGATCAGGAAACGGCGGCTGGATTGTGGCTGAAGCTGGAGTCATTGTATATGACTAAGTCGTTGACCAACAAATTATTACTGAAACAGCGGTTGTTTAGCCTCCGGATGCAGTCAGGTACTTCCTTACGGGAACATCTAGAAAAACTTAACTCTATTTTGCTTGATTTACGTAATTTAGATGTTAAAATTGATGATGAGGATGCTGCGTTGATTTTACTTGTATCTCTACCGTCTAGCTTTGAGAATTTTGTAGAGTCTTTTGTTGTTGGTAAGGATTCTATAACCTTAGAAGAAGTGAAGGCAGCACTTCATACTAGGGAACTCAGAATGAAAGCTACGAGTGATAATGGGGATAATGGTAGTGGGTTGTTTGTTAAGTCCGGAAAGTCTAAAAAGAATAAGGGGTTTAACAAGGGGAACAATGCTGGGTCGGGTGCTGGAAACGGCAAGGATGGATCTAGTAAAACTACTACTAAAACATGTTATAACTGTAAAGAACCGGGTCACTTTAGGAATAATTGTCCGGTGAGGAAAAACAAGTCCCAGGCTGCTGTAGTTGAAGAGAAACCGAATGAGAGCTATAATTCAGAGGAAGATTTAGCATTAGTCAGTTCTGCTAGGTCTGATGATTTATCTGATAACTGGGTTCTAGATTCAGGGTGTTCGTTCCATATGTGTCCACGTCGAGATTGGTTTGATACATATGAACCTCGCAATGGGGGCATGGTTATAGTCGGTAACAATGCTCCATGTAAGGTCACAGGTATTGGTTCCATGAGGTTGAGGATTGTTGATGGGCGGAGGTTAACTTTGACTAATGTACGGCATGTTCCTGCTTTAGGAAAGAATCTGATTTCATTGGGTACCCTGGATGACTTGGGGTACAATGGTGTGTTTTCAGATGGGGAGTTGTGTATTTTCAGAGGTTCTGAGTTGGTACTTAAGGGTATCAAAAGGAACACCCTCTATGTTTTTGAGGGTGTTACACTGCCTAGTTCTGCGGTTTGCGCATCTGTATCTCACCAGGAGATGACTAAGATTTGGCACATGAGGCTTGGTCATATGGGGGAGAAGGGGATGCAGCTATTGTCCAAGAGGGGTCTTCTATCCGGGGTCAAGGTTGCCAACCTTGAATTTTGTGAGCATTGTGTGTTTGGTAAGAAACACAGGTCAAAGTTCATCAAGGGTGCTCACATTACTGATGCAGTGCTCGATTACATCCATTCAGATTGCTGGGGTCCATCTAGAGTTGAAGGTATGGGAGGTTACCACTATTTTGTGTCATTTGTTGATGACAAGTCCCGATACACATGGCTTAGGTTGCTTAAGTCAAAGGATGAGGCCTTCAAAGTTTTCAAGCAATGGAAAGCTTTGGTGGAAAATCGACAAGGAAGGAAGATCAAGAAGCTACGAACGGACAATGGGCTAGAGTTTTGCAAAGACGAGTTTAATCAGTTCTGTGCAGATGAGGGTATAGGTCGGCATCATACTGTCAGGAAGACACCACAGCAGAACGGTGTAGCAGAACGGGTTAATCAGACACTGCTAGAGAGAGTTCGATGCATGCTCTCTAATGCAGGGCTTGGGAGGAGGTACTGGAGTGAAGCTGTGTTAACAGCTTGTTATGTCATTAATAGGGGTCCTCATTCTGGAATTGATTCCAAGATTCCGTTTGAGATCTGGAGTGGTAAGTTGCCTAATTTTTCGAATTTGAAGATTTTTGGTTGTGTTGCTTATTATCATGTTATTGAGGGTAAGCTGGATCCACGAGCCAAGAAGGGGTGTTTTGTTGGGTACGGGGATGGTGTGAAGGGGTTTAGAATTTTTTCACCTTCGGAGGGTCGGGTCATTCTTAGTAGGGATGTTACTTTCGATGAAAACACCATGTATTCAATTAAAAATGCAGAGATTTCAGATTTGAGAAGGGAAGGAGACAATTTATTACAGACAGATGGGGTACTTGAGGTACATCAGTCTACCATTGCTGATTTACCTCGGGTACAATATATTGATGATGATGCTGATGTTCCAGTGCCGGGTACTCCTGAACCTGAGATTACTCCTACTCATTCTAACTCTGGGGATGAGGTGGAGCAATCTAATCAGGGGTCATCTAGTCAACCTGACACCATTCTTGAGATGCCTAAACGAGTTATCAAGAAGCCTGTTAGATTGATTGAAGAGATGGAGGGAAGAAATTGCTGTGTTGATGCGATGACAGGTTATGCATTGAGTGTAGCTGATGATGTAGAGTCATTTGAACCTGCCACATATAAACAAGCAATTAGTTGTAGTGAGTCTGCGCAATGGCTTGCCGCAATGGGTGAAGAGATGCAGTCTCTTTACAAGAACAGAGTGTGGGAACTGGTAAAGGTACCGGAAGGGAGGAAGCTTGTGGGTTGTAAATGGATTTACAAGAAGAAAGAAGGGTTGTCGGAAACTGAGCAAATACGTTTTAAGGCTAGGCTAGTTGCTAAGGGGTTCAGTCAGGTAGAAGGGGTTGACTTTGTTGAGATATTCTCACCTGTGGTTCGACATACTTCTATCCGTGTGTTATTGTCAATTGTAGCACATTTTGATCTTGAGCTGGAGCAGTTGGATGTTAAAACGGCCTTCCTTCATGGCGATTTGGAGGAGGAGATTCTGATGAAGCAGCCCGAAGGATTCGAAGCTCCTGGAAAGGAACACTATGCCTGCAGATTGCTAAAGTCATTGTATGGACTTAAGCAATCCCCCCGACAGTGGTACAAAAGGTTTGATTCTTTTATGGTTTCACAAGGTTTTGACAGGAATTCATATGATTGCTGTGTGTATCATAGTAAGCTGGATAATGGTTCCATGATTTATCTTTTGTTATATGTTGATGACATGTTGGTTGCCACAAAGAATAAATCTGATATTGCTAGATTAAAGGAGATGCTTAACTCGGAGTTTGACATGAAAGACTTGGGTGCAGCTAGGAAGATTTTGGGTATGGAGATCTACAGGGATCGGGCTAGAGGTAAGCTTTTCTTGACTCAGAAAAGCTACATTGAAAAGATTCTGTCTCGTTTTGGAATGGAAAAATCGAAGCCTATAAGTACGCCAACTACTGTTAGTTGTAAGTTGTCTTTGTCTATGTCACCTCAATCAGAGGAGGAGTTGTCTTATATGTCTAGAGTTCCATATGCAAACGCGGTTGGTTGTTTGATGTATGCTATGGTCTGTACTAGGCCGGATATTGCGCATGCTGTTAGTGTTGTAAGCAGGTTTATGGCTCGACCTGGGAGGGAACACTGGCAAGGGGTGAAAAGGATTTTTCGCTACCTGAGAGGGACAGCTGATATTGGTCTTGTGTACGGGAATGGTAAGGAATGCTTGGTCACTGGGTACAGTGATTCTGATTATGCAGCTGATGTGGATACCAGGAGGTCTGTGACTGGTTATGTGTTCACTTTGGGTGGTTCTGTGGTTAGTTGGAAGTCTACATTGCAGTCATCAGTTACGTTGTCAACTACTGAAGCTGAGTATATGGCTCTAACTTCTGCAGCTAAGGAGTCTATTTGGCTCAAAGGCCTAGTAGGTGAACTGGGTATTGCACAGGATTTTGCTACAGTGTATTGTGATAGTCTAAGTGCGATTTGCTTAGCTAAAGATCAAGTACACCATGATCGGACGAAGCACATTGATGTCAGGTATCATTTCTTACGTACTGACAAGAGGATTAAGGTGAAGAAGATTGGGACTGCTGACAACCCGGCTGATTTCTTCACTAAGCCTGTTCCGTTTAGCAAGTTTAAACATTGCTTAGACTTGCTAAATATTGATTACTACGTGATGTAGTAGGCCCTGAGGGGCGAAGTTGGGGAGCTCCTGGTGTAGGTGTGTTGGCCTTAAGGTGGAGCTTGCCCGGGGCTTGTGATGCAGGTGGAGCATTATGAGTTGTTATACTTGGAGACGAGTATGTGATGGGTCTTGGTTGAAGACTTATCGGGATGTATGGCTTATGCATGAGTCCTGCATCGGGTTTGGCTTGAGATGTTTTTTCACTATGTCTTGATGGGGTCGTTTGCTGACTACGAGTTCTCGTCAAGGTGGAGATTGTTGATAAGTATATTAGGTGACTCGTACTTCGTAGCTTTGTCCGCCCGATCGGGCGGACATTGCCCGGTCTGACCGGGCGGAAGAAGAAGAGGTGCCTGGCAAATTCGTTGAAGAAGCTGCTCTCGCGCCCGACCGGGCGAGCCTTCGCCCGACCGGGCGAGCCTTCGCCCGATCGGGCAGACCTTGCCCGGTCTGACCGGGCGGTGGGGGTTAGATACGTTGAAGCATTCGTATGGAGTTTTCTTCTCGCGCCCGATCGGGCAGACCTTGCCCGGTCTGACCGGGCGGAGAAGGAAAAATACGGAACGCGGATTTTACGATTTAAAGTTATCTTTTATGTTATCTTTTTGCCCAAGTATCTTTTATGTTAGGGATTAATATAAAAACTCCCAAATATCAGTATTAGGGTAAGAGAGACAGAGTGAGAGCCGTTCTTGAGAAATACAAGAATCATCTTTGTAATCTTTGCAGTTTATAGTGAAATCATTCGATCTCGGTGCCCGTGGACGTAGCTATCACATCGATAGTGAACCACGTAAATTCTTGGTGTTGTTCTTATTGTTTGCATTGAATTTCTTTATTGTTTTCTTGTTTGTTTTCGACCTTTGCTTCCGCTGTCGCACAACAGCTTTCTCTACATCTAAAAAAAATGTTACTGTAGTATGGCACATTATATTAGCTTATCCTCAAGCTTATGTATTTGACAAATTAAAACTTCCCATGTTACAACATTATTCAATGTGTATTTCAATAAAAATGTTGTGATCCGGTAAGTAAACATTCAAGAAATTCCTTTACATTTTGCCTTTTATTTCTTCTTAACTTCTTTATAAATTTAGTTATGGATTATTACATAATAGTTGACCAAATTAATTATTTTATAGGAAGTATAAATGAGAAGTTGAGAACTTAGTGAGTTTATGGCTTATAGATGGTCTAACTATAAACTTTAATATTTAAAAAATTTTGTCATGGTCTGCACAATCTGCAAAATTGGTGCTTTTAAACTCAATTCTAATGGGTATCTCTTCACATGTTATGAAGTTTGTTAAGCTGCCCATAACAACAGTAAACAAATTAGATTCGATCATAACCAGGTTTTGGTGGGCTACAAGTGGAGAAAAGGGTATTCATCGGACGAAAAGACAGATTATTCAATTACCAAAAGGAATGGGCGGGTAAGGAATTAGGGCTACCGGTATGATGAATGATACCCTTTTATTCAAAAATGTACTTAGAATGCACAAGAATCCTTAACTTCTGACAGCTAAGGTTTTTAATACAAAAATAAATTGTGTCTTGTGTCATGGCATACCTAGAAATTAGGTGCTTGAGCCTATTTCTTATGCTCGCAGAGGTTTCCAGTAAGTTGCCAACCGTTTCCTACCAGGTTTTGCTTGAAAGATTGGGAATGGTGATAATATTCCTGTTTGTAGCAGCAAATGGGTTAATGGGAAAATGTCGGTGGTTAAATCGAATCAGACTCTACGTGATAGTTTGAGATGGAAGGTCAAAGACATTTTGACCCCAATTCTTGTTCATGGAAGGCTTCGTTTATTAGAGAGAAATTTGAGTGGAACAACGCATAGGAAATTTTAGGGATGGAACTTCTAAAGGGCGGAGGACTTCGTGTACTGGGCTAATCATTCCTCAGGGCAGTTTACGGTTAAAACTGGTATGGTTTTTTATCACAAAAAGCAAAAACTCAAACCAGACCATAGCAAGGAAACCTTTGATTTCTTTAAAAGCATTTGGAGACTTCGGATTCCGCCAAAATGGAGTATGTTTATATGGAAACTTTTCTATGACGCCATTCCAACAAAAGAGAAGCTGCAACAGTGACGTATGCAAATGAATGTTCTATGTGACTATTGTGGTTTGGAAAATGAGAACTCACAACACATCTTTAGGTTTTGCGATTTGGCTAAATTTGCGTTGAGTAATGCCCACGTAATTGATGGCCATACAACTAATAAATCCATCTCCATTTCACTTCGGGAATGGATTTAAACTTATATCCTGCTTTTCTATAGTCGGGATGGAATCCATAGTTCAGCAATATCCACTTTTATTGCAACCTTATGGGGCATGTGGGTCACAAGAAACCAGCTTCTCTTTCGTGGAGATAGTGGAGGCCCTAGCACTTTGAATAGGAATAATGAGGAAGCGTTACACTGTCTACAGGATTTCAACAAACCGGACTTACTTGCCTTAGGAATGCTGCATATTCTAGACACAGAGATCCAAGAACCACTTGGTTTTTGCCAGGTTCATATTGGAAAGGAGAATTTAATCTTTTGTGCAAGTATGGGTCAGCTGAATTGTACACTTCAAATTGATGGCTCATGGGAGAAAACAAGTGGGTAAAGGTGGTTTTGGATGGGCTGCAAGGGTTAATGAAGGAGATTTCTTTGATGCGAGAGCAAGCTTTGGACTTGCAACTTCTGCTTTGCACGCGGAGGCCCAAGCTTGTTTTGAGGCTTTAAAATGGTGTTCATTTATGGGGTTTTCTAAGGTGCTTCTTTATTCAGACTCGATGAATTTGATCAAATTCTTAGGAAAGGAAGACATAAATGATATAAGCATTTTCTAGACTATACAGTAAATCAAAATGTTGGGCCTGAATTTTCAATGCTGTAATATCCTAAAAGTGGATAGAGTTCAGGTACAACGGGCACATCGGTTAGCGAATTATAGTCGAATTAGTTTAATTAGCTATTGATTAGAGGATTTTTATCCACCAATCACCATCTGACACGTGGACCAACCAGGTTCCGCCACGTGTCCTTCACGTGGGCCAATGGGAGCCTGCCACGTGTCAACCATATATTCGTCCACCATGGACCAGCCGCGACGCGACGCGTGTCCTTCCCATGACACATGGGAAAATGAGCCAACAAGGCCCAATCCTTGTTGGAGGCCCAGTCAGCCCTAGGTTTAACCTAAACCTAGAGAGTGGCACGCTTCCCAAGGTTATAAATACCTTCATTAGTCCTCGTTAAAGAGGATTACGCACATTAAACACTCTCACCTAGAGAGATCAAATTACATTATTTCTGCATTAATTACTCCTTAATCAAGTACTAACTTGACCGTTGGAGGCGGATCTCCAATCATCCAGAGCATCCGTTTGTTTTGCAGGTACAGGCGTCCGGTTCCAGTCTCAGAATTGTAACTCTCCCGCAGGACATCAAAAAACCCCGAAACATTTTGGCGCCGTCTGTGGGGAGAGTAATTTTGAGATGGCATCCACGTCTGTACCGACTCCTGAAGAGAGGCGTCCCCTAGACGACCCTCAAGTTCAGTCGGACCATGATACTGAAGAAGAGTTTGAAGTTGAAGCTCATACAGCTTCAGACGGGACCCTAAGGGCCCGGCGCACCCATCATACCGAAAGGAAAGAACGGGAAGATCCTCAAACTGGACTCAGTGATCCAGTCGGCGCACTGCCTGCTCAGCAGCAGCCGGCTGATGGGTCTGCTCCCATTCAAGGAACGAACTCATGACCTTCATGAGGGGCTTCAAGGGAGAGATTCAGGAGCTGATCAATAAAAAGACGCCTGCTCTGGCCAAGGAGCAGTCGGCTAAGAAACCTTCCTCTTCAGGGAAGAAGAAGCCTGTTCAAGGGCGAGAGGAAACCCCTCATCCTAACTCTAGGAAGTGGGAGCCGCCTGTCCTTGATTTCACAAAGTACCGCTTTCCTACTCCAGGAAAGAGGAAACCCGTTCGTCATATTCAGGCGTACGGGTCGAAGAAAACATACACAGACGCTCGGCTATTGCTAGAGCAGAAGAAGAATGACCGAATGTCAGAGTCGGCCTCTACTTCAGATTTTCAAGACAGTCTGTGCAATACCCCTATGAGGTATACTCAGTCACATCATGAGAGTCAGACAGACGGTACCTCCCGTCAGTCTGGTTTTCATAGTGACCAGGCGGTACTAAACTTACCATTTGTACCGCAACAACAATATTTTCTGCAGCCACCTCTGTTTGGAGGACAGACGGCAAAAAATGTCCAACCTATGGACTGGCAGCTACGGTTTCTTAGAGTCGGGGAACAGCCGTCAGCCTTCTCCAAAGAAATTACTGAAGCCGCTCAGCCGACCAAAGTGAAAAATGTGTTAGTAGGCGCCTATGACGGCACTACTAACCTAGAAGACCACTTGATGGCATTCACTAACCTGATGTACCTTCAAGGGTTGGATGATCCCACTTGGTGCAAGTGTTTTCCAGCGACTCTTAAAGGAATCGCACAACAATGGTTCGACAACCTGCCGACTGGTTGTGTGAATAACTTCAGGACGCTTTCTTACTTATTTACCTCCAACTTTGCCATGAACATACCTGCGAAGAAGACGACCCTTAATTTAGGGGAAATTCAGCAGGGTGAGAAGGAGGGGCTTCGTTCTTATATCAGGCGGTTCAACCTGATGAGGATACAGATTCAAGGCCTACCGGATGAGGTAGCTTATACTGACTTTTTCAGAGGTCTCAAGGACGGGTTGACCTTCAAATTTGATTTAGTTCGAAAGAGGGTGGCGACTCTTCAAGAAGCCTTGATTGAAGCGGAAGTCTATATCCAGGCGACCGATCTTTGTAGTACAGGAAAGCAGTCGGACGGAAAGAGGTTCGACAAGAAAGAAGGACGACAGAAGCAATCGTCCAACAAAGATGAGAAAAAGAGAAAAGAGGTCTGGGCGGCTGATTCCTCTAAACAGCCGGCCCAGAAGAAGAAGAAAGAATTCAAACCATACTCCCCTAAGTATGCGTTTAAAAAGGATAGCCAAGCTATCCTAAAAGAAATCAAGGGACGGATCTTAATTGAGAAGCCGGCCCCCATGAACGGTTCTGCGAGCAACCGGAACCAAGAAAAATTCTGTGATTATCATGAAGACCTTGGTCATCAAACCAATGAATGCATCAGTCTCATGCGGTATCTGGACCGCCTGGCTGAACAAGGCGATCTTGACTCTTATGTCAAGAAATCTAAGGGGAACACTTCCTCGAAAAAGCAGTCGGCCAAAAAGAATCAACAGGCCGACAGCTCTGATACAGATGATGCAGTCGTCTACACCATTGCAGGCGGCTTCTCAGGAGGCGGCCCCACTATCAGGGGCAACAAGGACAATATCAGGCGGCTAGACGTCAATTCCGTTCACCAAGAACGGCCCTCCAGATATTCATTTCCTGAAATTGTCATCACTGAAGAGGATCTAGGAGGGGTAAGGGGGCTGCATGACGACCCTATTGTTATTGAATGCAAAGTGGCCAACCAGAGAGTTGGCCGAATCCTCATAGATACCGGCAGCTCCTCAGATCTTATAAGTAGCAAATGTCTGTCTAAGCTCAAATATCAGACTGATTGCATACATCCGGTATCCCACCCTCTAGTAGGGTTTGGAGGAGGAGTCGTCCACCTAGTGGGACGAGTGGATTTACCCATCCGCCTGGGTGAAAAAGGGGAAGGTCGCCACATGGTGGTCCGGTTCCTAGTAGTTGAGGAACTCTCGGCCTACAACATGATTCTGGGACGACCAACCCTGAATAATTCCAAGGCTGTTATAATCCCGTCTCTTATGTTGCTCAAATTTAAGAGGGATGATGGAAAAGTCGGCTCCCTAAGGGGAGATCAGAAGATGGTCCGAGAGTGCTATCTCTCAGATATTAAGCCCACTATCATGGCCGCTGGGTCAAGTGGTGGAAAAACAGACCTTGACAATGTCAAGGAGAGTGCGCATGTTCAAGAAGCAGACGGCAAGAAAAGAAAGGCTGCCCAGATGGGGGCCGTAAAAAAAGAGAGAAAATATCAATCATTGGCAGAGGAGCGGTCAGATGAATTCCGCCCTCAGCCGGCTGGTGAGCATACGGACCTGATCCTAGACGACTCGCGCCCTGACCGAACAGTCAAGGTTGGGACGACTGCTCTGAGAGTTTTGGGTGATGACTTTCATCAACTTTTGAAAGAATACAATGACATCTTTACATTCGAAGTCCATGAAATGCCAGGCATCAGTCCTGACCTGGCGGTACATAAATTGGCCGTGGATCCGAAAAAGAAGCTGGTAAGGCAGAAGAAGCGGAACCATGGTGAAGAAAGAATTCAGGCAGCAGCCGTCGAAGTTAAGAAACTACTTGATGCAGGGTTCATTCGGCAATGCTACTTCCCAGACTGGGTTGCGAATGTAGTGCTTGTTAAAAAGCCGAATGGTACATGGCGAATGTGTGTGGACTACACGGACCTAAACAAGGCGTGCCCAAAAGACAGCTACCCTCTGCCTAAAATTGATAATCTGGTCGACTCAACAGCCGGTCATGCTTTGATGAGCTTTATGGACGCCTACTCTGGTTTCCATCAAATTCCTTTATGGAAGAAAGATCAGGAGAAGACGGCCTTCATCACTGATCAAGGGTTATATTGTTACACGGTCATGCCGTTTGGTCTGAAGAATGCCCCGGCCACCTTCTAGCGAATGATAAATACTGTGTTCTTTGATCAGATTGGGAGGAACGTCGAGGCATACATTGATTATATGATTGTTAAGTCTAAGCTTCAGATAGATCATCTGTCGGACCTCCGAGAAACTTTCGCCACACTCAGGCGGTACCATGTCATGCTCAATCCCAAGAAATGTGTATTCGGAGTTGAGTCTGGGAAATTTCTCGGATTTCTTATCAATCAGAGAGGAATAGAGGCGAACCCTGAGAAGGTGCAGGCGGTCATCGACATGCAGTCGCCTCGTACCGTCCGAGAGGTTCAGAAGCAAACAGGTTGTCTGGCGGCCTTGGGAATATTTCTAAGTCGATCAGGCGACAAATGCTTATACTTCTTCCAGGCCATTAAGAAAAAGGCAAGGTTTGAATGGGGGCCGGATGCTGAGGCGGCCTTCCAAAAGTTGAAAGTTCATTTGCATTCCTTGTCGAGGCTGGTCAGTCCTTTGCCCAAAGAAGTACTTTACATGTATCTGGCCGTCTCAGATCATGCTTTAAGTGCTGTCCTTCTTGCTGAAAGAGACGGCTGCCAGCTCCCGGTCTACTTTGTCAGTCATGTACTGAAAAATGCCGAGTTGAGGTATCCCTTAGTGGAGAAATTTGGTCTCGCACTCTTCATGGCTGTTAAAAAATTGAAGCCCTACTTTTTGGCACATGCAGTCGTCGTGTATACAGATCAACCTATCAAGTGGCCACTGACCACCATGGAGTCGTCAGGCCGGATGATAAAATGGGCCATAGAAATTCAGAGCCTCGAAGTCACATTCGAGCCTAGGAAAGCAGTGAAGGGGCAAGCCTTTGCTGATTTTATTGTTGAAATGACTCGTCCCCCTGATTCTCAAGTTCCAGACCAAGTCTAGAAGGTATATGTGGACGGGAGCTCTACTTCAAATGGTTGTGGAGCAGGCGTCATATGTCAGTCGCCAGAGGGCGACAGGTACGAGTATGCTCTACGTTTCAATTTTCAGGCCTCAAACAATGAGGCAGAATATGAAGCCTTACTAGCCGGAATCCATATGTGTAAGGCGGCAGGGGCAAGAAAGATAAAAGCCTGTTCTGATTCACAATTGATAGTGAGTCAGTACAATGACGAATACGAAGCAACCCATCCGGCAATGATCAAGTATTTACAGGCGGTACGACAAGCAGTCGGATCCCTTGAAGATTTTCATTTGACTCAAGTGCCGAGATCAGAAAACAACCAGGCGGATGCTCTTTCAAAATTAGCATCCTCGGCCTCCTGTGATACTCCACGAACTGTTTTCTGGGAGGTGATGGAGAAAAGAATCATTGAGGAAGACCCTATTGGAATCTTAGACAGAAGTTCAACCTGGATGGATCCAATCAGGGCGTATCTGACAGACGGCACCTTGCCGGATGATCATCACCAGACGGTTGCACTGAAAAAACGGGCAACCAGTTTTGAAATGATAAAGGGAGAACTTCACAAAAGAGGGTATCTTCAACCCATCTTGAAGTGTGTTACTCTAGAAAAAGGACGAGAGATCCTAGAAGATCTCCACTCTAGCTACTGCTCTTCCCATGTAGGCGGTAGGTCGCTTGCCCAACGGACAAGGCAGCAGGGCTACTTTTGGCCTACTCTAGAAGCAGATGCAAGGGAGATGGTGAAAAAATGTGACAAGTGTCAAAAGTTTGGTAAGTTAATTCACCGTCCGGCTACCGAACTCACTACCATTCATAGCCCACTACCGTTTGCTAAGTGGGGCATGGATATTCTGGGTCCCTATACGCCTGCTACAGGCGGTAGGAAGTACATACTTGTTGCAGTCGACTACTTCACCAAATGGGTGGAGGCGGAGGCTGTAAAGGGAATCAAGACGAAGGATGTAATTTCATTCATATGGAAAAATGTCATCACTCGGTTTGGGGTTCCCATGTCTATGGTTTTTGATAATGGTCCCCAATTTGAGACGCCTGTTCTCAAAAGCTGGTTGGGTGACCAAGGCATCTCGTATCACTTTGCATCAGTCGTCCGTCCACAAGCAAACGGCCAGGTAGAAGCCTTTAATAAAATCATCTCAGACAGTCTCAAGAAAAAGATTGAACGAGCAGGCGGCCTATGGGCAGATGAACTACCACATGTTCTCTGGGCCATTAGGACGATTGAAAAAGCGGCGGCTGGAGAGACTCCATTCCTCCTAACCTATGGTGCGGAAGCTGTTCTTCCAATTGAACACTACGAGCCGACTCTTCAAGTAATATTATACGACGAAGAGGCGAACTGGGAATCCATGCGCCTGGCTTTAGACTCACTCCCAGAAAGGAGGGGCAATGCCATCTTGCGCCATGAAATTTACCGCCTGAGAATGACCAGATCATACAACAAAAAAGGACACAGGTGTCCACTCAAAGTGGGGGACTTTGTACTAAGAAAAATGGAAGCAATCGGTAGGGCTAATGAGTCTGGAAAATTAACTCCCAACTGGGAAGGACCCTATCGAATCTATGAAGAGGTCAGGGACGATACCTATCGTCTGAAAACACCAGACGGCCAACCGTTGCCTCGAACCTGGAATGTAGATAATCTTAAGAAATATTATTTTTGAATGATATAAATAGCCGGGAGCTACTTAATAAAAGTTTGCTGTTTCATTCAATTTTGTACTAAGAGGGGCATGCCTACTGACAAACAGTCGGCTACTCTCCATGTTTTATTTTTCAAGTCTTACTTAACGAGGGGCATGCCGCTTGTTCCACACAACTGGCTACTCTCCCATAACACAGTTCACCAAGAACTATCAAAGGCTCATGGCCGAAATGATCAGACCAGGCGCCATACCAACTGATTAAAATATTAAACTAATCCGACCTGTCCCAACATCATAGCAGGCGTCCGGCGGCATCCATTCAGATGAAATTCGTCGCAGAGAGCAGCTCCCTTTTGGGTGGAACATTGTTCTATAAAATAAATACACGGCACCTATACGACTGTCTAACCAAGACAACCACGTAGCCGTTTCTCAGACAAGGATACCTCTTACTTAATCGACTAATCAGGTCCAACAAGTGTTTGCAGTAACCATCCGTGTCAACCAACCGACTGAACTACTTGGGATAAGAACAGTCGGTACCTTATGAGTTAATAGCCAACAAACATTGGCGAATAAAGGGGAACAATCGGTACCCACCGCTTGAAGCCCCTACTACTCAGTCACTCGGCGACTAAGTAACAACCATGTTTACTTGGTCACTCCTTAAAACTTGGTATGAAACTAAAGAGGTGCTCATATATCGCCTGTTCTCACTAAGTTAACATAGCAAGGACTAGCCGGCCTAGACCGCCTAAAACCATGGCAGGTAGGAAATTACCTTCCTACTTGGTTAATTTTACAAATGACAGGACCACCTGCCTAAAGGGGGTCCAGTCTTCAAAATGAGTCAGATACCGGTTGGATAAATGGCCGACTGATCGCCTAGCCTGGAAACAGACAACCAGTCGTTCAGGGGCATAGGCAGCGTGACTACCTCTTACCTGTTTGCAACTATCGACCATGCAAAACAGTCGGTATAGTATGCAACTGGATATCAGAGTTTCGATACTTAGTAAAATAAAAGCACAAATTCGAAGCATTTAGGAAAAAAAGGCGACCTAAAATAATGGTCGCCTAAGTTATATTAACAAGCCGGCCATAAAGACCGACATAAATATTCAAAACCCCGGCCCCTTGGCCGGGTAAAGATACAAAAAGAAGCCGGCCATAAAGACCGGCAAAATATTCAGAGCCCCGGCCCCCTGGCCAGGTAAAAGAAAGCAAACGGCACGCAGGCCGAAGAAGACAAAAGCTTAAGATGGGGGCAGGTCTTCAACAATAGCAGCTGTCGCCTGGTCAGCATTCTTTTTGCTTGACTCGGCCTCAGTTGCATCTTTTTTCGACGCACCTACCCCAAGCGGCACTAGGGCCACTACCGGATCCTCCTCCTCCAACGCCTAGTCCTCAGCAACCGCTAGGATCTCTTGATTATATCTATCAGAGCACCGGCGATACGTCTTTTCCCATAAGGCAAAGTCGGCATTGGGGAAGAGGCGGCCCCAAGTCAGGCGCTGGATTTGAGCCAAGTATTCCATCATCTCTCGGACCAGCTCCTTCTTTTCTTGCTTGGCCTTTGCCGAGAGCTCCTGAGTGAGGCTCTTCTCTTGAGTCGCCAGGCGCTCCTTAACGCTCGCCAAGGATTTCTCCAAGGAGTCGTATGAGCTCAATTTTTGGCGAAGAGGTCTTAGCTCGGCCTTGAGGTTGTTGATGGTCGCCTCCAGCTCATTATTCCTCTTCTTGGCCGCCTCCAACTGATTCCTGATAGCAGAAGTAGCCTGCGCCTGATAATAAAGAATATCAGTTGTCAAAATCTCATTTTGGGCAATTTGAAACATTGCCTTATCATAGTCAGACGCGGCCATAGCTTTAGCAGCCTTTACCTCTTTGTTCTTCCTATCAAGCGGCTTGCGAAGGCCGTTCACTCGGAGCAGAGCCTGAGTAAAAGGAAACAGGCGTCAGTTTTCAAACAAAAAACAGGTGTCCTGGAGTTTAAACGACAAAAGTATGCTAAGTATACCTCAGCAAGGACCCCTGCGATTCCTTCTAGGTCAAGGGTGCCAACACCCTTGACCGCCTCTCTCTCAGCCGGAGGGACGGCTTTGATCATAGACTTGGCCACCTCGACCAGGTCCGGTTCCTGAGGGCCGGCTGCATCAGGCATAAACAAGCACGTTAGACCTAGTAAAAAGGAAGCAAGTCCGAATTCATAAGGACAGTTCCATACTTCTAGGCGGCCTGCTTAGAGTTTGAGAAGGAGTGGCCGGTTGTTTCTCAGCCGCCGCATGTTTCCTGGGAGCACCAGGAGAGCTCGCAACAGTCGTCTTCCGGGTCTTGGAGTCCGGCTGTTGGGAGGAAGAAGTTCTTGGGGTGCCCCCAAAAAAAAAAAAAAACACATGGTAAGTATCTGTATAAACCCAACTTCAAAAAGGAGAAAGGGTGAGGGGCTTGCAACTTACCAAGGGCGCCTCCTTTTTAGGAGAGTCGGCTGAAGATTGTCGCATGATAGAGGCACGCAACATAGCCGCCGCAGTCTTGGAGGCGGTAATTTTGCTCATGGCGTCCGCTGCAAGAACAAATACCAAAGTTAATAAAAAGTCATAACAGTAATTAGGGCTGGCAAACAGGTCGGTTCGGGTCGGGTTCAGGTCAACCTGTTTACATAAACGGGTCAGGACCCCCCAACTTGAACCCGACCTATTTACTTAAACAGGTCAAAAAAACCAACCTGAACCCGACCTGATTATAAACGGGTCGACCTGAACCCGACCCGCCTAAACCTGATTTTTTTTTAATTAAAAAAAAATAAAATAAAAACCTGTAATTTACTAATTTCTTTATACTGTAATTTTTTTAACCTGTAATTTGACTAATTTCTTTAACCTGTAAGATTCAAGTATTCAAGACTTCAAATTCAACACATAATTCAAGCAAACATAACTTAACAACATAATTCAAGAAAATCCTGCAGCATTAGTGCATTGTCCATACTTCATAGTTTCATACACTCACATCAGCAACTAAAACTTGAAAAGTAGCCAGCCAACAAGTCCAAAATATTTCCAAAAGATCAACAAGTCCAAAATATTTCCAAAATATTCAGCGAGGTGACATTAGAGGTTTTCTTCTTTGATTCCGTTTGATGAGAATCAGAGACTTCATCATCTGAATCAGAATCCGAAAGATCAATGGGTTCATCAGGATTAGGGCTATTAGCTATCTGTGAATAAATTAAAAAAGAATTACACTCATGGCATAAAAGATAAAACATAAAAAACAGAAGTATAAACTCATGAGTCATGACATAAAGAATCAAACTCATGAAATTGCAGAGTAAGAAAATCAAATCAGGGAAAAAAATCGCACAAACAAATCGCAAATAATCGCAAAATAAGTAAATAACAAATCAAATGTTCGAAAGAAATTGCAGAGTAAGAAAATAACAAACGAACAACATTAAATGATTAAATCACATAAAAAAAGCATACATAAACCATAATAGCAAAAAATCGCATTAAAAAATCAAAGAAATCTGAAAATTGCATAACCAAATTAAGGAAATTGCATAAACAAATGACTCATGAGCAAACAAACTCATAAAAAATCGAATAATAGGATTATTACCTTCAGAATGTTTGAGATGAAGCTTCAATCTTCAAGGTTCAGGCATTTTTATTTCAATCTTCAAGAGTTAGAGAGAGAAAAGAGAGGAGAGAAGAGAGAGAAACTAAGAAGAGAGAGAGTTTGAGTGAAAGAAAGCGGCGAGAGAAAGGGGATTGTTTTAGCCGTTTAGGACTTTAGGTCTTTAGGGAATTAGGGTTAGATAATTTGGGCTTGGCCCATATTTTAAAATTAGGGTTTTAAGTTAAGCGGGTTGGGTTCGGGTTGACCCGACCAGAAACCGACCCAATTAAATAAACGGGTTTATGCGGGTTGGTTTCGGGTTGGGATTTTCAACCTGAACCCGACCCATTTAACTTCATGTCGGGTTCGGGTTGACCCAATTACATAAACGGGTTGAAAATCTCTATCAAAACCCATTTATTTCGGGTTGGGTTCGGGTCGGGTTGTCGGGTCGGGTCAGCTTTTGCCAGCCCTAACAGTAATGCATGGCAAAACAGAGTATTCGACATGCCGACTACCTCTTGAGCACCGACTGCTGAGGCCACAGGCGGCCAAAAAGTACTCGTCATAGAGCCATTTGAAGCTCGGGACGCAGTTAAGGGGTACTAGATCTCGCACCCCTGTAGTAGAGTCGACCCTCGACTCTACTTTAAAGAGTCCTTTATCCAGGATCTCTTTCTTGGCTTTGGGGGGAACAGGCGACATGCTGCGACCGCCTGCAAGAAGAGGCGGATCCCTGTTCCATCTGTTGAAGCGTTGGTTCAGCTCCGTGTCTGAACTCTCAATGATAAGGAAGGTGCTTCGCCAATCCTTCCACTTGTTTTCTTTACCTCTTGTCATGAGGTAGCCTCTGTGGCTTGTCAATTGATACCAGCTGGTACCGCCTGCCTTAGGGGTCCGGCTGAGGTAGTTCATGTGGGCGAAAGCCTCGAAGTTTGGCTCCACCCCGTGCAGTTCGCACCCGGCCACATAGCCGAGAACGTTGAACCAAGAGTTTGGGGCTAACTGCCATAACCCCAACTCATACCCATCCAAGATCCGCTGAACAGCCGGATGTAGTGGGAAGCGCAGCCCAGCTCTGATGGACGCCTCGTAGCAGCCGAAGCAGGCGCTATCGTAGTTGGTACCAGCCGGCCAGACGACTGTGTCCTCTGGATCCGGCACAGAAACTAAAAAGCTGGGGCCCATTGTGTGGTTCGCAATAAAGCTCCCCATTTTCTCTTGCATGGCCTTGATCCGGCCTTTTGGGACAGTGCAGTAGTAAGGGGTATTTTGCTCTCTGTAAGAGGCGGACGGCTCCGCCCAATTGTCCCCCTTCTCAACTGCGTGAGAAAGCCTCGCCTCTTGTAGGCGATTGTTTTTCTCTTCTGTGTCTAGAGAAGTATGACCAGAAGAACTAGACTCGGACTCGTCCTCTGACGAATCCGAAGAGGAAGACTCCTCTCCTCTCCCAGAGGGGCCCGCCTCCTCTCCTTCGATAGGAGCGGGAGAAAATGTAGACATGTCAACTGTAAAATGGGAAGGGACCACCTTGACCCCTCCCTCAGAGCTGTCGGCGGTCAAGCCGCCTTGGTTTACTTCAACATCTGGCACCTGGTCAGATGTCTCACTAATCGGCACCTGGTAGGAGGAGCCGTCTGAGTTTGTAATCCTAGCAGTTCTTTTTGTTCTGGCCATTAAGTTCTGCATAGACACAGAGACAGTCTGACTTTGTATAAAGGGCAAAGATTGGTTCCGAAAAGGGCAGGCGGCACTCCTAATCCTAGATTCAGCCGTCCCCGGTGACCGGCTGATCACTAACCTACGTCGTGTCGTGTGCTTCCGTGGTGCCATTTCAAAAAGGAAAAAAATAAAGAAAAGATAAAAGAGTGAGAGAACCGACGGTTACCTGAACAAGTGAAGTTGACGAAGTTCTGAAAATTCTGAGTAGCCGGCTTGTCAGAGCAGGCGGTAGGCAGAAAGAGTCCGGAATGTCAGAGCAAGTTCAGGGGTCCGAATGTTCTCTTCAAAAGTTCTCAAGTGTGAAAATGACTGAAGTCAACACACCCTTATATAGGCGAAAATGAGAAGGCGAAGGGTCACTCCCAAATTCAAAATTTGGGCGGGAAAATCTCTCGGCCTTTCACCGAGTGACACCTGTAGCAGGCCGTCGCCTGTTACGGTGCGACACCTGTCACAGGTAACACGTGACCAGTCATGTGCCACCTGTGAGGGGCAAATGATTAGGGGATTTTTATCCACCAATCACCATCTGACACGTGGACCAACCAGGTTCCGCCACGTGTCCTTCACGTGGGCCAATGGGAGTCTTCCACGTGTCAACCATATATTCGTCCACCATGGACCAGCCGCGACGCGTGTCCTTCCCATGACACATGGGAAATGAGCCAACAAGGCCCAATCCTTGTTGGAGGCCCAGTCAGCCCTAGGTTTAACCTAAACCTAGAGAGTGGCACGCTTCCCAAGGTTATAAATACCTTCATTAGTCCTCATTAAAGGGGATTACGCACATTAAACACTCTCACCTAGAGAGACCAAATTACATTATTTCTGCATTAATTACTCCTTAATCAAGTACTAACTTGACCGTTGGAGGCGGATCTCCAATCATCCGGAGCATCCGTTTGTTTTGCAGGTACAGGCGTCCGGTTCCAGTCTCAGAATTGTAACTCTCCTGCAGGACATCAAAAAACCCCGAAACAGCTTTACTTTTAACTTGTAATTTATTTAAGTTATGATGATGTCAAAAAAAAAAAAAAACACGGAAGGTTATGTTATGGAGCACTAAATCTAAATGATTAATTTACACTTCTTGCAACTTTGGGATGTTGTTTGGGAGGCACGGTATTTCCCATCAACTATTCTTGAGATTTTCCAACCTATTAAGTCATTAACATATAAATTAAAGGTGTATGAATTATGATATGCGGGAATGAGAGCTTGGGGAATAAAGGGTGAGCTAGATGTAACTATATATAAATACAGTTTTTTCACCAAATATCCCTGAGTTTTTTGTTTATTCACTATATACCCATAAATTTTTTTAAATTCATCATATACCCCCGAGTTTTCATAAAAATACACCGTACACCCTTATGACTAATGATTATTAATTTCGTTAGTCATTGGGGTTAATAATGACTTGAAACCACTTTAAATACATTCCCCTACCCTCAAAACCACCTATATTCCTTTTTCCCACTCCCAAAACCACCGAAATTTCCTATTTTCATCCTCAAAATCAATCATACGGATATGATTATGGAGATTTGAAATGGTTTCGGGGGTTGGAGAAAGGAGCGGAGTGGTTTCGGGGATTGGGGGAGAGATCTAAGGTGGTTTCGATGAATAATAAACCAAATTTCACTCATGTTGTTGTCATTAGGGGTATATGGTGAATTTTTGAAATAACTCAGGGTTAGATGGTGAATTATTTGCAAATGAGTAATCCATTCAAAAAAAAAAAAAAGAACAAATGAGTAATAATTATTTGCAAAAACACCCGATCCCTTTTTTTTTTTTTTTTTTTTCAGATTATTTTCTCAAAAGAGATCGGATCTTCACAAAATAATGTTATTTTAAAATTTAAATAAGGTTATCAATCTTGGCATACAGTTGAGTTTGTCTTTAACACTGCGCAATAATGGAATCACCGTATCATACTGCCATGGCATGTGATTGCCATTTAATTAATAACTAGTTTTTTGTTACAAATATTTAAGCCCTTTAATTAATTATTTGTTATAAATATAATTAGCCTTGACAAATATTGCGTGGGATTTAGAGGGGGTCCATAACTATATTTTTTCTTAGTTATTTTTCTGGGTTATGACAAGGGTGGTCCAAGACAATTCTCCCACATTCATATTATATTTGAAGACATGTTCGAGCCGTGTATAATTAGTAGTTTCCATGACTGTTTAGTTCGTTACGCGTATTGTACACGATCCATGACTTCTATTAACCATTGTTTATGCTTAATTTATTTTATCTTTTTGATTAATTTTTTCAATTAGAGTGGACTAATTGTACTACACTACTTATCTTACTTTAAAATTTTGACGAATATTTTGGGAGTAGAAATTACTATGTTTTACTTTGTCAATAAGGAGATATTTTGGATGGTTGAATGAACATAGAACACGATCACGTTGATGTAGTTCAAAAACAGAACATTAGATAGAGCAATGCAGTAATTATAATGTGATATACCTATATTTAGAAATTGATATGGATGTGGAATATTGTGGATACAATATTGATAAACTAAAATGATCGCGACATAGTGTATTCAAATTGTATGTAAAATATTGGTCTATATTTTTATATAATCTTAGGAAGATAAAACCTTGGTTCACGTCGTCTCCATATTTAGAATTAAATCTCTAATTATTCTTGTTGTTTAGAGAATCAAAGTGTTAATGAACTTATTAATTTTAAGAAAATAAAATTGATTATATACGTAAGAATCAACACACAATGATGACATACGTTCTTGAATATCAAACAATCAATTATATCTTTTACCTGAACATTTAACGAGAGGAATAATATCTCCGAAAACGAGATTATTGTTATCTTAAAAGTATCCGATTCTCATATAAAAAAAGCGAGAAAAGTATTGATAGTAATGTGGAGCTACTAGCTAGAGGTCGTAGATGAAAGACAATGAAAATGACAATAGGGCCAAGTTGACACGGGTTAATGATACCCCATGAAATTATGTGGCACCAAAAAGAGTGGTAGTCTAGTCTTGTGGATTATATAAACAATCTGAATGAAGTCTCCGAGCAATTCGTTCTAATTTACGGGGAAAATTCTTTTTTAGACTACAAATTTCCCACCAAATTTCGGATCACCTCACCCTCACCCTCACCTCAAAAAAGCAGCCCAAAAAAACAAAAATGGCATTTGTTTCTCATTTTCTCTTCAATTAATGCTAATGCTATAATTTTGCTACTATCTTTGTTTTTCACCTCTTTTTCTTTGATGTTTCATAAAATAGAATAAAACCTAACCCCATTATTTTCCCTTTCTGACTACTCGTTTTACCTTTTTCGAATTCTGGTAAAAAAACAAAACACACAAATTATTCTCTTTTTGTTTAAAAAAAAAATCAGTTTCCTCGTAGAAATTTCTCTCAACCCTTCATATAATATTGAAACACTTTCTCATTGGTTTCATGGGTCAAATTTACATGAAGTAGTCCGTATAAATAATGGAGAGAAGCTGAGTTTTTATTTATTTATTCTGGGTTAAAAGCTTTAAAATAACCAAGTATATAAGGTAAGATCATAGTTATAGTTAGAGAGAGAAAAGAGAGGAGAGCGAAAAAATGGAGAGTTATTTGAGTCAAAACTTCGAGGTGAAACCAAAAGGAACATCAGATGAAGTGTTGGAAAGATGGAGGAATTTGTGTGGCGTCGTCAAAAATCCAAAGCGTCGTTTTCGTTTCACTGCCAACCTTTCCAAACGTTACGAGGCGGCTGCTATGCGTCGTACCAATCAGGTTTCTCTCTTCATCATTTTTGTTTTTTTGGTGGGTCAATATGTAAATTTGTCAAACTTGTACGAACTATTTGATTTTCTTTTTTCGAATTGAATCATTTGAACTTTCACGCTTATAATGCATTATTGTAAGCATGAACATATGTTACGAGACAAATCTAACAAAATTTATTTAACTATATTATAGTGCTTGATTTTATTTCCGTATAGGTAAATTGTAGAAGAGGTTAAAATTATGTACTGTTTGTATGAACTAGAACAGGGAGAACACATTTTGGATGCAATGTCATTTGTTATAGAAAGAAATTTAGCTAAACTAATACAATTATTTATCGTGTGTTCCACATTTTCAATTTTGGTTGATTTTGAGACTTTGTTGTTACATAATCAAGATGACAACAGTTTCACAGTTTTATATGCTTGGAAGCACCAAAGCATTTTAATTGTTACTCCGCATTATTTTTTTGTTGCGTTACCATAAAGGTATGCGTGACAAATATTAATGTACATAAATCCACTGTATTGTTTTGATGAATTTAAGAATTTTGATGGTAGAGCTGACAATTTGGAGAAACAAGTCATGTTTGTGTTTGATTTCACATTAATTTGAAATAGTTTTCAATTTTCAATAATTTAATGAAATGCAAGATGACAACAAATAAATTTGGGTTGATTTGTGTTCGAATTTATGTCAAGTACGAGTTTGAGTTTCTCTATGTAATTTCTTGTTGATTTTGGGTTGGTTTGCCTTAGTCAAGGTTGTCACCTCTAATTTGAATGTCAACTATCAATATGCTATTTATTGGTAGAATTCAACTGACTTTAGCTTTTCATTTTTGGTGTTACAGGAGAAGTTGAGGATTGCTGTTCTGGTTTCAAAGGCTGCATTCCAGTTTATACAGGGTAAGTGCTACTAAATAATTGTCTATATTCGTCTTCCAATCAAGGGGCTTGAATTGAGTGTTAAATTTGTTGACACATTTCGTGAGTGTAGGTGTGGCACCGAGTGATTATGCAGTCCCTGAGGAAGTGAAAGCAGCAGGTTATGGAATATGTGCTGATGAGTTGAGTTGCATTGCCGAAGGCCATGATCTAAAGAAGGTAAAAGCCCATGGAGGAGTAATGGGAATTGCAGAAAAGCTCTGCACATCAACTGAAAATGGGCTTACCACCGATCCAGCTACACTTGCTTGTAGGCAGGACTTATTTGGGATCAACAAGTTTGCTGAGCCTCAACTTCGGAGTTTCTGGGTGTTTGTTTGGGAAGCCCTTCAGGATATGACATTGATGATTCTTGGAGTTTGTGCTTTCGTCTCTCTGATAGTTGGTGTGGCTACAGAGGGGTGGCCTGTGGGGGCTCATGATGGGCTCGGCATTGTAGCTTCCATCTTATTAGTTGTGTTTGTAACTGCAACTAGTGATTATCGTCAGTCCTTACAGTTCAGGGATCTTGACAAAGAAAAGAAGAAGATTGCTATTCAAGTTACTAGGAACGGTGATAGGCAGAAAATGTCTATATATGACCTACTTCCTGGTGATATTGTGCATCTTTCTATAGGGGATCAAGTCCCTGCTGATGGGCTATTTGTCTCAGGATTCTCAGTGTTGATTGATGAATCAAGCTTAACCGGAGAGAGCGAACCTGTTATGGTCAGTGATGAAAACCCTTTTCTTCTCTCGGGGACCAAAGTCCAAGATGGATCATGCAAGATGATTATTACAACTGTTGGGATGAGGACTCAATGGGGCAAGTTGATGGCAACTCTTAGTGAAGGGGGAGATGATGAGACCCCATTACAGGTCAAACTCAATGGGGTTGCCACCATTATTGGTAAAATTGGACTTTTCTTTGCTGTGGTGACTTTTGCAGTACTTGTAAATGGTCTAGTAGCTCGCAAATGGAGAGAAGGGACTCATTGGTATTGGGCTGGGGATGAAGCACTGGAGTTGCTAGAGTACTTTGCAATTGCAGTTACCATTGTTGTGGTGGCTGTTCCTGAGGGGTTGCCTTTGGCTGTGACTTTGAGTCTTGCGTTTGCCATGAAGCAGATGATGAATGATAAGGCCTTAGTCCGCAACTTGGCTGCTTGTGAGACCATGGGATCATCTACTACTATCTGTAGTGATAAAACCGGGACCCTAACTACCAATCACATGACTGTGGTAAAATCTTGCATTGGCTTGAATGTTAAGGAAATTACCAATGAATCTAGCTTGCGCACTGAGTTGCCTGATTCTACCTTGAAGCTTTTGCTTCAATCCATATTCAATAACACGGGAGGAGAGGTAGTTGCCAATAAAAATGGGAAGCATGAAATATTGGGAACCCCCACAGAAACCGCTCTCTTGGAATTTGCCTTGTCACTTGGTGGTGATTTTCATGCTGAGAGGCAAGCATCTAAGCTTATCAAAGTTGAACCATTTAACTCTACAAAGAAGAGGATGGGTGTAGTACTAGATCTTCCTAATGGAGGAGGTTTAAGAGCCCACAGCAAAGGTGCTTCGGAGATAGTTTTAGCTACCTGTGATAAAGTGATTAATGCAAATGGAGAGATTGTTCCCCTAGATGCAGAAACTTTGGAGCATCTTACGGTTACAATTGATCAGTTTGCAAATGAATCTCTTCGAACCTTGTGTCTTGTCTACATGGATATGGAGAATGCAGGATTCACTCCAAATGACCCTATGCCCACTGAAGGGTACACTTGTATAGGGATTGTGGGTATTAAAGATCCTGTTCGACCTGGAGTCAAGGAGTCTGTTGCAATGTGTCGTGCAGCAGGGATAACTGTTAGGATGGTTACGGGAGACAACATAAATACAGCCAAAGCTATTGCAAGGGAATGTGGTATCCTTACTGATGATGGTATTGCCATAGAAGGTCCGGTTTTCCGAGAGAAGAGCCTAGAAGAATTAGAGAAAATCGTTCCTAAAATTCAGGTTGGTCCACTAACCAATTTTAATAGATTTAAACTGGTTTTTTATGACTAAAATTGATTTTTACTTTAAATTAATGTGATTTATACTAAGCACAAGGTTTATTTTTACGGCTGAAGAGAACAGGTTTTAATTTCATCAAAACCTTCTTTTTGCAGGTGATGGCAAGATCTTCTCCCCTAGATAAACACACACTTGTGAAGCACTTGAGAACAACATTTAATGAAGTCGTGGCAGTCACAGGAGATGGGACAAACGATGCCCCTGCTCTACATGAAGCTGATATTGGACTTGCAATGGGCATTGCTGGTACTGAGGTATATACTATATAGACATATTAGTATAATTTTGGTGTCATATAGATTCCAGATCATTTTGCTTACTTGCAGTGACATTAATCTGTCTCTAAATTTTCAGGTGGCTAAAGAAAGTGCTGATGTTATCATTCTAGATGACAATTTCTCTACAATTGTTACTGTTGCTAAGTGGGGACGTTCAGTTTACATAAACATTCAAAAGTTTGTGCAGTTCCAGCTGACTGTTAATATCGTTGCCTTGCTTGTTAACTTCTTTTCAGCCTGTTGGACTGGTAAGAATCCTTCTATATTTATTGAAAAAATAATATGAATAATTCAATCTTTTGGTCATATGTAATATCATTATGAGTTTTTTTAAATTATGAGTTTTTTAAAGGCAGGTTAATCCAAAAGGTTGATCAATAGTTTGGTTTATCTAAACCAATCTTTCCTATTCAAGGTAATTGTACTGTGTCAATTTCCTAGATGTTTGACACTCTGATCTGGCTATTTCAGGGAGTGCTCCGCTTACTGCTGTTCAGCTTTTATGGGTCAACATGATCATGGATACCCTGGGAGCTCTTGCATTGGCCACTGAGCCTCCTAACGACGACTTAATGAAGCGAACACCAGTTGGGAGGCAAGGGAATTTCATCAGCAATGTCATGTGGAGGAATATATTAGGCCAATCCTTCTACCAATTCATGGTGATTTGGTTTCTGCAAGCAAATGGAAAAGCTTTGTTTGGTCTTCAAGGTCCAGAGGGTGATTTGAGCTTGAATACTCTAATCTTCAATTCCTTTGTGTTCTGTCAGGTATTTACAGTTTCTATATGCTTCAAGAAGCTCTATTTAATGAATTAGTTGATAGAGAAATATCTTTATTATTTTGCACAATTATGCGAAATTTGACAGTAAAACTAATCTGAGAGGCTTATAATGCATTTTTCTTCATGCAGATATTCAATGAAATAAGCTCAAGAGACATGGAGGAGATAGATGTATTTAAGGGCATATTAGACAATTATGTTTTTGTTGCCGTCATCAGTATAACCCTCTTCTTCCAAATTATAATCATCGAATATCTTGGTACATTTGCCAACACCACTCCCCTCAGTTTCATGCAGTGGTTCCTTAGTATCTTCATTGGATTCTTGGGCATGCCAGTTGCAGCCGGCTTGAAGAAAATACCAGTTTAAGACTCCTGTATCAAACAAGCACACTATGTATGGATCAAGTCCAGAAGCATTATTTGCATTAAGCACTAACTGTCTAACATCTTTTGTTACCTACCCGCTGCTAACTTCATGACCTGCAGACGCGTTTGATTGGAAGAATTTAAAGTAAATGTTCTAATATCAGTATCATGAGCAGCAGAGCAGGAGATCACTTTGTTTTCTTAAATTTTCTAATGTTTTACGACCAAGGCGCATTTGTATGCCAGGGTTTAGGAAGTAGTTTGTTATTTAGATTCCTTTTAAGTTGACTACTTGTAAATCAACATGATTTCTCTGTAACTAGGATCTTGATTTCATTCAGTCAAACTGTAATGCTTATCACCATCTTTGTGAAATTCCAGAATTCTCAGGGTAATGTTTCTCTTTAGATACAAAATATCGCACGCTTAGAATTTTGATGTTATCGTTACACTCCATCACAAAAGTCACCCTCTCTGAAAACAGAAGTAAAAACACACAATAATTGAAACACTTGCTAGCATCTTATCATAATATCACCCATGTTTTTGCTGCGTTAAGAAACTTAGTAATTGGAAAGAGATAACAAAAAATTTGATAATGCAAGTTTATTTTTACATGTCGCGCCCACATGGGAAACTTCTAGTATTACATTGCATTTAGTCGAATTTAGGTTTTTTATTTACAGAACTGAACTATTCAGAGTGCATAAGAAAAATCCAATATTTTATCACGATATACATCAGGTTTCACATGAATAATCCCAGACAGGATCAAGCAATGCTTTGATACCAAGAAGTTCTTGTAACCCTTCACTGTTCTCTGCACCCTCAATACAGCCTTCAACTTGTGGGTATAGCTGTTTCAGATAACTAAGTATCATAATGAGCTTTGCCAACTGTATGTCTTCCGGCCTCAACAGTTTCGTGCAAACAAAGCGTACAAGTCCCAAGGCAGACGGAAATTCCTTCCTTAACAAATATGTTGTAGAGCCAATTAGAAAAATTAGTCCCACAACGTCTAAAACTTTGTGATTCATCCGAATTAGTCGAACCATCATTCCAATTAGCTTGCTAAAAGCTGGGAACTTTTCATTTACCACGTCTTTATCATCTTCCTCATCGCCTGATTCAGAGCACTTAGTTTCATAAAGCTCAATACTCGCTAAAATTGAGAGCCACGGATGAATATGCATTTCACCATCACTAGACAAGTGAAGAGAGACATTCTCTTCCATTGAATGTTTATGCATGTTCCTAGATCCCAAACTTAAAATCACATCGGGCAGCCATTGTTTTGCTAAACTTACCACGCGTGCTGCATAACCAGGTCCACAATATAACTCAATGGAGGCTATTAGATCAAGCAGATTATTTGCAACTTCAAAGACTTCTTGGGGAGCAGGAGAATCTTCAGTGGTGCTTGCAAGAACTACATTGAGCAACTTCGCGGCATAAGTGAAAGAACTCTTCAAGCACAAATGAAGTTCTTTCGATTGTTCCTCCCGAAACTTCAATTCGCCATGAAAGCATCGTTTTAAGATGGATATCATATTCTGCATATAGCCAGATGTAAAACCCAAAACCCTGTGTTTGTTATGAAAGATAAGGTCCATTGCTGCAACATCGACTATGAACTTCAGAACTGCGGTGCAAATTTTCACCGAATTCAACAATTTTCGACGATAAGAAAAGGCAGCTCCTACAAGAACAAGCAGTTCGATAGAAATGATTAAAATAAACTCTGAGCTAATCAATGACTGGGAATATCATGATCCTTCCAGTTGTAACAGGGTGATTACTAGAAATCTAATAAGAAATTTCAAAATGATTTACCAGATTTACGAAAGAAACATGGACAGTCATTGCAACCACTTCCCAAGATAGTGAAATATGTAGACTTAGCACCAAAAAAGTTTGTACTACACATCCAAGTTAAGCTCGGTCAACAGAAAATTAAACAAAATCCGGGATGGGACACAGTTTCCAGAACTCTGTTTCCTATCTGTTTACAGTCTAGCAAGTTTGGAAATATACTCATGAGAAGCACTATAAATGTAAACAAAATCAAGACACAAAAAACTCCTTGATTATGTCACTAAAACCAATCTCATACTGAATGCCAGATTAACAGGAGCTAGTCATTCTAAACCAAAAGGATATAGACAGCAATAATATAGAAAGTTGAATGGTTCATAAACCCTCGTACTTAAAATGTCATTCTAAGTTCAACAGATTACACAACTTTTATCCTTTTTTACCTTGTTGGTTATATTCACTATTCTCACTAATATGGGAAAAGAGAGCATGTTGCTTACCATCATCATCTACATCGGAGTCTTCTTGCTTTTGCCTGCGAAGCTGAACAGCCATGTTGTTACATAACTTACATCCTGACAACATTGATCCAATTTTTGCCAAACCCCCAGATCTAAGTACTTTCTCTGTACAGATGAGAAGATGATCCAATGTCTTGTCCACTAGTGTTTGCTGAGAAGGAATAAAAGGATATTGCCAAACAATCATCAATTACATTATATTATTGCAGCTACACTGATATCACTGTAAAGAGCTTCTAGCACAACCTCAGACTACTATAAACTTGTGACCTAATATCAAGGATCACAAGAATGTTCAAGAACAATGACCTCTTCCAAAAAAATAAAAAACTTTAAAAAATAAATTAATAAATAAAAAGGCAAGCTTGTAAACTTTTCCCTACTAGTATCTAAGGTATCAATCATATACCTTCACAAAGGTTAATATGCAGAAAAAAATACAAGTAAAACATATCCAATAAAAGTAAATCTATCAGCTTAATTATTTGAAAAACCTATAAGCATTAAGATTTATAATTACTTACCTCCTCTTCCAATCCAGAACCTTGCGTATTATTCTCCCTGTCATTATGATCATCAACGCCATTGACACTAATATGTTGAAGGGTCATGTGCAGAGAAAGAGCCATATATGCATCAATCAACAATGCATCCATAAATTCACAACACATACTGTGCCCAATGCTTATTTCTGATATGACCTTTAAGGAAACAATCACCAATTTTAAGTGCTTGGATTTGAATATAGCTTTTCGGCTGATCTCTGAAGCTAAGAGATCTTTTATTTGCCATGCTATTCCTACTGAAATTTGGTAGCTGTTCTTGAATGCTAATGGTCCTTTTCCATTAGCACATTTCCCTTTTCTCGATTCTCTCGTGAGTCTGCTTTTCTTCCTCTTTGCAGATTGCGTTATCTCCCTGGGTACTTCTATACTGAAGTATTCATTACACTGGATAACAGTGTCTTGCAGGAGCATTGATAGAACCTCAAACATCTGGTCAAACCATTTGCAAGAAATAGCCAGTTTATGTGCAGAGCGTATTTCAGCTTGCTTTTCTTCATTCCCAGACAAACCACAACAGTTTGAGACTGCAGCTAAGCATTGTTCAAGTAGTCCATTTGCACCAATAGGAGAGACAACAGAAATGATATCAAAAAACGAGGATTGAGCATTCCCAAGCATTGCAGCAGCCAACAAACCCTCCAGTATTTCACCTGAAAATAGTTTCTTAAGAGGGTCTCTGCGAGATGAATCATTTACTAGGTTTCTACAAAGGTGGCCTAAAGCAACAAATATTCCCTTAGTATGATATTCATCAAGTTCATCAGAAGAAAGGACTAGATCAGTGAGAAATCTGACTAGTTCTGTGAGAGACTTTGAAGATGCTCCTTCTGATGCAAGAAACTCACAGAATCTTGCACCAGCCAAAGGAGACCTTTTAATTAGTGTGATTACACGAGTGCATGCTTCTGCTACATTGACCTTTGATGGAAAATACGACGGTAAAAGCAACCGTACAATCCTTTGAGCAACAGGTGGTTGATCATTTGCAAGAGTAGTCAGTAAAACATCTAAATTGACCACCTAAAGATTAAAATACAACAGCATTAGTCAACCAGCAAGGAGAAAAGTAGGTGGCAATCACAAAAAAATACTGATGCTGTGTATAAGGCACTTTTCTCTTACCTTATTAAACTGGAACCCTCGAACATCCATAATAAGTAGAAGGAGATCAGCCATAGCAATTCGAATCGACAGAACTGAATCCAAAATCAAACTATGCAATCTTGGCAAAAGTACTTTAAGGAGTTCATGAGCTTGAGGATTGCCCATCAAATAAATTATGCCATTCAATGTGGAGAGTCTAACCTCATTGGATATATCATGCGACATATCATCAAAAATGATGGTTAACATTTTTGTAATAGTTGAGGAAGGAATGATTTCCCAAAACAAACGAAGAATACGACAACAACCTTCTACTGCAACTACCCTCACATCTGGACAATCATCTTTAAGTAATTTTTCTAACAAGAAAGATTGCTTTTCAAACAAAGTGTCCTTGGCCTCTTTTGTAGCATCTGGATTTTCAAGAGGAAACATGTCCAAGAGTAAATGAAGTGCATTCTGCCGAACATTTGAATTTGCAACCTGCAATGGTAGACATACATAATTCTTAATTGATTTGCAAAAGTTTTCAGTTATCAGTCTATAAAGCCAATAGCAATGCAGACATTCTTATGCCCTTGCACCACTATGCTTTAGCACACAATTCTTAGAAATAAATTTTACATGACACTGATGTTTTAAACCCTTTATTTGTTGGCTGAGTGTCAACCCCATGTGAATACTGAAATAAAGTTTTCTACAAGATGGGAAACTTCAAAAGAAGGGGATATCACGTAGAATTTCTCACCCTTAAATTAGGCAAGATTGATCAAATGCTCAAACAACTTTTTACATTTTTTCTCCAAAGAATAAGCCTAATGTCTTCGAGAGATTAACAACTTAAATCCCAATTTATACCCTACCTAATGAAATAAAGTGGAGCCAATACCATTTGGAGTGTCCAATTCACAACCCTTCCCCTACATGGTATGAAAGATCATTACCAGTTACCTGTACTACCAATACCATTTGGAATGTCCAAAAATGACAGAAATAAGAAGCATAGTACTGATGTTCAGACACCAAATGCATTAGTTATATAAAAGTATAACATATGTTAAATAGCAGTTAACCACATAAGCCTAATGATACGACTTATGTTGTTAACTGAAGGAAACCACAGAAGCAATAGCAGTAAAACATCCAATTCATAGCAATTAAATGTCTAACCACAATATTATATCCCCTTAACATTCAAGGATATGACAATTGGGAATAACTAATCATAAATTATTACTATTTCAGAATAAAGGAAAAATCTTAATGATCAACCATTACTAAATACTGGAATAGCATCCAAAGTACCTGCAATGACCGGAAAATCACAGGCTCAGCGAGGCGAAAAAGGATCTTCTCCACCCCATCAGTAGTCCTCTGATTGATGAACCCTCCTAAAACCCTGCGAACAGAAGCTGCAAGTGAAGCAGAACTAGCAAATGTTGCACTGTCAATCAAACCCTGTAAAAACCCATCTTCAATTTCTCTCCTAAGATCACCTTCCACACTTTTCCACCCTTTAAATAAAATCTCCCCATAAGCCTCCAACATTGACTTCCTTCCAAAAGGAATTTGGGATTTGATCATTGCCAACACCTCCTTCAGAACCTGAAGACTTAAACCAAACAAAAAGGCGATAAACCGCCTTCCATCTTCGGTTTTTAAGTAAAGAGGGGTAATCACACATCTAATTAGCAACAATTTCAAGTCCTCTATACTCTCATCCTCAAAGTCAAACAACACAAAAGCTTCCCTCAATACATAAACCCTATGAATATCAACCTTTTTCCTTAAAGTTAACGACCTTGAAACAAGAAATGGAACAAATTGAGAGATTAACAATTCTCTCCCAACAAGCTCCTCCTTCCACCATAACTCACACAAGCTAGAAATGTCGGATAATAGGCCGTTATCAGACTCGAAAAGGATCAAATTATCGTGCAATTCCCGAACAGCCGGGAACAAATCGTCAGCAGAGAAGGCATTTTGGGGATGTTTTGTACAAATTAGGGAAATGTAAGCGTAGATTTGAAGATTGTGAAGATGGGTTTTTTGTTGGGGGGGTTCTTCGACTTGGGTCGTTGAATTTCGAGAGGATCTTCGAGGTTTTTTCAATGGCGGCGAAGGCGGAGTTCTGGGGTTAGATGGGATTTTGAAGGAAGCAATTGAGTGAGAAATTGAGGAGTGGAGAGAAAGAGGGAGAGAAGAAGAGATGTCTGAAGAAGGTTTAATGGAGAAAATTAGGGTTTTGAGAGAAGGTCTAGCTGATGTTAGAGAGAATTTGATGGCTGATGCTAGAAATGTATCTGCAGAATTTTGCAGAGAAGAACGAAGCCGTTTCTCCATTTTAGGAGAGAGGGGAAGAAGAAAGACGAAGAAAAGTGCAAATTTGAACGGTTGAACAATGGCGCTCAACTCTGAGACTCTATATTTTGGGGCATTTGGTAATCTTATTTCCTATAAAAACAAATCTGAAAAAAAAATAAATACTTCCTCCGATTTTTTTTAAATGCAACTTTGGTGTGATTTGCGGTTCACGAGGCAAAAGTTAAGGGGCATGTAGTAGTGAGATTAATTAAAGGTGAGTAAAGTGTGTAGAGAGAGAAAGTTTGGCCCACCACTTGGAAAAGTAAGGGTAAAATAGTAATTTTCAGGGATTTTGTTCACCCAAAATATAAATAAAATAGAAAGTTGCATTTAATTTTGAGCGGACTAAAATGACAAAAATTGTAATTAAAAAAAACCGGAGGGAGTAAATAAAATTGGAGAAGTGAAAATACTCCGTACTCGTATGAGAAAATACAATTTGAGTAACAACTGAACTTACTCAAATGACACGCTGGTCATTTTGCTATGTAAGGTTGGGGTAAATTTGTCAAGCCACGTAAAAGTGAAGAAAACGGTGTTAACAAAGAGGCTTTAATGGAGAAAAATCAGAAGATCTTCAAAGTCTTCAATGGAGAAATCAAACTCTGCAATTGGCTTCAATGTAAGACCAACACTCATACCCTTTGGGGCTAACCATGCCATTCTTTCCTCCATTTTTCTTAAGGTTTTCGTTTAATTCGGCGGCAAAGACGTCGAAAAGACAATGGTGAAAATGGTAGTGAACGAGAGAAGAAAGCTCGAGCTACTCCAATGGTGTACCGAGAGTTAAATTGAAAATGATGTTAAGAGGAGGAAGAAAGAGGACAAAAATGGAGGTGGATGTATTAGGGAAATCTTGAAGTAATTTAAAATATGTTGCAAATTATGTTAATATTTTTTATTATAGTCATAAATGTTTGTGTGGAAACTGAAAAGGTATATCAATCTTGTTTTATTTACAGTAATTATCTTTGTTATGAACATATATATATATAAAAAAATAATAAAAAATAATAAATAAATAAAATTGTATAAGATTTTATACTATAATTGAATTTTTCAAAAAAAAAAAAAAAAAAAAAAAAAACTAATGACACACTAGGAGATAAATAAAGACAGGAATTTTCAAAGCAGTATAAATCCTAACTACAACATAGAAGAATTTAATGACAAATTGAGTAAGTATGTACCTCTAACAAAGGAAGATTGAAGCAATAAAGATGGTGGTTGAAAGCTGATGGATATAGAGGTAAAAGGGGAGTGCAAAAGAGGAGTGTAATGTATTAAGTGGACACCGTAGATCACTGTTGCAGCCAAATACTTCTGCAGAGTAACTTTGTACTGATGAATTTACATACAAGATTGTGAGCTGTGTACAGGGTAGTCTTAACCAATTTGGGGGGCCTGTGTTATCATAAAATTTGGGCCCATAAAATTTTACTAAGTTCTTTGTAGTTCGTATGGCGTATATGTTATGCACAACTTATCACATTAAAAACGTATAATAAAAACACTTTATCTTTTTAACAATATTTGAGAGCAACAATAATTTTAACTCTAAAAAGACATTCACACTCAAGCTTAATTTATTACTTGTATTTTTTAAAACAAGCAAGCGATACATTATAAATTAAAGCATCCACCTAGCAATGCAATTAAACGAACGTAAACAATTACGAACGACCTCATCATAGAACAAATAGACAGGAGCAACCCCTTTTGAATGCGATGCTTATTATAAATTGACAAAAGATATATTGTATTATACTCCGTATGTTTTTCACAATTCAACAATTACGGCATGCTTGGATTGGGGCAGATGTATTACTAGAGTAATAAAAGTCAAACTAAGCAAAATAAATGTGAAAATAGGGAAGAAGGAGATAGTGATTGTATGATTGTAAGTAGGGGTGAGCAAAGACCCAGGGTACCCAGTACCGGACCTGGAACCGGTTAGGACCCAGCGGGTCCAGACCCGAAATCGGTCTCACCGGTTCCGAGACCAGTTCCAAAATTCCGGACCCGGTTGAAACCGGTTCCAATTCCGGTCCTGGAAATTCGGACCCGGTACCCACTGGGTACCCGGTTGTTTAATATGTGCAATTTTTTTGTTAAAAATCCTCTCTCTTTCTCTCTCCCCCATTTCCTCTTTTTGCCTTCATTAGTATTCACTAATCACTATCACCGATTCACCGCCTCTCTCTTTCTCTCTCCTCTCTTTCCTCTTCCTCCACTTTGATCTTCATCAAAATCGGTGCCTCTCATTGCTCTTGATACTGGCAACCGCCGTTTTCACCCATCCAGTCATCCACCGTCCTCCACCTTCGCCCTATCCTCGACACCGGTAAGTCCTACTTCTCTCAATTCTTATTTTTTTTAAGTACAAATTGTTTCAGATCTATCGTTGTTTCAGATTTACTTGATGAATGGTTGTCGGTTGGACCACAAGTCGTTCGCCCATCTTTTATCGCTGCCTCACCGCTAAGTATTCCACCCATCTTCTTTTTTAATGTATTCCGTGGAAGGTGCAGAAGGCCGTGGTTGACTGGTTGGGGTATCGTGGTGGGGGTTGGAGTGTAGGGTTAGGGTCACCGACAGGGGGGAAGCGAAGGAGGAGGGGTGAGGGTTGCTTGGAAGGTTGAAGGTAGTGGTGTGGGTTGGGGTGAGCGGGGGTAGATTCAGGGTGCTCGGTTAGGTTTCGGGTGGTTTGGGGTGAGCGGGGGTAGATTCAGGGTGCTCGGTTAGGTTTCGGGTGGTTTGGGGTGAGCGGGGGTAGATTCAGGGTGCTCGGTTAGGTTTCGGGTGGTTTGGGGGTGGGTGGGATGAAGATTGAAGATCCGGGTACCCGGTCTTGGAACCGGTTCCGAAATTCTTGGACCCGCTTCAACGGGGTCCTGTGAACTCAATCGAGTACCCCGTTCTGCTCACCCCTAATTGTAAGGAAAATTATGTAGTGTTGGTATGGTATGAGGTGAAGAAAGAGGAATCAATACCCTCATTTTGGGAGTATAGTTACACTAGGGGGAGGGTGGATAGCTATTACCCTCATTATGAGAGTAATAATTCCTCCATCTCTCTCTTTTCCTCATGGCACAACTATCTTATTTCATTTGTAAACACCATGTCTCCTACAACACCACCTCTAATTACTTTTGATTTTTCAAGTTTGACTTTTATTACCCCCTTAATATATTACCCCCAATCCAAACATGCCCTTAATAGAATTAGAAATAATTTAATTTGGAAACAATGTATTGGAAAAAAGATTAACCTAACTGAAATAATTTAATTTAACTTGATCCCTTGATGATTTTGCAATAACCCAATTCCCCTATCAATTCATCCTTAATGCTCACTTGTTAAGAAGTATTTTGCTATAATTATAATACTTTAGTCTCTACATACTTTACTCTGATTATATGAATGAAATTTATTGAGTAATTGAGAGATAGATAGGTAAAAATGTTAATTAAAACAATAAAAGCACTAATGGAGTTTATTGATGCAGATTAGATTTGGGAATTAGAAAAAGTATAATGAGAAATGAAAGAAATTTTTGGAAAAGCAGCCAAATTATTGAAGGCAAAATGCTGAAAATCGCAAGCATACAGCAAGAAAGATGGAGTTGAAAACTTGGGAAGTGGGATTTTTATTGAGAAGATAACTAAATTAATGTGATTTCAAATTTTCAATATTAAATAAATGCAGTAGTATGGATTCTAGGGAGAAGAAAATTGAACAGAATATGAGAATATACTACTAGTAATAAAAAGTAAAAACTTGATTTGGCTCCTCATATTTTAGGGGCCCTGTGCAAGCGAGTTGCACACCCTCTTCTACGGGCATGGACAATGTATTATTACTTATGATGATAAATATTATACCAAATAAATTGTTCAACGTTGCCATTACTCAGATTACACTTACACGCGATTACATATGACATTTCCAATTCTTTACCAATTACTTGTATTTGTCAATGGCATGAATATGAACTATTATCCTCCAATATATTTTTGTGGAACGAGAAAGTATCTCAATCAAGTTAGTAAATATATATTAGACCAACCAAACATTGAGGCAAATTGGTAAATTACATAACCCAGAGTGCTACGCGCCAACACCTGTTGTTATCACGGCAATAAGACATAGGAGTAGTCCAATTCAATTAATGGGCCTGATTTCCAGAAAAGCCCATTTATACATGTACGGAAAACATGGTTAAAAAAAAAAAAAAAAAAAAAAAAAAAAAAAAAAAAACCCTAAGCCAAATTTGACACTGTAACAAATATGAATGATCCTTCAAAGCCTCTGACGATAGTTACCATTCCGAACTCGATCACGCTTACATCCACCAATTATCTACCATGGAAGGCTCAAATTGAGGCAATACTTATCGGCTACGACTTACACAAACATCTCGATGGTTCACCACCCACAACCATGACCGTAGCCAATGCTTATCAAACATGGTTTCGCCAGGATAAGCTGATTTTTGGTGCTCTTATCGGCACCCTATCCTCAAATCTTGTCCCTCTTGTTTCTCAAGCCAAAACAACCCGTCAAATGTGGGATATTCTGGCTAAAACCTATGCTCAACCCCGAGTCATTCCCGAAATTATAGATTTAACCTCACCCCCTTCTTCACCAGAGGTCCCCAAGCAGAAGAGAAGAGTGAGTCTTCGACCGTCACATTTCTTTTTATTTTTAATAATATTATTCATCTTTGTTGTTTGACCATGCAATATGATTTACACGTATGTACATTTTTTTTTTGGTAAAAATAAGGTTTTAACATTATTAATCATGACTTTATTTGTCGGCAGAGGAAAAACAATGCTAATGAAGACAAAGGGGATCGAATTAGCAGCTTGCCTAATGATTTCCTGGTTCACTTGTTATCTCTTATGGACTTGAAAAGTGCATGAAAAACTAGCCTTCTTTCCACAAGGTGGAGATATGTATGGACTCACCTAGTTGATTTGGATTTGCAAGACTCGGAATTTTACTCGCAAAGGAAAATAGTTGATGATAGTTTAGCTAAGATATATTGTAACTGGGTTAACAGGGTTATGACTGCGAATTGTGCCAGAAATCTGAATACATTCAGAATACATTATCCACTCAATGGCTTACATGATGCCCATATTGATAGATGGGTGAAATTGGCCCTAAGCAAAAATGTTGCCAACTTGGAGATCAACTTGTCAACTTTTTATGGCCTCCCTAAGGGGTTTGATATTTACCCAATTCTACGGAATTTTCTCTTCATTTACCCTGGTCATAACAACCATCAACTTTTCTTGAAGTCTCTTCACTTAGAAGCCATATGTATCGATGGACGCGTGCTCGAGAACGTTTTAGCTAATTGTCTCAATCTTGAGAGCCTGACAGTGAGGACGTGCCGGTTTTACACTGTTATAGTAAGGCCTGTAAAAAATAATTTTCTTAAACACTTTGAGCTTTTTTGGTGCCACCAGATTGAGTCATTGGAGATTTCTGCTCCCAAACTTACTTCTTTTATATTGTTCTCCGCTTCAAAGAAGCTTGAGGTGGAGTATACTAGTGTTCCATCGGTTGTGAATGTCACCTTTGGCGGTCATTATTGCTATCGTGTTTTGTATGGTTTGCACCTCATTTCAGCTTTCTCACATCGACTCCAGAAACTCTCTCTCAATTGGAATCGGGTTAGTCACTTACATTTATTTGTGCATTGCATCTAAATTACTACTACTTATGTTTTAAATTACTAGTTTAACCAAACTAGGTTTCGAATTTTGTATGTAGAAAAGTCGTGCTTCTGCTGGATTACCGGTGCTCCCTAGAGACAGCCTTTTATCTTTCATTGTGGCATGCCCTTTGTTGCACACCTTTAAGTTAGAGGTACGATACAGGACTCAATTTTACTTGAGTTTTTATTTAAATTATACTTCGTTTTGCTCTTCAACTTAATGGATGGTACAATGCAAATTGATGATTAAATTTGATTTGTTCTCACAAATTCACATATATAACATGCAAGATTCATCCATTTTAAGTACCCTATCTTTCCTATTTAGATTTGGCGTGATAGCATTGGGCTGTTGGTCACATGATTGTTTAATTTTTTCCTAGCTAGGATTATCTAAAAGTCTAAGACCTAAGATCGAATTTTACAATAAGGTGAAAAGAACAAAGTCTTGCACCCTTCATTTCCTAAAAGTTTCCAAAAATTATCAGTTTAATTTTTAACATAATCAAATTCTTATACAATTAAGTTTTATAATTGAATTTTTGTAAAAAGTTTGAACGATGTAGTTTCCTTTAGACACATTTAAATTGGTTTGCAGTTGGTTCCGTTGATAGGAGAAGCAGCGGTAATGCCAATAGCTCTAAAGGATGCTAAGATTAATTACACAATGCGTGCACATCGTCAACTTAAGGTTTTAGAGTTGATTGGATTCGATGGAAGTGCGTCTGTTGCCGAGTTTGCATTCTGTCTAACTCAAAATGCTCCCATGCTTAAGAAGATTATTTGTGATACTCGATGTCCACAATTAAAGGGATTTGTAAACAAATGGTATGACCAAGAAAATATTGATAACATTGCTTCCGCGAGAAGACAAGCCAAGTTGCTTGCGAAGCAAATTCAACGAGGCATTGATGTGGTGATACTATAAAGCTAGATTGACCTCCTTTAATGTTTGTTTGTTTTTGAAATGTCCTAAATACCGATGCAGGATAGTAAAGGATGATCCTAAATGGATTTAAAAGGCTTCACATCCTTGGTTGCCTAATCTCTTGTCTTCTTTGGTACATAATAAAACTTGGTTAATGTTTGGTAGAACTCCTCCATGTGCAATTGTTAATCCTGAACATTTTTTCGTGCTCGTCATCGTTCCTTATTGCAAGAACAACATGACTTGGAATGATTCTGTTGTACTTGTTGTCTCTTAATCTGGGTCAATCAAAATTCCACTTGTTCCAGCAGCATCTCCCTTGTCCATATATAAAGCTTGCATGTGGAGGCATACACAGTTAGATAATAATAAAAAAAAAGACCAAAATAAGATTTATCAAGCCAAGGGCAAAGCATATGATAGCTGATATGGAGATGCCAGTTGGTCCTGTACATCCTCAAAGTTCTAGCCTTACATAAAAAGATCCAATATTTGCTTTGAAACTAATTTCATCACTCAAGGAATAACCACCAGTACCACCACCCCGCTCTATACAAGCCAGAATTCGTGAGCGTGAATCCTGCATATTCCTATTTGTCAATCCCATGAAATCACATGAACAGATACCTTAAGTGCATCCCTCTCCTTCCACCCTAAAATCATTTGCATTTCAAGTGCTTGTAAATTAAAGGTACGACAAGTATCCCAAGAACTTAACTATTTAATCAGATCAGCATTTACCATGTGAATGTAACTCCCTTCCGAAGATTCAATAGGTTTGTCGGTCTCAACCTGATGGGTACATCAATTACCTTCCAAAATGCTCTTCCTTGTAATAAAATTGATCCTTATTTACAATATACTCTAGTCCCTTCCTCTATTCCCAGGCCTCATAGATACACACAAATAATATAGTTGTCCCATATATGACTCGTAATATAGTTCCAGCATGTGCAGCTCCTCCCCACCCCTCTCCCAACTGTCATTTCTTACCGTTTAAATTTTACTGTTCTCCCTTTCTTAGCCCTTCTCTCTTGATGAGAATAAGAAAAAGATTAGTGAAACTTAGAGTGCAAGTATAGAATAATTGCTACAACTAAACCAACAATAACCCAATTACCCAAGTGAACTAAGCATTAGAAAGGGCCATAAATATGTTATATTCAAACCAAAAATTCATGTCTAACGATGTATCTATTGGAAAAAAAAAAATAGTCAACTTCAAATCAGAGTCAAATCAATATTGTAAGCAGATAAAGAGATGAACTTGTAATTATCTCGTCAAGGTCTAAACCAATCTAATGAGATGCATCACCATCACCAAAACAGCTAAACTGAATGAATTTTGACAAATAAAACATGCTAATAGAACTGCCACGGTGAGAAACAAAAACGTTTCTCACAGTGAGTAACAGAGATTTACTGAATATTATTTACTAACAAAATCATGTAATAGAACAAGATTCTGAAGAAAATTTAGTTTCTAAACCAAGAGAAGAGTACTGACCATCAGGAATAAATTGTGATGTTGTAAAAGTCACACTCTCCATATTGAAAGCTTAATTTTCAAAGAATTGGAAGAAATACAGCTTGACCCTTTTCAGATTGAACAATTCTATCTGGAGAGTTGGAAGAAATACACTCGTTACAACATTACAGAATGAACAATTCTATATGGAGAGTTGTCAAGCTAATATACTAACATGATGATCAACAAAGTTGCTGTAAAACTTGACCACTGGCCAAACTATCAACTAACTACACTATAAAAAAATATTGCTTGTGCACTCCCCCCTCCCCCCAAAAATAACTACCTGCTTGTAGAAATGACAACCCAAAAATAACCTACATGTAACCTTCCAGAACCATGATAGTCTGCGCTAATCACAAACCAAAACACATAAATAGCAAAAAACCACAAATGCTCACCAAGTAAAAAACCGGCTCTCCCCCAACTCCATGTACATCGACTTTTCAATAACAAATCAATATAAAATAGTTTCCATTCAAAGTGATTGTCCTAGTAACTTTCCAAGCATGTTAAGGATTGTATATAATAAACTCGTTACCTAAGGATTAAACTAACAATTCTATACTGCAGAATTACCAGAAAAAGAATGCATATGAAGGTTCATAGAAAACAAAATTATCTCCTATTTCCTCCGCCTATAGCCATCCATCCTCTTATCCATTTCAAAAAAAAAAAAAAATTAATTCGAGGACTGACGATGCTTCCGGTGTACGATCGTTGTCGTCATCCATCGTCCTAAACCCGTTACTAAAGCTTAATAAAAAATTTTAAAAAGAAAATGGGATTTTGGTGGTGGTCTCGGGAATTTTGGGTTGGATGTCGTGGGGTCGGATGTGGTGGGCTCGGGAATTTTTTTAACCAAGTGGTGGATCGAATGTGCTCGGGAATAATATTAAAATGCTCGGAAATCTTTTTAACCAAGTGGTGGAGCCTTAGATTGTCCAAATTATGGAAAGGGCAATATGGTCCTTTCATGTCAAAATGGGAGCGACGCTTGGTAAATTGGGAGCGACGTTTAGCAGTTCACCCCAAAATTAATACTCCTTCCTTCCCTTAATTAGATGCCTACTTCTCTTTATTATGTGAGTAATAAATGCTAGAAATAGACATCTAATAAAGGAACGGAGAGAGTACAATATATACATTTTGTTGTGCAATAGATATAGTATAATTGTTGTGTCTGAGCGGTAATTGCCTAATTGTGGATACCTTTCTTCAAGTAAGTACCATGTTTGATTCCCATTAACTATTTCTTTCTTTTTAAATACTCCCCTATTTTTCAATATGGCCCTATTTTTCAATTTAGAAGGTTTAGATACTTCCTTTATCTCTAAATATGTGCTCTATTTTTTATTTATTTTTTGGCCTATTTTTTTAATAAGCATTCCTATATTTTGGAAGATAGTAACAATATTTTAATACTCCGTACTTTTTCTTCAGTTCCCAACTCAATTTTATTTTCTAAAAGATATTTTCCATTCTCTCTCTCTTACTCTCCCCGTCCCTTATTAATAGTCCCTTATAGTCAATTTTAAGTCCCAAAATAATAATCTCATTTGCTTTTTTCAAGTACCATTAATATTAAATTTTTACCAAAATTCCCTCCAATTTGCAACAATAAATGTGCAAATTTGTTTTTCCATATACTTTTATTACTTTATCTCATTTTCCAAGTATGTAATAGATATACGACTCATATACTCCTGCTCTCATTTTCCAAATTTCCCTCTCATTCTGTTTCGACTGCGCAAGTTTCTCTATCTACAAGCTCAATACTCCGACGAAAATGGTGAATTTCTCTCTCCTCTTTCAATGCTTTGTTATTCTCACTGCATTGCTGTTTTTCAGAATTTTCTGAGTTCTTCCTATGCTTCTCATTTCATCTAGATTGTCGTGCAAAGGTGAAGGAAGCTAAGAAAACGGAGCAAGAATCTCTTCTACTGGTAAAATTTCTCTCATAATCTCAATTATCAACTCAATTGAAGATCAATTTCGCTAAATCGTTTTGCAACGCTTCATTCAGTAGCTCGATTGTTTGAATTTTGTGTTTGAACGGCGCAAAGGTGAAGGAAGCTGAGATAACGGAGCAAGAACCTCTTCTACTGGTAAAATTTCTCTCATAATCTCAATTTTCAACTCAATTGAAGATGAATTTCGCTAAATCGTTTTGCAATGATTCATTCAGTAGCTCGGATCGTTTGAATTTTGTGTTTGAATGGCGCAAAGGTGAAGGAAGTTGAGATAACGAAGCAAGAATCTCTTCTATTGGTCAAATTTCTCTCATAATCTCAAGGATAATTTGTAAATTACCACCCACCAAATAGACCAATTTTGATATAACCACCCAAAAAATATTTTATTTTAAATTACCACCCATTAAATTAAAAAAACGCGCAGATTACCACCCATTTAGAATTTCCAGTGGAATTTCCGTCAATGGGCCCCACTTTTTTTATTTTTTTCCTTTTTTTTCTTCTATTTTCTGGCTTTCTCATCTCTTTCCCCGATTTTTCACTCTTCTTCTTCCTACCTTCTTTCTTTCTTCTTCCCAAACACCACCACCACCATTGCTCCACCTTTTCTAGCAAATCACCAATCTCCTTTTCCAGCAACACCGAAAACCACCCCTCCCCTTCCCCCCAACCCCCTGAAAAACCATCCCTTCCGTTCGCCAGCCCCCCCTTAGTTCTGCCACTGCCTCCTTCGTTCCAAATCGCCACCACCGCACCAAATCGCCACCACCGTTCCACCTACAGCCCGCAATTGAGCCACCAAGCACCACAAAATCTCCACCAAATCCGTGCAAAACTGCCCATGTTAACCCACACACACCAACTCGCAACAAATTGCCACCAATCGCACCAAATCGCCACCACCGCACCAAATCGCCACCATTGTTCCAACTTCAGCCCGCAATTGAGCCACAAATCGCCACCACTTTCCCAATTCAATTATAACAGGTACCCTAATTGTTGAAATAACACAACTAATTCCCCCAATTTTCCCCAATTCAAGGACAACAAGAACCCTAATTAACTAATCCCCCATTTTTTCCCCAATTACAGTTCTTGTGGATGCTTCTGCAATTAGGGGAAGCGTTTTTTGTGAAATTTTGGGAAAATTTGAAGAAGAAGATGGTTTTTTACTATGGAGAAGTGTTTAATGGGAAAAAAATCGGGGAAGCAATGAGTTAAAAACCAAAAAATAGTTGTTATTAGCCGTTGAGTGGGGTCCACAAACCGAAATTTCACTGGAAAAACTAAATGGGTGGTAATCGGAGCGTTTTTTTAATTTAATGGGTGGTAATTTAAAATAAATTATTTTTTGGGTGGTTATATCAAAATTGGTCTATTTGTTGGGTGGTAATTTACAAATTTTCCTAATCTCAATTTCCAACTCAATCGAAGATGAATTTCGCTAAATCGTTTTGCAACGCTACATTCAGTAGCTCGATCGTTTGAATTTTGTGTTTGAAAGCTATAATTTAATTTAAGATTTTTGTACATTGCCTATTTTCTTTGGATTAGGGCTTTGCATTGTGATGATTTTTCGTTGTGATGATTTTTGTACATCGCCTATATGTTATTAACTGGAATCTTTAGGTTCATCAATTGCTTCCGCTGCTATTCACTTAGTTGTGTTAAATATAGATATAGACAAGGAAGAATTAAGCCAATCGATCATTGCATACGTGGCTTTACAACATACGCTTCTACAACAGAATGTTGTTCAACACTTAGAACAACAACTTGCTGCCCTCACGGCAGAGTATAATCAGGCGTTGGTAAATTTTCATGAGGAGGCTCAGAATGATAATCCAAATCTTGATATTTGGCGTCAGAAGGGACGTCAGTGTAATCGCCTCCGGGTTCGAGTTTTAGAGCTAATTACAATAATTCAGGTAGAAACACAGCAAGCAGCTACTGCACTCGCGGAGGCACGGGCATTGCATTATGATAATATGTTAGCTGCCCATACCCTAGAAGTTAATTTTGTTCAGACCAGAGCTGTTTTTGACATTTTGGAGGCCCAGGGCAAAATGATTATTAAAAAAATCATTTATTTATACAATTGTTAAATAGTTATGTAATTTGTTAATACGTAAATAATTTTATATAATTTGTTGAATTCTTTTTCCCTTTCTTTAATTGCACCATTTGGACATTTTCATTCACATTTCTCTTTTGATCTTCTTTTGTGATTTATCCGTTAGGAAAAAATGTAATGAAATATCATATTTTTATATTTACTCAAATAAATAACTAGTAATCATCAATAAATAATAACCAATCTATAATCCATAAGTATATATTTCAATAACTATATACTTAATGACACACTAAAAAAATTCGTGTTGATTCTTGGTGAGATAATTCACCATTCTTTTTTTTTGCTTTTTTTGGCATTCTCGTATGGAAAATATTTGTGTAAAATAGAAATACATTGTGATGATTTTTCGTTGTGATGATTTTTGTACATTGCCTATATGTTATTAACTGGAATCTTTAGGTTCATCAATTGCTTCCGCTGCTATTCACTTAGTAAATATAGATATGGACGAGGAAGAATTAAGCCAATCGATCATTGCATACGTGGCTTTACAACATACGCTTTTACAACATAATGTTGTTCAACACTTAGAACAACAACTTGCTGCCCTCACGGCTGAGTATAATCAGGCGTTGGTAAATTTTCATGAGGAGGCTCAGAATGATAATCCAAATCTTGATATTTAGCGTCAAAAGGGACGTCAGTGTAATCACCTCCGGGTTCGAGTTTTAGAGCTAAGTACAATAATTCAGGAAGAAACACAGCAAGCAGCGACTGCACTCGCGGAGGCACAGGCATTGCATTATGATAATATGTTAGCCGCCCATACCCTAGAAGTTAATTCTGTTCAGAACTTCAGACAACAGCAATTGCAATAGAGTTGGTACAACAAAACAACTGGGACGGGAATGAATGAGGATATACCGGCAATGGTTCTCGTTGCAGTACATGAGATGCTTGAACTGGCCGATGTTCCTGTCTTGAATGGATGATAATGCAAGTGACTAGCTTGATAAAAATAGGGAAAAGACAAAATTTGCTTTGTTATTTTCACTGCATTGCTGTTTTCCAGAATTTTCTGAGTTCTTTCTATGCTTCTCATTTTATCTAGATTATCGCGCAAAGACAAACAAGGTGAATAGTTAACTCTGCTGTAGGAAAAGGTTCAAAGTGAGGAGCTTGCCACGTCTCTTCTTAGTATAGAGTTTATATTGTATAAAAATAGCTACTTGTATATAGAGGTGAAAATCATAGATATACATACTGCCTCCTGTCTTTTGGTTATGAAAATCATAGATATACATATATTTTTTCCATAAAGCTAAAAGAGTTTGTGTTCACGTCAGAGCCGTTTTTGACATTTTGAAGGCCCAGGGCAAAATGATAATTAAAAAAAATCATTTATTTATATAATTGTTAAATAGTTATGTAATTTGTTAATACGTAAATAATTTTATATAATTTGTTAAATACTTTTTCCCTTTCTTCAATAGCACCATTTTGACATTTTCATTCACACTTCTCTTTTGATCTTCTTTTGTGATTTATCCGTTAGAAAAAAATATAATGAAATATCATATTTTTATATTTACTTAAATAAATAGTTAGTAATCATCAATAAAATATAACCAATCTATAATCCATAAGTATATATTTCAATAACTATATACTTAATGACACACTAAAAAAATTCATGTTGATTCTTGGTGAGATAATGCACCATTCTTTTTTTGCTTTTTTTGGCATTCTCGTATGGAAAATATTTGTGTAAAATAGAAATGCATATACTGATAATTAGTAAAAGGAAAGTCTAATATAATAAAATAATGAAAAAAATAACCACAATAAGTCAAACTTTAGGTGATCTTTCAATATTAAGTCAACTTTAATGAATTAAAAAATAAGTCTAACATTGATGTCTATATTCCATAAATAATTTAAGTACTAGATTTGACTTGTGACCGGTCAAACAAGTCATCAATTGACATATACTATAATTAACTCTCAATTAAATAAGAATTGACTTAATTAAAAACAAAATATACCTTAATATTAATTTTAAATATAAAAAATTATTTTTAATTTTAACTATAGTAAATAATTTTTTAAAAAAATTGGGGTGTCGAGTTTGGTGTGGAGGGCAGGGTGATCACAGGTTCGTGCTGACTAGGGTGGGTGGGAGTTGTGTGGTTCGATCGATCGGCTAGGTTAGGGCTAGGTGGGAGTTCGCCACATAATTGTGGTTTGAGAGTAAGGGTTGGGGTTTGGGTGGGAGTTCGCCAAATAAGTGGGGTTCAAGAGTTATAATTAGGGTTTGGGTGGGTGTTCGCTGGACTGGTTGGGACACTATGGTGTAAAGTCAAAATATATCTAATAAAAGGATCAGATGGAGTATTAGAGCAACTCCAATGGTAAGATAATTAGCAAATTAGCTTTTTTTGACCACATGAGATTTTAAAGCTATTGTTTTTTTTGTAGCTAGTTTGTGCCCTGGCTACTAGTTTGTGGTGTTTGCCAGAGAGAAGAAGAATCTGTCATGCATGCGTTGAAAGATTGTAGTTTAGCCCGAGCAATTTGGAGTAAGTGCAATTATTCTATGGTTTTGTCTCACTCTTTTGGTAATTTTGGAGAGGATATGGTGAGTTTAATTACCATGTGTTGGGCTATGTGGGGCGCAAGGAACAAATGGATGATTGAGAGTGAAAATCCGAATGTTGAGCAAATTGTTGCCTATGCTTTGAAGATTAAAGGTGGGAAAGTTAAATAACATGGGGAATGGAGGGGTGGAAAGAGTGTCTTTGTGGGCAGGTCTCCTCCAACATCTGGTGTGGTTAATATTATTGTTGATGCTGGTGTTTTAGGGGAGGTGGGGACTGGGCTGGGTGCAGTCTGCAGGAATAATGAGAGGGTGGTGCTTTGGGGAGCTACGGTGTAGTGGAGTGAAAAATGAGAAACTAAGATTGCAGAGGTGAAAGCGGTATTTTGGGGCATGAAGATTGGGAGACACAAGGGTATGAGCTGCATTGGGATCGAGAGTGATAATCTGATGGTGATTGAGGCAATGAGGAAGTGTTTGTATGACTCTAGTTCCTTTCATCTGATTATAAAGGATATTCTAGATTTTTTTTTCTTCTAATTTTACTATTGAATCATGGTCTTTTGTAAAGCAGGGGGTAATAATGTAGCACACAAATTGACTTACTTTCAACCATAGGAGTTTGGCCAATGAGTGTGGAGTGATGTAATCCCTCGTCGCATTTTGGAAATTCCTTCGGTTGATCTAGATGGTTTTTTTTTTCAAAAAAAATAAAGTATTAAAGTTTTCACTTCCAAAGTTATTCACAAATAATTTTCTGTTTTATGCAGATACTAACCAACTCATACAATTAACTAACTCATACAAATCTACACTTGCTAGTCTGCAACTGTATTTATAATAAAAATGTAGGTGACCGTCAGTTGATGTTAAAACCGCAAAAGTAACATTATCTATACAATTGCATAGTTCACACTTCACATGACACAATTAATTTGTCATAAAAGTCACGACAAAAGAGTCATCCTTACCATATTTTTTTAGGAAAACTCATCCTAACCACATTTACGGCATGATAACTTGTAATTGACTTACGTTACCATACTTTCCTTTCGTTTGTTGTAAACTCAGTTTAATTAATATAATTTCACCCGTTTTAAATTATTTTTTTTTTTAAAAAAATTAATAATACAAGATTTGGTGTGTGAAGATAGTACTTGAGAAATGGAAGTGTATAGATAAACTAATACTCTGTAATTTTTAAAAAAAGGTTTACTCTAAACCCTTAAAAGGTCTGTCCTGCTCCTTAATTGGATGATCGTATGAAGACTCAGCCCATTTATTTATGAGACGGATCTAACCCATTAATAACTGTGGCGGGTCATGGGTCATGGCTTTTAATAGGATCCAAGGCGTCCAACCCATTGAATTGCTCTATTGAAGCGCATTCAACGTTCTGCATTGAAGCGCAGTTGCCGTTCTCTATTGAAGCGCAGTTGCCGTTCCCCGTTGAATCTAGTTCTTGTATCCCCCACTGAAGCAGCTTCTGAGGTAAGTTGTTTGTATTTGTTATCATCATATCAAATATCCCTAAAATTATGAGATAATTGAATCAAATATCCCTAAAATTATGAGATAATTGAATCAAATTTGGTTGCTAATGTATTGCACAACACTTTAATGTTAGGATTCAACTATGAAATCAGAGCTCTTTTCCCTGGGCCCAGGGCTGCCGCCCCTCCTGCCCTTCCTCAGGGATGGGCCTGGTTCACGTTCACATAATGTCATCATTGCCTATGAACAAAGCTGTTTTGAGCTTCTTTCTGGTACCCTGCACTTCAGGCAGTATGCCTGAGCCAGTATAAGTAGCAGCAACCTCCTTACCCTTGCTGCTGGTTCGCTTACGAGAAAGCTGAGACCATGTAGGAGCTATTTCCTCCAAGCTAACTGATTCAAAAGGTAGCTTCTTTTCATTTCCTGAAAGGCCAAGCAAATGATGTTCTGCCTCTGTTTGTTCAGAAGCAAGTCTGTATTCTTCAAGCTGAGCAAGTTCAGCAAATGCAGCATCATCAAGTGTGTTAAGGTCTTGACTCAAAATCAGCAGTTGGCTCAGATTCAATAACCAAAGGCTGCTTGCCATGTGCCTTTGTTTCCAGATCCAGCTCATGTTGAAGCCTCTTCAATTTTTCAGTTGGTGTTAGTCCTTGCTGCTGTGTAGAACTGCCAGATGATGAGCCTTCAACAGGTGGCTGTATAGGCTCATTTTGAATCTCGATTTCCTTCAGAGTCCATATAAGAACAGCGTTCCTTGATAGTTTATTGGTAAGCCCTACTTTGATGAAGAATGGCTTTGTTGAAATTATGTTCGAGATTTGTTCAAAGGCAGTAAGATTTTCCTGCATCACAAAGAGTATCCGTATAAGTAAATGGAGTGGTATACATTGGTTTTAATTCGTGAGTTAATGTATAGGTCAAATCTTGTAAACCTAATCATTCATAAACAGACTAATATCACGAGTCTATGTATTGAAGAGCCTAAATAGAAGTAAGACACACTTAAGTATAAAGAAAGAAACATGCATACTTCACAGCATTTGTACTCAACAAATACTTACAGTATTTTTGATGTTATAGATTTCAGTTGCTGATTTTCTAAAAAGTCTTTCTGTATCATCATTGAAGGCAGTGAATGCCATTGTGCCAGTACCATCAGTTGCATCAAACTTGAATGTCACTCTGGTAAACATGGTTAATACTAAGTTGTTAGCAAGCTAAATATTATAATTAGTATATGTATAAGCTGTCTGAAAGTACCTATGAGCAGAAATGCTATCTCCTTTTTTGCAAATGCTGCAAGGAAAAGGAGTACCCACACGAAGATTGGTACGTTTGCTACAACCATAGCAACCAACATAAGCATTAACTCTGTCCAGATCAGGTTCTTGAACTGTCGCTTTGATCCAAACGGTTTCTTCTTGCAAGACATGCTTAGCCTGCAGTTACGTTACAGTTTATGTAAAATTAGCAAAGATATACTATGAATTTGAAAATGTATATGCTTCTGAAAGGAATGTCAAAGGATATGACCTTCTTGCTCCTAAGGTCTGCTATAGAGACAATTGTTTTCTCAGGACTTGGATATCTGATGTTTAAAACTCTTGCTTGCCCATCCTGTAAGACCTGTGGATATAACTTCACCCTGCAACATAGATCGGGCAAGAGATAAGTAACTTCTGGAAATTTAACCAATGCTATTTGGTAATATATTGTATAAACTAATAACCATTCACGAAGTATGTCTGCCCTATCTCCTTCTGGTTCATGTATGATCCGAGTGGACATAGTAGTAGTCAGAGTAAAGCCTACATGAAGATCATAATTAGTACTGCATGGTATACTATATATTATGCACAAGTTTGATATTTTAAATTACCTCTAGCAGTCAAAGCCTTAAGTGCAGTGAATCCCACAACATTGAACTTCTCAGCCCAGTTACTCATAGCATTACAATCATTGGCAGTAAGGTCATTCCATGTTGAGACTGTAATGGATTGGTCTTGGCTATTTTACAAAGGAAATGTAAAGACAAATATTACTGAATTGTCCTTGTATAAGCAAGTAAGTTCGAATTGTATTAATTGATTTAGGAAATTCACCTTGGGTCAGTACGTAATAACAACTTCACGCACAGGACTTTCACGACCACGTGAATTCTGAATCAATCGTGCTTGCTCCTCTACAAAGAGCACTACTACAACATCTATAGAATTAAGAGAAAATGTTACATTGAGTATATTTTAATCAAAAAACAAATTAGTTGGGAATTATCAGAAGGAAAAAATAGAAGTATACCATATCTACTATCTGGATCAGCTGCTCTTGGAATGGTTTGCCAAAGGCTGGTATTTAGGCAGAATAGGACCAATTTCTGGATTCAACCGCTGCAAGATTGTTTGTTGTCCAATAGTCATCTGATTAGGAAGTTCCTCTGGATTGAACTTGTATTGGCTTTCTGTAACTGAGATGGGTGCTTTAGAAAATTCATATTTTCCAGTATAGTCTTTGCTTTGAGTAGTAAGTTCATCAAGATATACTGGTTCAAGCTTCATAGTGTAGGTTTTTAAGTAATTTGTAATTCTGAGATTTGCACAGAAGCAAGGAATAAGTTCATAGCGGAAACAAGGCATAAGTTACAATAAGTGTGGAATCTAGATTAAATGGAAAACTAAACATGGTTATGTAAATCATAGTGATAAATGAGGTTACCGTTATAATCAGGTTACAAATATATATTGTGATAGTAACAGCTTTAAACTTGGGGTTGATGTACTATATTGTCTGTATTATGCAAAATTCAAGTACCAGAGTAGCATGCGCATGCAAATTTGTACGGAATATCGTATGCTTGCATAGAGATAACAAAGCTGTAAATGGCTACTTTAAATAGGCAAAGTTGTTCCTAAACCTGGGCTACAGTCATTCCTAAAGCTGCTATCTACAAGAAACTATGCAGGTCATGCATAAAAGAGTATTTCACAAAGCCATAAATTGATTTCAAGAGAAGATCACAGGGTGTATAGCATATTTAAGCATTTTATGAGTAAAGCATATACGAAACTAGTTTAGATCCCGTGCCATGCATGGTAATTTTTAAAAATTAATATCAATCTTTCAATATAATTAGTTATTTTACAAAAATAAAAAAAAGATCTAAAAAAAAAGTTAATTAATATACACACTACTTTGATGTGATTGAGTCGTGGTTTTGGATGTGAAAAAAATGGAGGTGGAGCTCCGTCAACAAGACATCAATAAATAGTCGTTTACACCATTTAGAACTGATCCACCTTAGCTCATTTAAAAAATAATATTGCACGAATATCAGGGCAAGTATTTACATGAATGTCATTTAAGTAAACACAATTTGGTTACTCAAAATGAGTAACCTGGCATTCCGAGAAAAAATACTCTGTAAAAGAAGAAATTGCAGTGTGCGTGATGTAAAAAAAAAAAAAAAAAAAGTTCCACATTATTTATTTATTTTATTTTTTTGGAGGCAAGAGTTTTCCACATGCCTTTCTATGTAACATATTACGGTCTTACGGATATTAACCTAGTGAATGATCTTGTCCCTATACCATTCAGTAGTTTGGTTTTTACGGAGTGTCCCTTTACCATTCGGTAGTGACTTTTTTTTTAAAAGAACGTAGAGCACTCACTTTGATATAATGGCACTTCGAGAACCAGAAAGAACAGAGGTAGAAATAAAAACGTCATTGTAGACATCACTTTGATATGTACTCCCTCATACTACTTCGAAAGTTTATTACTACGAAAAGAAAAGAGGAATAGGAGCAGGAGATAGTGTAGAAAATGAAACCGAAATGGCATGCGAAATCAAAAAGCATGCCAGCCTTTATATATATGTTTATGATTATGTTTATGTTCCAAGCTAATTCCCATCACCTGCACAATATTCTCCAGGGCCGCAAACAGAGAAATACAAAGAAAGAATAAGAGATTATTAATAAAATGCGATGCTTGCATTGCTGCTCTAGACCCATATATACAGATAAATTAGAAGTATTAAAAAGCATCAATATATAACCGGCCTCCTCAATTGTTTCTGAAAAGCCACCATCTTTTCTTCTTTTTCATCTCCCAGGGCGGCGGCAACTCTGCATAATGTATTCAACACCTTAATTAGCTAGTTTCTCAATGTTTTTCAAATCAGTTCAATTCCAAGCAAGCCCGAGTATAAAGGAATAGGTGCAGACAATTTTAAGATGCTCAACAATTAACTCCCATAACAAATCCCAATCTCAGGTAATGAAGTCTTAACCCGTGGGGTGTCATACATAAAAGGTGCCAACATATCACCATCCATTTGGTAAAGGTGCTACACAACTGCTACTGGGATTCATCACAGCCATGCAGGCTTTATAAAGCATATATCAAGATCCGTGGGGGATTACGGAAGGAATATTGGTTTTGACCCTATAAAAAGTCTTGTCGTTACAACTATAAGAGCATAGCTGCCTTGCAAACTCTCCTGTTTAGCCTTATTTTGCTCACTAATACAGTCATTAATCTGTCCCTTGTAACCCAACACTCACATAATGACAATAATGGACCTTCACTTCACAATTGGAGGATATAAAACACAAAGGAATTTGTAGATGATTCTAAGAAAGAGAGTTCACCTTGATCTTTAGTCTCATAAACAACCAAGAGATATTGAATGGACACTCCAATTCATTGCATTTCCTCGTCTACATAAAACAAATTACTGTAAAATAGTGTGTTTCTTATCATCCAACTACCACTCTTCCATTAAATTTGATTTGATGTCTCAAATCCCCTCCCATCCTCTCCACAACCCCACTGCCAATCCCTCCCCACCCCCACAACCAACCCACAATATTTACGAATAACGTGGGTTAAACAACAACTATAAATTTCGTAGACTAAAGTGCTCTCACACCCACTTTTCTATAGTACACAGACGTCAGCAGCAGCAACAATGCAAGGCCATGATGCACACTAAACAATGATTAGTAAAGGGTAATGAAGAGCTGAATTTACCTCCTTGCGGATAGATTGAATTGTAGTGCACTTCTGCCCAAAAGCTCAGAAAGATGACTGCATCCCAAACAAAAAACAACCCAGAAAAAAAAGATAAACAAGATATATCATGAGCAGAAACTGAGCAATATAATGAATATAAGGTTATAAACAAGATTTCCTAAAGATAATTATTAATTGTAACAGTTTCAAAAGGTAGGACAAAAACAACACACTAAACAACATCAGCAAGCAGATGGAGTCAAGATAATTTTTATCTTTTTTTAACTGGAAACCCATTAGTTTGAAAAAATTTAGAAAATAAAATTGTTAAAAATTCTGTAACATCAGTTTAGGAATAAAAATCGAATACCCATTGAGAACTTCCTTATTCAAAAAATTTCAACAATCCAATAGTACTAATTAGTAACAGAGCCACAGCCCAAAAGATCTGACACCCAATAAAAATAATGTGAATTAATAAGGTATATACACAATGAGCACATAAAGAGAAGGGAAAAAAAAAAAAGGTAATGCAGAGAATAATCACCACCTTTTATATACACTCGAGTGCACATAGAGGTAGGTGCACCCAATGGTGGTTTTGTTTGCTCATTTGATATTTATTTAGCTCATTTTAAAATATAAAAATGAGCAAAAAATCGTAAATGAGTAGAAAATACCCTTGACTTCTGAATACATAGAGGTATGTAAATTTTTTTAGAGAACAATAAGATGATGTTAGCATGTACTCAATACACCCCCAACAGCTCACCTCGCTTTGACTTCTGAACCTTTGGAATAATCTCCATATAACAGGTGTCCTTGAAAGAAGTAATGAGGAATATCTTAACACCATACTGCAAGAATAGACTCCAATATATCAGTAAGGAAAAATATTCCAGTACCACAAAAATGGGTCAAGTAGACAGTTCAACAAAACATATGCATGGACATGATATTTTATAATTTTAGTGGATGTGAATACTTCATCATTCAACAGCAGAGCCTCATTCCAGAGCTATACAGGCTAACTGGCACCAAAAGAAAAGTTCAAAAATAAGACTGGCGTAAATCTAACCTGTGATCCATGATATAAGGAAGTAGTGAACTAAATTTCTCTAAAGTTGTGATGTGTCAGCAGCAAGGAGGTGTCATGGTGACAACAGAAAAGTTCCTAAAGTAACTTTTTTAATCTATAGACCACACTCAGAATTATAACCGACAATCTGCAAGACCTGTTTTCTAAATTGGAACAGGCTAGCATGTGCATGATTTTGAGTAAGGATTCAATTTTAACAATAATAAAAATACAGCACTACTACTATGTATATACAAAATTTTGATTCAACAACTTTGAGAACTCGATGAAACCAAGATTAAAAAAATGGGTCTCCAACTTCTAAAACAAGTACCATGTTGCTCATTTGGAGAATCCAACATTTTTGAAAAAAAAATTGAAAGGGTAGAGAAGTACCGAGTCAGCAGCTGCCTGCAAGGTGACATGATCTCCCCATTCACCACTCCTATTTTCATATATTTAAAATAAAATAAGTAAGGCAAATATAACATAAATAATTTCCCAATTTCAGATATACAGACTACCCTCGAACAATCTTTTGTCAAACAAAATGAATAAAAAAATAAAAAGGATTGAAAACAGCCAACATAAGGGGAAAAACAACTTAGCGAAACAGAACCCAATAGTAAGGAACCTGAATAAAATGAATCAAGTTTGTGAAAGAGATGATAATAAAAGCGTTTTTTGAAAATAAGGTATAGCACACTACTAATATAAGGAAAACCGTAAACCTTGGTGGACCACCATATCCCAAAAGAGTGAAAAAAATCCCTATAAGCACATGACCGGAATCCTTCTGACATTTTACAAAAATCATAAAATAGTTCTTCAAACAGCACTAAGGATTTGAAAAAGAAGTTAAGCAAACTGTACTTTGACATCTTGTTTAAGTATTCACCATACTCCATGGGCACATATCCCTCGTAAACCTCTGAATCTGACTTGAGCTGAAATATCCAACAGTTGAGCAAATAAGAAATTACACTACCAAAGTACCAATGGAACGGTAAAACCAGCCAGATAGGAAAGCTCAAGTAAAACGATTCATATTTCAATTTCTCAGGAAACCCACCTGAGTGACAACCTGTTGCCTCACAAACTTGTGGTGCTCTGGGGTGCGATAGAATTGATCTGACAAAGCACGAAACTGAAAAGGTGCATTAAAGGTTGAAATGATTATCAGTTGTTAGTGATGCGACGGTAACATAGTCAAAGTCTAGAGTGTAGTGATGATTCTGATGAAACTTGCAGGCAGTACTTCCTAAACTACCAATGTGAGCATATGCAGATTTGAATTTAAAGTTTTATTCTAAATATTAGCAGGTTTTGACCATACTGAATTTAAGATATATACATTAAAATGATAACAGTTACGGAATCAAATAAAAATATTTGACAATTAAAAAAAAACACAGCAAAGTTATTGAAATTTTCAGCTGGGGCAGGACCTAACAAGAGCTGAATAAGTATCAAGGCCAAACAACTGACCTGGCAATTGCCATCCCCCTGGACCTTGCGCTCAACCAAATCATACAACTGCAATCTGATCAAAAGTGCCTCTGTTATCAAAGCCATAACAGTGACAATTGGATTGTAATTACTGACAAGAACCACCAATAATAGGCAACATAACAAATTATATTCCTCCAAAGTGGCACCGTACAGCCACTGTAAAAACAGTCCCAGCACCAAGTACTATATTACATAAATTATGTGAAAAAACTCTAAAGGCAACAAAAAACAAAAGATGAATTGCAGTACACTTTGATAAACCCCCTCCCCCCCCCCCCCCCCAAACAACCAAAAAAAAATAACGAAGAAAGAAAACGAAAAACTCTACAGATATATCCATACCTATCTAGTAGTCTTTGATGATCTGAAGTTGCTTCATCCATTGAAGGTATTTCCCCATTAATTCGAGGGACATGCTGCATAGGCAAAAATATTCTTCACTTGAATGGTTCCCTTATATAGCTTGACCAAGGATATACAAGCCCATAAGAATACTTGATCATAATATTGACTTCCACTAACTAAATATAGCAGGAGACCATGAAAACACCACTGATTTAATAGAAAAGGAAAAAGTTTCAAACAATCACATTACTCCAATGCCGCCAAAGAGGCCCGTGCTGCTTTGGATACAATATGGGAGATCAGCAGTATGCAGCCTCCCCCCCCCCCCCCCCCCCCCCCCCACCTACTAGGCTACTACTACAACAAAAAAAAACTTAATAATTATAGACTATGAATAAGTTCACAGGAGAAGAAAAGAAAAAAAATAAAAGACCCCAAACCAAACCAAACCAAACAGATGCAATTTTCTTATAGTGACTAGATAAGCTCCAGGCTTACAGCAGAAAACACAATTCTCCATGGACTTAAATGATACCAATAAAAATATTATTCAAACAGACAAAGAAAAAAGCACGACTCACTCTACGTCAACAACAGCTACAAGATTCAAGGCAGTGTCATTACTGATTTATAGGACAAAAACACAAATAACTCCTATTCGCTACTCCAGAGAAGAATGTGGATGGAAAAATAATGTAGACAGAAGGTGCAAACCTCAGAACAAGAAGATAATCAACTATGGGACATATGAACACAGGTGAGCAAGAAATATGTGAAAGAATTCTAGACCCAAGGATTACTTACTGGCACAGGGATCATTTGATTTAACCTCTTCCCCAGTTCTCCATCAAGTGCAGACTCGTCTGCAAATTCCAGAGAATACGAATAATCTTCACCATCATTGGACCTTTCTCCTGGGCTGGAACATGAACTTGAGTGTCCTGTATCATCTGCCTCCTGGGTATTCTCAAGAACTGCAATTTGAGATTTTTTTTTTTTTTTTTTTGTGAAAAGCACAATAAGAATATGCACATGATAATGGAAGAAGAACAAGGAGAAGAGTCACTCTATAATCAATTATAAATACCAGGACAGTAATTGGCAGAAGATGGTATAAGCCAGTCTGATGAAACATTGGATGAATGAAACTGCTGCTGTTCTGCATGCGAAGATTGAGCTGCATTATCAACTTCTAATCGTGAGAATTCTTCTTGTAGACTATGCGCAAGTATAGCATCACTTTCTACATAGTTACAGTGGGAATTACACGCTGTATCATAATTGTACTCTCTCATATATTGTTGATGATAACTGCTCCCATCTTCTGTATTATAATCCCCACCATATGTACTATTGAACAGAGGTCCAAAATCAAGAAGATTCAAACCCCACCGGATGACATCTTGATCTTGCTCATCAGTAGTCATCTTTGTATGTTAGATCAACCAAAAACCTGCATAAGTAGTCAATGATAGCAGAGGTCATACTCCATCAAATTTGCACACACACAAATACTATGAAGGATAAGTTAGGCATGAATTTCAGAAATTTCAGAAATTTCAGAAATTCCCTATCTAATGTTTCCTTAAGCGACATATAACTCAAACAGGCCCAATATAAGTTTCACAAAGTTAAATTATAATTGCAAATTAGGGATAACTTAACCATCACAAAAGCCATGAGAGCATGCAAAGTAAGAAATTGCAGGCAAAAATATATTTCTAGGAAATCCACAACAAGCATGCGTCTATCATTAGAACATAGAAAAAATCAACATTTTTGGGAAGTTATAAAAGAACCTAAATACAAGAAAAATACATGGATTCAATTGCATTCTTCACAAATCCTTTGCTTATTGGAGTTATCTTCACATGTTCCCATTACTTTCCCCTTCTAACATGCAGCTACAGAACTTATCAAATTTAAATGGCATATCAACTAATTATTTATTACAAAATAATAGTCACTTATGTAATTTATTTTTTGCCCTTTTGGTATGTGTCAAACTGTCCCAATCCCAAACAAATTTGGGTCCACTATAATTCAACCAAAATAGTTGTGTCTTTTACTAGGCCGAATACACAGTGGATAATGAGGAGCACCTAATTTTTCAGGAGAATATTTAAGCCACAAGCAAACCTTTCATATCCATAATCTGAGAATTAAAAAGCACAATCATAACTATAGAATATAGAGACACAAAAAATTCACGAAGTAGCATCTTATGATATGGCATATGGCCATGCAACACATGAATTTAAACCAAGGAGTCAACAATGGCTTTCTTACAAGACCACCATTGTAATGTTTAGATCTTGACCAATGATTTGAGTAATCTTCACCATTAAATTCTTCCTACTTCAGATAAATAAGTAAACTCATAAATTTCATTTTAAAGATAAATTTAAGTTATCAAAAAATAGACAAAGTGATCAAGTTTGACATCTTTTGGATGAACGCTTAATCCCTGCTTCTTGGCAATTACTATTACTCAGTATAATATTTAGTAATTACCAAACACGGAACAAGTATTACTATTTAGTGAATACACTTGTGTATACTTGTATGTTTTTTGTTTTTGGTAATTGCCAAACACTATTCTTCCCCAAAAATTATGATTGTCTAAATCACAATAAAAAAATAAAAAATAAAAAGCCCCCTCTCTCCCTCATTCCTCTCTTTCTCTTTTGACAGATAAAACACCAATGAAGGAAACGATGATACATCAAATTGACTCTCATATATTTCACTCTCCATCCAAATGAACTATGCAAGAAATCACAACTCAACGAAGGACTTTGATCAATTACAAGCTACCCCACCCCCCTCTATCTACTCCCATTGATGCACATTTTTTATAATCTAGTTTCCAAAATTGTACAGCTTAACTTAAACATATATGGTGTTTCAACAATGATAATAAAAACTTTGGTGATTAAACATGATGAACACTCAAGAATTTCCCGAACAGATCAGTGACCAGAATTAAAAACATAAAGAAAACCATTATAACTTCAATAAATGAAGAATGGTGATTTAACTGAAATAGAGGGGGTAGAGGGAGGAATCTAGAACTCTAGAAAACATACAGTATGTAGTATCTAAGACAAAATCCTTCTTCAACACTTAAGTATTAAACCTTGCCAAAACCAAATCCTCAGCAGAATAAACCGGGAAGTCTATTTTTTCCCACATTACAGCGTCCTGATTACATTCCTTCCCTATCTCAACCATTTTAAATCTCCAGCAACAGCTACTTATCCCATAGGGGTTAAAAATTCACCTTTTCCTTTGAACCGCCCTATGAAGCAACAGCTTCAATCAAAGATAAAAACTTTATAGTTTACCAACCACAATCGAAGTGAGATCACACCTAACATTCTCATAGTACATGACATTTTACTTCTCTTAGGAATAGAAATCAGAAAGGCGTAACCAAATATTATTATCCACCATAGTGATCAAACTTAATAACCTAATCCGTAAACCTTACATATGACGTTATCATCTGCCACAGCGATCAAACTTCATATGCTACTTCTAAAACCTTGCATATGTAGCAAAAATTTTCACAGGAAGAACTTATCGAATACAAACGATATGCTTCATAATATAAAACTACGCATTCAATTAATAAAAATTACCAATTCAACTATTAGGCTCGCCGATTAGGTCCACAAGTACAATATATAATCACACCAATAGCCGCTTCTACTTTTCACATTTAAAATTCAACAAAAATAAAACAAAGATTGCATTATGAATCAATTAAATTATGAAACAATTACAAGTAGCGAGTAAATAACTATATATAATTCCATGCGGCAGCAATCAAACAGCATCAAAATAAAAGTACGGACGAAATTGATCAGAATTTAATCAAGCTGACATAAATCACTCAAAATAATAATCAAAAACGATTAAACAAATCAAAATAAATCATCAGTTCAAAATTAACCAAAAACCTAATTAAAAATCAATCACGTCGAATACAAAAATATTCGAAAACGATGATAAAATCAACAGAAAAAAGAAAATAAAATGGATTAAAAAAACCTAAAATAATCAACAAACATGAAAATCAAGAGATAAGAATGATGAATAAAATACCAAAAAATCGGCGATCGGAGACGATAATCGGCGAAAGAGATCTGGTAAATCGACGGCAGAAAAAGAGAGAGAAAGAGAGGAGAGAGAAAATGGGCTTAAATTGTGGGTTAAAAAAACGAACATAGGATGAGAAATTTTATGGGCGGTGAATAAAATGAATGGTACTTTACGTATTAATGTGGGTTATGAAACTTGCGGAAGGTTTGGGCCTATGGATTCGGAGATCATGTGAAAAGCTGACTTTTTTTTGGGCTTCTATTTCGTATACGTATCATTTTTTTTTTTTTGAATGGATCGTATACGTATCATTGTTTTAATGTATTATTATTTCTTCTTTTTTTTGACAAAATTATTATTTCTTCTTGGTTAAGCTACAAAAAGGCAATTTGATTTTAACCTCTCCTAAATTCAATTTATTGGTACTACTTTTTGGTTTTTTTTTGCTGATTAAGGTAGGTGATGTGTGCTTTCATTAAAAAGAATTTTCTTTTTGGGTTTTAGTGCATAACATCCAACTGGGCAATTGAATTATTTGGCTTTCTGTTTATGAATTTCTTGAATTCCAAATAATCACCCTGTAAAATAAAATAAACCTTATTGAATTGATATCTCTTGGATTGAAAGGATAATGGACTTCTTGCCCTAAAGTGCTTCCCGTGGAGTTTTATTAGATGAAATAATTAAGTGAAAACTAAACATTAAATTCTATAGGAATAATTAACGTAACACGGGACATTAGAACCATTCAAAATATTTTGAGCTGGCTAGTTATAAACTCGATGCTTATTCACAAATGAGATTGTTAAATTATTTTATAATGAAATACCCCGTATAATCGTTATGGGCCTTGGAAAACCAATATAGGAGTAGGTGAGTAGCACAATATATTATACATACTCATACTACGCATTATAAGTTCAGATAAGAAAATATTTAAATGAGAAAACTGTTTTCGTCCTTGAATCCTTAGATCTGAACAAGTGTCATGGTGGTGTAACTCATGTAAGGAAATAAAGAACAACAAAGCAAAGAACAAAAGATTCAATCATGATCAAGTGTATTCTCATATTTGTAATTTAGCACATGCATAAACTGATATACTCTGCAACTATGCAAGCTAAGGTCCATTGACTGGCACAGTGAAAAAATGGTGTGAAGTGGGACATACATATCACATATACAAATTCAACCATTATTTCAGTGAAACATAAAAGCCCTTTTGATGGCATAAACAAGCACTCAATTAAATTCCAGTGGTATGGTCACTCTGTTATGGGCTAATGGAAAAAAATATATATACTGCATGTATGTTGAGGCAGTGAAAATGACTTTGATTAAATTTTCATACCCTTTTTTTGGCTAAGTTATAAATGAGAAAATGGTTCTTTTTCTGACTTGTATGTATTCCCTTATGGAATTCATTCATAGTCTTTTTCATAGCACTCTTTTTGTGCTTGATTAATGATGGCTTTAAATTTGGTCTATTTCTACCCACTACTATAACGGTATTACCTCATGTCCTCATGTACTGTAGTCAATGTGATATTTACAAGATTCACACTCAATTATTTGAATCACATGCTTTGTTCATCAATTCTTTTAAAATGGAATAATGGATGGATGAATGGATGTCTTTAGTTCCAAATTCCATCGAGCTGTGAATTTTATGAGTATCATGAATATCATATATGGCTTCTAACTCGCTTGTTATTCTAGCTTTAATTTTGTTCCAATTGTAATTACTTGCACCCAAAAAGTAACACAATCACGCTTATTTCTGCGTCGATATTAATTTTTAACATAATTTCATACTACTGCGTATAAATATTTAATTAGATGTAGAATTTATTTGCAGAACACGTACTTTTCGTAGATTTATATTTTTTTTCAATGAGATTCATTTCTTGAAAGTGTCGGAAAAGTATTAAGCAACTTCAATGTTAGACTTTGCAAGATGTTATCATTCCGGTGTTTAAGACAAGCAAGTGACATTCACATATGTGATAAACCTAGTTATTGATTTAATTTGTCTTTAGTCTCTAGACTATAGTTTTTGACACCTTCACTACAAATTTTTTTTCCTATTAATTTTAAGTTTTTAAGCACGCCAATTATCTAGCTAAAGAAGTTGGTATAACTAATTCTTCCACGAGGAGCGAGTATTGAATATTTGAGTAGCCGCAGCAACCCCATTACTCGTAAACCCAATTGTGATTAACAGCTAATTGACAATAAATTTACTCCACAATTGATCTAATGTTTGAGCTCAGAATTGGTGGACAGATGATAGTGGACTCTTCAATAATTTATAGTCGTAGTAATATCTTGAGCAATTTCCAAATCTTGTCTTTATACTATAAGTTAGTCGTTCTAACGCCACGGTATATATGCAATAACATTATTATCTGTACTACTTCTGCCAATGTGTACTTCATAATCAACCCTTGTTTGAGATTGATATCATAAAAAATGATGTACACCTATTTTCGTTAATTTACGTTTTGCATGCAGTTCATAAAGTCGTAATTAGTTTTGAGAGACTGAATCATCGAGACATTTGATGTTCTATACGTCGTATTTAGTTATTAATACCTAGTTTGATGATTTGTTTTTTTTAGTTAAACCCCCCGAAAAAGGGAAACGGCATGTGCCCTTCTATATTTTGACAAATTAGTCGTTATCATATTGTCCAATAATCTCCAAAGGTTGGATCAATATGTAACACAAAAACGTCAAATCGAGCCAAAGCAAGAGCTTAGTAGTGTATATATTCTTCATAGCTCTCAATCTTTTCGAAAGGCACATAAAGTTACATATAATTAAGAAGCACTAGGGGTGGGACTTCGGTCTGGCAGTTCGGTTTGACCTCAGTTTGAAACGGTTTCGGTTTGAAATGGTTCGGGTTAAAACGGTTTCATTTAGACGGCGGGTCGGTTCAGTTCGGTTTTGATTAGTCACAGGTCGGTTCGGTTTCGGTTTATTTTTGTACGATTTAAATTCGGTTCGGGTCATAAACGGTTCGGTTTATAAACAGTTCAAGTCATAATCATATCGGTTAGAAACAGGTCGCTTCAGGGGCGGATTTACTCGGGTCAATGCCGGTTCGGTTTTTAAACGGTTCGGTTAATAATCGGGTCGGTTTGAAACAGGTCGGTTCAGGGGCGGGTTTACCCGGGTCAATGCCCGTTCGGTTTATAAACGGTTCGGGTCATGATCTGACCGGTTTGAAACGGATCGGTTCAGGGGCGGTTTTACCGGGTCAACGTCGGTCCGGGTTCATATCGGTTCGGGTCATGAACGGATTATTTTGAAATAGGTCGGTTCAGGGGCGGGTTTACCCGGGTTAATGCTAGTTCGATTCATATCGGTTCGGTTTATACTCGGTTTGGTGCTAAAATCGTTCGGGTTAGTTTGGTAATCGGTTAAATTGGATCGGGTTGAAATCGAGTTCTAAAAAGTGGTTTTGACCAGTTAGCGCGTTTTGTTTTATATCAAGTTGGGACTAGTATTTCCATTTCATTAGCGGGTCGGCATAGGTTGGTGAAAAAAATAATGGATCGAGTAGAAATTGGGTTTTAAGAGATTTTTGACCGGTTAGCTATTTTCGTTTTATATAAAGTTGAGACTTCGTCACTTTATTTTCAGACATCGGATTATATACAATTACAAAATCTTCATTTATTCAATTATTCTATATCATGTTAATATGTTATGTTTCAAGTTTGGTTATACTCTTGTTGTTGTTTATTCGATATTATCATATTAGTCTATTACAGATTTATAATGTATTAATGTATTATTGTTTCATTATTAAATATATATTATTAGGTTATCAGCTTCTTGTTGGATTGTTTTAGATATCGTGTCATGACCATGTTTTGATGAGTTGCTACTTTGAATACGATAAATCGATTCAGATATCAGATTATATAGAATTACAGAAATTCTCATTCATTCTATATCATGTTAATGTGTTATGTTTCAAATTTGGTTATAGTCTTGTTGTTGTTTATTAAATATTAGTCTATTACAAATTTATAAGGTATTAATGTATTATTGTTTCATTATCAAATATTATCAGGCTATCAGCTTCTTGTTTTAATTGTTTTAAAGATCGCGTCATAACCATGATTTGATGAATTGGTACTTTGAATACGATAAATCGATAATTGATATTGTAATAAACTAATAATTTAATGTTACGGAACTATATTTGGATGTTTAATTAAAATCACGATTATTCAATTTTCCATTAGTCTAATAAAGTAATAATTGACAATTGTTTGTAACTATTCCATAATTTTGGTGTTAAAGTTATATTGCTGAATTACTTTGTTGTCTTACCCTCTCTAATCACCTTTTAAGATTACGTGCCTACAAGGCTGCAACATATATATGTTGCAACTTGCAAGTTAAAGAAAACGGGTGGGGAAGTAGAAGTATTCAATTAGATCGATCATCAACTGTTTTAAATTTTAATAATCAGATATATTTATCGATTATCTATACATACTAATGATAGTATGATACCAATCGTACCATACATTATTATTTATTACATATACTGATATACATATAACTAATATACATTAAATATGTCATATTGAATCAATTCCAATTTCCAAACATTTGTGTTTCTTACAATTTATAAGTTACATAAAGTTAAGAGTACAGTAGTGTTTTTATTAGTACGTAGCTATGAATAAAAAAAACATACTATCCAAATCCATTATCCCATGATCCATGTCACCGTCTTATATTAAATATCAGCCATTGATTTGCATGTCATCTAACGGCCTATCATCGCACACATTCCAATTCACGATCCGTGTGTTTTCTTTTCCACCAATCAGATCACTCTTACCATCGTCTCTTTAGTACTCTTTTTTATTTCTCTCTCGTTTTCTTAATCCTCTTCTGTAATATTATCAATTTTTTGAAGCCATGGCTGCTAATATGCTCGCTGCTCTCTTGTTTCCTCTCTCATCTCCTCTTCCTTCTTCCTTTCTTCTTCTTCCTTCTTCTCCCTTCTTCCGTCTATGTTCTCCTTTCTTCCATCTCGTTTCTCCGTCTCCGTCCACCGGCACCACGCACGACAGTTTTTATGGTCAAATTCGACCACGAAACTCTAGATCTAGTTGTTTCATGATCGAATTTGGCCTTTTAAAACCAAATTCGAGGCCAAATTCAGGATTAATATATAAGGTGTTTTCGTTCTTCCTTTTTTTATTTTCTGTTTTTCTTTTTAATTTTTTTTCAAGTTGTGGGCAACGGAGGGGGCCGAGTTAGGGTGGGTGCGGCGGCGGTTAGACTGGGTTCGGGTGGGTGGGGAGGGAGGATTTTTCGAGGGAGGGAGGGAGTTTTATGGTGGGTGAGCAATTAGAGTGAGTTGGGGGGTTTCGAGGATGTTGGGTTTCGTGGGGGTGGGTGGGGTGGGGTTACGGTGGGTTTGGTTTTTTTTCGATTTTTTTGTATGGGGTGGGGTGGGGTGTGTTACGGTGACGGTGGTGGGTGTGGTTGGGGTTGGGTCTGGTTTTTTTTTTTTTTTTTTTTTTTTACAGTGACGGTGGTGGGTGGGGTGGGGTTGGGTTTGTTAAGGGGGTGGGGTGGGGTACGTTACGGTGATGGTGGTAGGTGGGGTGGGGTATGGGTCTGGGTTTTTATTATTTACGGTGACGGTGGTGGATGGGGTGGGGTAAGGTTTGGGTCTGGGTTTTTTTATTTACGGTGGGTGGTGGGGTGGGGCGGGGTGGGTTACGGTAATTATGGTGGGTGCGGGGGTGGTGTTAGGGTGGGTCTGGGTTGACGTTGGTGGGGTGGGGGTGGGTTACGGTAACGGTGGTGGGTGGGGGGTAGTGTTAGGGTAGGTCTGGGGTGACGGCGGGGGTGGTGTTAGGGTGGGTTACGGTGGAGGGTGGGTGGAGGGTGGTTGGATTGGGTGGGTGGCCAAATTTTTTCATTTTTTTATTTAATTTATAACTCCTAATTTAGTTATACAAGAATATAATTTTAATTTTATAATAGCAAAAAAATTTACAAATTTAAATCAATAATTATATGTAAAAAAAATTGTACTGTTAAATTACATTAAACATCAAATATGATTAGGGGATTTTTATCCACCAATCAGCATCCAACACGTGGGCCAGCCAGGTTTTGCCACGTGTCCTTCATGTAGGCCAATAGGAGCCTGCCACGTGTCATCAAGAGATTCGTCCTCCTTGGACCAATTACAATGTGACACGTGTCCACCCATGCCAAATGGGAAAACCGGCCAACAAGGCCCAATCATTGTGGGAGGCCCAGTCAGCCTTAGGTTTAACCTAAACCTAGTACTGGCACGCATCCCAAGGCATATAAATATGCCCATTAATCTTCATTAAATGAGATTACGCACATTTAACACTCTCACCTAGAGAGACCCAATTACTTTTATTTCCGCATTAATTACTCCTTAATCAAGTACTAACTTGACCGTCGGAGGCGGATCTCCAATCGTCCGGAGCATCCGTTTGTTTTGCAGGTACAGGCGTTCGGTTCCAGTCTCAGAATTGTAACTCTCCCGCAGGACATCAGAAAACCCCGAAACATTTTGGCGCCGTCTGTGGGGAGATTACTTCTGAGATGGCATCCACGTTTGTACCGACTCCTGAAGAGAGGCGTCCCCTAGACGACCCTCAAGTTCAGTCGGACCATGATATTGAGGAAGAATTTGAAGTTGAAGCTCACACAGCTTCAGACGGGACCCTAAGGGCCCGACGCACCCGTCATACCGAAAGGAGAGAACGGGAAGATCTTCAAACTGGACTCAGTGATCCAGCCAGCGCACCGCCTGTTCAGTAGCAGTCGGCTGATGGGTCTGCTCCCATTACAAGAAACGAACTCATGACCTTCATGAGGGGCTTCAAGGGAGATATTCAAGAGTTGCTCAACAAGAAGCCGCCTGCTCTGGCCAAGGAGCAGTCGGCTAAGAAACCTTCCTCTTCAGGGAAGAGGAAGCCTGTTCAAGGGCGAGAGGCGACCCCTCATCCTAACTCTAGAAAGTGGAAGCCGCCTGTCCTTGATTTCACAAAGTACCGATTTCCTACTCCAGGAAAGAGGAAACCTGTTCGTCATATTCAGGCGGACGGGTCGAAAAAAACATACACAGATGCTCGGCTACTGCTAGAGCAGAAGAAGAATGACCGACTGTCAGAGTCGGCCTCTACTTCAGACTTCCAAGACAGTCTACGCAATACCTCGATGAGGTATACTCAGTCGCATCATGAGAGTCAGTCAGGCGGTACCTCCCGTCAGTCCGGCTTTCATAGTGACCAGGCGGTACCAAACTTACCATTTGTACCGCAACAACAATATTTTTTGCAGCCACCTCTGTTTGGAGGGCATGCAACAAAGAATGTCCAACCTATGGACTGGCAGCTACGGTTGCTTAGACTTAGGGAACAGCCGTCGGCCTTCTCCAAGGAAATTACTGAAGCCGCTCAGCCGGCCAAAGTGAAAAATGTATTAGTAGGCGCCTATGACGACACTACTAACCCAGAAGACCATTTGATGGCATTCACCAACCTGATGTACCTTCAAGGGTTGGATGATCCCACTTGGTGCAAGTGTTTTCCAGCGACTCTCAAAGGAATCGCACAACAATGGTTCGGCAACCTGCCGACTGGTTGTGTGAATAACTTCAGGGAGCTTGCTTACTTATTCACCTCCAACTTTGCCATGAACATACCTGCGAAGAAGACGACCCTTGATTTAGGAACGATTCAGCAGGGCGAGAAGGAGGGGCTTCGTTCTTACATCAGGCGGTTTAACCTGATGAGAATACAGATTCAAGGGTTACCGGATGAGGTAGCCTATACTGACTTTTTCAGAGGCCTCAAAGACGGGTCGACATTCAAATTTGATTTGGTTCGAAAGAGGGTGGCAACTCTTCAAGAGGCCTTGATTGAAGCGGAAGCCTATTTACAGGCGACTGATCTTTGTAGTACGGGAAAACAGTCGGACGGGAAAAGGTTCGACAAAAGAGAAGGACGACAGAAACAGTCGTCGAACAAAGATGAGAAGAAGAGAAAAAAGGTCTGGGCGGCTGATTCCTCTAAACAGCCGGCCCAGAAGAAGAGGAAAGAATTCAAACCATACTTCCCAAAGTATGCGTTTAACAAGGATAGCCAAGCTATCCTAAAGGAAATCAAGGGACGGATCTCAATTGAGAAGCCGGCCCCCATGAAGGGTTCTGCAAACAACCGGAACCAAGAAAAATTCTGTGATTATCATGAAGATATTGGTCATCACACCAACGAATGCATCAGTCTCATGCGGTATCTGGACCGCCTGGCTGAGCAAGGCGAACTTGACTCTTATGTCAAGAAATCTACGGGGAACACTTCCTCGAAAAAGCAGTCGGCCAAAAAGAGTCAACAGGCCGACAGCTCTGATACAGATGATGTAGTCGTCTACACCATTGCAGGCGGCTTCTCAGGAGGCGGCCCCACTATTAGGGGCAACAAAGACAATATCAGGCGGTTAGACGTAAATTTCGTTCACCAAGAACGGCCCTCCAAATATTCATTTCATGAGATTGTCATCATTGAAGAAGATCTAGGAGGGGTAAGGGGGCCGCATGACGACCCTATCGTTATTGAATGTAAAGTGTCCAACCAGAGAGTTGGCCGAATCCTTATAGATACCGGAAGCTCCTCAGATCTTATCAGTAGCAAATGTCTGTCAAAACTCAAATATCAGATTGATTGCATACATCCGGCATCCCACCCTTTAGTAGGGTTTGGAGGAGGAGTCGTCCACCCAGTGGGACGAGTGGATTTACCCATCCGCCTGGGTGAAAAAGGGGAAGGAGGACACATGGTAGTCCGGTTCCTGGTAGTAGAAGAACTCTCGGCCTACAACATGATTCTGGGACGACCAACCCTAAATAATTCCAAGGCTGTTATAATCCCATCTCTTATGTTGCTCAACTTTGAGAGGGATGATGGAACAGTCGGGTCCCTAAGGGGAGATCAGAGGATGGCCCGAGAGTGCTATCTCTCGGATATCAAGCCCACTGTTATGGCCGCTGGGTCAAGTGGTGGAAAAACAGAACTTGACAATGTCAAGGAGAGTGCGCCTGTTCAAGAAGCAGGCGGCAAGAAGAGAAAGGCAGCCCAGACGGGGGCCGCCAGAAAAGACAGAAAATAGCAATCATTGGCAGAGGAGCGGTCGGATGAATTCCGCCCTCAGCCGGCTGGTGAGCATACGGACCTGATCTTAGACGACTCGCGTCCTGACCGAACAGTCAAAGTTGGGACGACTGCTCTGAGAGTCCTGGGTGACGACTTTCACAAACTATTGAAAGAATACAAGGACATCTTTGCATTCGAAATCCACGAAATGTCAGGCATTAGTCCTGACCTGGCGGTACATAAACTGGCGGTGGATCCGAAAAAGAAGTCGGTAAGGCAGAAGAAGCGGAACCATGGCGAAGAAAGAAGTCAGGCGGCAGCCGCCGAAGTTAAAAAATTACTTGATGCAGGGTTCATTCGGCAATGTTACTTCCCAGACTGGGTTGCAAATGTGGTGCTTGTTAAAAAGCCGAATGACACCTGGCGAATGTGTGTAGACTACACAGACTTAAACAAGGCGTGCCCCAAAGACTGTTACCCTCTGCCTAAAATTGATAACCTGGTCGACTCAACAGCCGGCCATGCTTTGATGAGCTTTATGGACGCCTACTCTGGTTTCCAACAAATTCCTTTATGGAAGAAAGATCAGGAGAAGACGGCCTTTGTCACTGATCAAGGGTTATACTGTTACACGGTCATGCCGTTTGGTCTTAAGAATGCCCCGGCCACCTTCCAGCGAATGATAAACACTGTGTTCTTTGATCAGATTGGGAGAAACGTCGAGGCATACATTGATGATATGATTGTCAAGTCTAAGCTTCAGATAGATCATCTGTCGGACCTCCGAGAAACTTTCGCCACACTCAGGCGACACCATGTCATGCTCAATCCCAAGAAATGTGTATTTGGAATTGAGTCTGGGAAATTTCTCGGATTCCTTATCAATCAGAGAGGAATAGAGGCGAACCCTGAGAAGGTGCAGGCGGTCATCGACCTGCAGTCGCCTCGTACCGTCCGAGAGGTTCAGAAGTTAACAGGTTGTCTGGCGGCCTTGGGAAGATTTCTAAGCCGATCAGGCGACAAATGCTTATTCTTCTTCCAGGCCATTAAGAAGAAGGCAAGGTTTGAATGGGGGCCGGATGCTGAGGCGGCCTTCCAGAAATTGAAAGTTCACTTGCATTCCTTGCCGAGGCTGGTCAGCCCTTTGCCCAAAGAAGTACTCTACATGTACCTGGCCATCTCTGATCATGCGTTAAGCGCTGTTCTTCTTGCTGAAAGAGACAGCTCTCAGCTCCCGGTCTACTTTGTCAGTCATGTACTGAAAAATGCCGAGTTGAGGTATCCCTTAGTGGAGAAATTTGGTCTTGCACTCTTCATGGCTGTTAAAAAATTGAAGCCCTACTTTTTGGCACATGCAGTCGTCGTGTATACAGATCAACCTATCAAGCGGCCACTGACCACCATGGAGTCGTCAGGCTGGATGATCAAATGGGCCATAGAAATACAGAGCCTCGAAGTTACTTTCGAGCCTAGAAAAGCAGTGAAGGGGCAAGCCTTTGCTGACTTTATTGTTGAGATGACTCGTCCCCCTGATTCTCGAGATCCAGACCAAGTCTGGAAGGTATATGTGGACGGAAGCTCTACTTCAAATGGTTGTGGAGCAGGCGTCATATGTCAGTCGCCAGAGGGCGACAGGTACGAGTATGCTCTACGCTTCAGTTTTCAGGCATCAAACAATGAGGCAGAATATGAAGCTTTACTAGCCGGAATCCGCATGTGCAAGACGGCATGGGCACGAAAGATAGACGCCTGTTCCGATTCACAATTGATAGTGAGTCAGTATAGTGGCGAATACGAAGCAACCCATCCGACCATGATCAAGTATTTACAGGCGGTACGACAAGCAGTCGGATCCCTTGAAGATTTTCATCTGACTCAAGTGCCGAGATCAGAAAACAACCAGGCGGATGCACTTTCAAAATTAGCATCATCCGCCTCTTGTGATACTCCTCGAACTGTTTTTTGGGAAGTAATGGAGAAGAGAAGCATCGAGGAAGACCCTATTGGAATCCTAGACAGAAGCTCAACCTGGATGGATCCAATCAGGGCATATCTGACAGACGGTACCCTGCCGGATGATCATCACCAGGCGACTACGCTGAAAAAACGGGCAGCCAGTTTTGAAATGATAAGGGGAGAACTTCACAAAAGAGGGTACCTTCAACCCTACTTAAAGTGTGTTACTCCAGAAAAGGGACGAGAGATACTAGACGATCTTCACTCTGGTTAATGTGCTTCCCATATAGGCGGTGGGTCGCTTGCTCAACGGACAAGGCGGCAGGGCTACTTTTTGCCTACTTTAGAAGCAGATGCAATGGAGATGGTGAAAAAATGTGACAAGTGCCAAAGGTTTGGCAAACTAATTCACTGTCCGGCTACTGACCTCACTACCATTCATAGCCCACTACCGTTTGCTAAGTGGGGCATGGATATTCTGGGTCCCTATACGCCTGCTACAGGCGGAAGGAGGTATATACTTGTTGCAGTCGACTACTTCACTAAATGGGTGGAGGCGGAGGCTGTAAAGGGAATCAAGACGAAGGATGTAATTTCATTCATCTGGAAAAATATCATCACTCGGTTCGGGGTTCCCATGTCTATGGTTTTTGATAATGGTCCCCAATTTGAGACGCCTGTTCTCAAAAGCTGGTTGGGTGACCAAGGAATTGCACACCACTTTGCATCAGTCGGCCGTCCACAAGCAAACGGCCAGGTAGAAACCTTTAATAAAATCATCTCAGACGGTCTCAAGAAAAAAATTGAACGAGTAGGCGGCCTATGGGCGGATGAATTACCACATGTTCTCTGGGCCATTAGGACGACTGAAAAAGGGGCGACTGGAGAAACTCCATTCCTCCTAACTTATGGTGCGGAAGCTGTTCTTCCAATTGAACACTACGAGCCAACTCTTCGAGTAATGCTATATGATGAAGAGGCAAACTGGGAAGCCATGCGCCTGGCATTAGACTCACTCCCAGAAAGGAGGGGCAATGCTGTCTTGCGCCATGAAATTTACCGCCTGAGAATGACCAGATCATACAACAAAAAAGTACACAGGCGTCCACTCAAAGTGGGGGACTTTGTACTTAGAAAAATGGAAGCAGTTGGTAGGGCTAATGAGTCTGGAAAATTAACTCCCAACTGGGAAGGACCCTACCGAATCTATGAAGAGGTCAGGGACGGTACCTACCGTCTGGAAACACCAGACGGCCAACCGTTGCCTCGAACCTGGAATGTAGATAATCTTAAGAAATATTTCTTTTGAATGATGTAAATAGTCGAGGGCTACTTAATAAAAGTTTGCTGTTTCATTCAATTTTGTACTAAGAGGGGCATGCCTACTGACAAACAGTCGGCTACTCTCCATGTTTAATTTTCATTCTTACTTAAGAGGGGCACGCCACTTGTTCCACACAACCGGCTACTCTCCCATAACACAATTCACCAAGAACTATCAAAGGCTCATGGCTGAAATGATCAGATCAGGCGCCAAGCCAACTGATCCAAATATAAGTTTAATTCGACCTGTCCCAACATTATAGCAGGCGTCCGACGGCATCCATCTGGATGAAATTCGTCGCAGAGAGCAGCTCCCTTTTGGGTGGAACATTGTTCTATAAAATCATTACACGACACCTATACGACTGTCTAACCAAGACAACCACGTAGCCGTTTCCCGGACAAGGATACCTCTCGCTTAACTGACTAATCAGGTCAAACAAGTGTTCGCAGTAACCATCCGTGTCAACCAACCGACTGAACTACTTGGGATAAGAACATTCGGTATCTTATGAGTTAATAGCCAACAAACATTGGCGAATAAAGGGGAACAACCGGTACCCACCGCTTGAAACCTCTACTACTCAGTCACTCGGCGACTAGGTAACAATCATGTTTACTTGGTCACTCCTTAAAAATTTAGTATGAAACTAAAAAGGTGTTTATACAGTGCCTGTTCACACTAGATTAAATGTGGCGGGGAACAGTCAGCCTGGACCGACTAGAGTCTCTAGCCTAAAAAAAAAAAAACAAGGCAGGTAGGAAACCACCTTCCTACTTGGTTGAAGGGGATCCGGTCTTTAAAGTGGCCGACTGATCGCTTAGCCTGGAAACAGACAACCAGTCGTCCAAGGGCATAGGTGGCGTGACTAACTACCTCGTACCTGTCCGCAACTATCGGCCATGCAAAACAGTCGGTATAGTATGCAATTGGATATCAGAGTTTCGATACTTAGCAAAGTCGAAACAAATTCGAAACGAAACAAATTCGAAACATTTTGGCAAAAAGGCGACCTAAAATAATGGTCGCCTGAGTTATATTAACAGCCGGCCAGAAGGACCGGCATAAATATTCATACCCCCGGCCCCTTGGCCGGGTAAAAGATACAAAAAGAAGCCGGTCATTAAGACCGGCAAAATATTCAAAACCCCGGCCCCCTGGCCGGGTAAACAGAAACAAACGGCACGCAGGCCGTAAAAAGAAGACATAAAGCTTAAGAAGGGGGCAGATCTTCAATAATAGCAGCTGCCGCCTGGTCAGCACTCTTTTTGCTGGACTCGGCTTCAGCTGCATCCTTCTTCGATGCATCCACCCCAAGCGGCACAAGCGCCACTACCGGCTCCTCCTCCTCCAACGCCTCGTCCTCAGCAGCCGCCGTGATCTCTTGATTATATCTATCAGAACACTGGCGGTACGTTTTTTCCCATGAGGAAAAGTCGGCATTGGGGAAGAGGCGGCTCCAGGTCAGGCGCTGGATCTGAGCAGAGTCTTCCATCAGCTCTCGGACCATCTCCTTCTTTTCTTGCTCGGCCTTTGCCGAGAGCTCCTGAGTAAGACTCTTCTCCTGGGTCACCAAGCGTTCCTTAACGTGTGCCAATGATTTCTCCAAGGTGTCGTATGACGACATTTTTTGGCGAAGAGGTCTCAGCTCGGCCTTGAGATTGTTGATGGTTGCCTCCAGCTCATTATTTTTCTTCTGGGCCACCTCCAACTGAGCCTGGATAGCAGAAGTAGCCTGCGCCTGATAATAAAGAATATCAGTTGTCAAAATCTCATTTTGGGCAATTTGAAACATAGCCTTATCACAGTCAGAGGCGGCCATAGCTTTTGCAGCCTTTACCTCTTTGTTCTTCCTGTCAAGCGGCTTGCGAAGGCCGTTCACTCGGAGTAGAGCCTAAGTAAAAGGGAACAGGCGTCAGTTTTCAAACAAAAAACAGGCGTCCTGGAATTTAAATAACCAAAAATATGCTAAGTATACCTCAGCAAGGACCCCTGCAATCCCGTCTAGGTCAAGGGTGCCGACACCCCTGACCGCCTCCCTCTCAGCTGGAGAGACGACTTTGATCATAGACTTGGCCACCTCGACCAAGTCTGGCTCCTGAGGGCCGGCTGCATGAAGCATAAACAAACGGGTTAGACCTAGTAAAGAAGGGAGCAAGTCTAAATTCACAAGGACAACTTCATACTTCTAGGCGGCCTGATTGGAGTTTTAGAAGGAGTGGACGGCTGTTTCTCAGCCGCCGCATGTTTCCTGGCAGTACCAGGAGAGCTCGCAACAGTCGTCCTCCGGGTCTTGGAGTCCGGCTGTTGGGAAGAAGAGGTTCTTGGAGTGCCCGTCTGAAAAAAAAAAAAAAAAAAAAAGAGAGAGTGAAAGGTTCGGAGCTCACCAAGGGCGCCCCCTTGTTGGGGGAGTCGGTTGAGGATTGTTGCATAATAGAGGCTCGCAACATGGCCGCCGCAGTCTTGGAAGCGGTGATCTTGCTCATGGCGTCCGCTACAAAGACAAGATACCAAGTTAATAAAAAGATAAACAGTAACTCATGGCAAAAAAGAGTATTCGACAGGCCGGCTACCTCTTGAACACCGACTGGTAAGGCCACAGGCGGCCAGAAAGTACTCGTCATAGAGCCATTTGAAGCTCGGGACGCAGTGCAGGGGTACTTGCTCTCGTACCCCTGTAGTAGAGTCGACCCTCGACTCTACTTTAAGGAGTCCTTTATCCAGGATCTCTTTCTTGGCTTTGGGGGGAACAGGCGGCATGCTGCGGCCGCCTGCAAGAAGAGGCGGATCCCTGTTCCACCTGTTGAAGCGCTTGTTCAGCTCTGTGTCTGAACTTTCAATGATAAGGAAGGTGCTTCGCCAATCCTTCCACTTGTTTGCTTTACCTCTTGTCATGAGGTAGCCTCTGTGGCTCGTCAATTGATACCAGCCGGTACCGCCTGCCTTAGGGGTCCGGCTGAGGTAGTTCATGTGGGCGAAAGCCTCGAAGTTTGGCTCCACCCCGTGCAGTTCGCACCCGGCCACATAGCCGAGTACGTTGAACCAGGAGTTTGGGGCTAACTGCCATAACCCCAACTCATACCCATCCAAGATCCGCTGAACAGCCGGATGTAGTGGGAAGCGCAGCCCAGCCCTGATGGCCGCCTCGTAGCAGCCAAAGCAGGCGCTATCATAAATAGTACCAGCCGGCCAGACGACTGTGTCTTCTGGATCCGGCACGAAAACTAAAAAGTCGGGGCCCATTGTGTGGTTCGCAATAAAACTCCCCACTCTCTCTTGCATGGCCGTGATCCGGCCCCGTGGGACAGTGCAGTAGTAAGGGGTATTTTGCTCTCGGTAAGAGGCGGATGGCTCCGCCCAATTGTCCCCCTTCTCAACTGCGTGAGAAAGTCTCGCCTCTTGTAGGCGGTTGTTTTTCTCTTCCGTGTCCAGAGAAGCATGACCAGAAGAACTAGACTCGGATTCGTCCTCTGACGAGTCCGAAGAGGACGACTCCTCCCCTCTCCCAGAGGGGCCCGCCTTCTCTCCTTCAAAAGGAGTAGGAGAGAATGTAGACATGTCAACTGTAAAATGGGAAAGGGTCACCTTGACCCCTCCCTCAGAACTGTCGGCTGTCAAGCCGCCTTGGTTCACTTCCACATCTGGCGCCTGGTCAGATGTTTCACTAATCGGCACCCTGTGGGAGGAGTCGTCTGAGTTCGAGATCCTAGCAGTTCTTTTTGTTCTGGCCATCATGTTCTGCATAGACACAGAGACAGTCGGACTTTGTATAAAGGGCAAAGATGGGTCCGGAAAAGGGCAGGCGGCACTCCTAGTCCTAGATTCAGCCGTCCCCGGTGACCGGCTGATCACTAACCTAGGTCGTGTCATGTGCTTCCGTGGTGCTATTTCAAAAAAGAATAAAATAAAGAGAAAATTAAGAGTAAGAGAACCGACGCTTACCTGAACGAGTGAAGTTGACGGAGTTCTGAAAATCCTGAGTAGCCGGCTTGTCAGAGCAGACGGTAGGCAGAAAGAGTCCGAAATGTCAGAGCAAGTTCAGGGGTCCGAATGTTCTCTCTAAAAAGTTCTCAAGTGTGAAAATGACTGAAGTCAACACACCCTTATATAGGCAAAGTGAGAAGGCGAAGGGTCACTTCCAAAATTCAAAATTTGGGCGGGAGAATCTCTCGGCCTTTCACCGAGTGACACCTGTAGCAGGCCGTCGCCAGTCACGTGCCACCTGTGAGGGGCAAATGATTAGGGGATTTTTATCCACCAATCAGCATCCGACACGTGGGCCAGCCAGGTTTCGCCACGTGTCCTTCATGAAGGCCAATAGGAGCCTGCCACGTGTCATCAAGAGATTCGTCCTCCTTGGACCAATTGCAATGTGACACGTGTCCACCCATGCCAAATGGGAAAACCGGCCAACAAGGCCCAATCATTGTGGGAGGCCCAGTCAGCCTTAGGTTTAACCTAAACCTAGTACTGGCACGCATCCCAAGGCATATAAATATGCCCATTAATCCTCATTAAGGGAGATTACGCACATTTAACACTCTCACCTAGAGAGACCCAATTACTTTTATTTCCGCATTAATTACTCCTTAATCAAGTACTAACTTGACCGTCGGAGGCGGATCTCCAATTGTCCGGAGCATCCGTTTGTTTTGCAGGTACAGGCGTCCGGTTCCAGTCTCAGAATTGTAACTCTCCCGCAGGACATCAGAAAACCCCGAAACAAAATATATTTCGTGGAATTCTAACAAATTGTTAAAGGCTGTAAATAATTCAATTTGAATGGAACGGGTTGTAAACGGTTCGGTTTAAATAGTTTGTAATCGGATCGGTTTAAACGGGTTGCGGTTTGAAAATAGTTCGGTTTAAACGGTTTAATGGGTTATAACAGTTCGGTTTAAACGGTTAGCGGGTTGTAAATGGTTCGATTTAAACGGTTTTTTCCTACGGTTTAAACGGTTTCGGTTTATAAACGGTTCGGTTTAAACAGTTAGCGGGTTAACATTAATCGGTTCAAACGGTTTTTGTTTATAAACGGTTTGGTTTGTTATTGGTTTACGGTTCGTAACGGGTTAACATTAATTGGTTCGGTTCGGTTTCGGTTTGACATTATACGGTTCAGTTCGGTTTTCGGTTTAAAATTAGCGGGATATAAACGGTTCGGTCCGTGATGGTTCGGTTCGGTAACGGACGGTTTCACGGTTCGGTTTGAAAAGTCCCACCCCTAAGAAGTACGTCCAACCAAAGAAAGGGGTAGGGCAACACTACCAAATACCAGCTCATATTTACAATCTACCTTAACAGAAGTAAATGCCTTACATTCATCACTACTTTCATTGTTCAAGACCTAAAAACTTCACCATACTTTATTCCTTGGTCCCTTAATAATAGTGATTATATATAGTATTAAATTGAGTTGTGATTTTAATTGATTCTTCTCTATGTAAAGTTGTACATCTTCACGATATATGTTACTCCACAAGCTTATATTCTTTTCAATATTTCGAAAAAGGGTATTATGAGCAAGTCTAAAGTAAAAATTCCAAAATCAAAGTATGTCTAAGATAGTAATACGTGATATTATCTACATGCAAATAGAGTAATTTCATCGAAGCACCGATGATTCAGGTTAGATCTTTTTCAACTGATGAATCATTAGAGTCAAGGCATAGTCGAATCTAGTGTTAGTAGTTAACTTGTTTTAATATAGTAACCTATACATGTAACATTAGTTTTCAACTATTGATCAATTCAGTTCGAGTCAAAATCAAGCCAATATAATTCCATATATTTTCACATTAGGTAAAATGATTAGGTATGAGTCAACTTTATCAAGTTTACATGCACAAAAAAGACGTAAGGGAAAGGGATGGCTTTGTAGAAATTATAGAGTACCAAAGGAGAACGGATTTTCATTGAAAAGTATTCCATACATATAGTAAAATGAGTATGTATGCTTATATGAATGCTCAAACAAACAATAAGAGCTAGAATACATTTTATATGAACAACAAAAGTCTGAGAAAGCAATATAAATATAAATACTACTACTAGTTTACTACAACAAAATATGAAAAATGGTTAAAAGGCAGGCATAGAAATGAAACAGTATCCTAAGAATGAACTAAAGAACAAATAATTGGCCCCCTTTTTTTTCACTTCTGCTATTTCTTTCTTAATGACTCTTGGCCTTTCAGTCAACCTCTTATACCTGGATGTTCTGAAAAATCATCTATTTCTCTCTCTCTCTCTCTTATTTATTTACTTCCATGTTTCTGGTCCAAATGCTAGGTTGTCCCTGCCAGACCCTTTTGTTGGGTATAGGAAATTTGTAACCCCACAATCAAAAAAACTTCCCTTCTTTTTTTCTGTTTATAAGAAGGAAAAACTAAAACAAAAACAAAAACAAAAATAATGCACGTACCAATTTCTCAACTAAGATAAGAACCTCCCTTTCACTAATCCATCCATCCTAAAACAATGCTTAATCAACGATAAACTCAATTATCCCGGGATTGGTTATTGATCGATCGCGCTTTGTCAGTCTGGCAGATCAGGATTTTGGTCACTGTCTCTGAATGTTAGCTTTCTCTTTGTGCCTGATGTACTTGGTTTATCAGTAGTAGTTTGTTCAACTTCAGTAGTCAAGTTAGGAGTACTAGGATTTTCCTTAGAACACAATCTCTGCATCAAGCTATAACAGGAAACCAATTGCTTCTCCTGCTGCTGCTTCTGCTGCTGCAGCATTACAATCATGTGAACAGAATCAGATTACAGTTGCTCCAATCTACTACATTTTACTCCAAACTCCTCATCTCAACTCACGTAGTAGCGTAGTACCCATATCGGATCCTCAACACTCCCACATTGTCACATGAATATCAAAAACACTATATTCAAGTCCAACACTTGGACACGTACCCAAATCCGAGTAACACAAGTGCTAACAATGCATTCATTGATTAATCACAAATTTAAAGAGAAAGAAATCTTACATCATCTGAAGTCTGCCACAATGAAACAGTACTAATCCTAAGCTTCAAAGCTTCTTGTGTTAATTGCCAATCAATAGCAGCAACCACTGCCGCGGCAGCAACCACAAATGGATAATAATCACCAACCGAATTACTCTCTGCATCATCAAACCAAACCATATATTATACATAAACAACACAAATATACAATAACATAGAAACTACATAAGATTGATAAAAGATTATACCTTTAATAAACCCCATTACTAATTGAGTTCCTCTTGAAATCAATCGATCAACATTTTGATCATCCAACTTAGAAGCATAGTAATTAAGGTAAACAAAAGGAGTACTCAAAGTCATGTTCCATTCCAAAGTAGTTAAAACAAGAAGCTCCATATTTTGCATCACATTTCTTTCGAATTCGAAATCGGGTACTTGATATTCTGATAATGCAGGCACTTTACATTCGTCCATTTTCGCAGCCAATGATAAACATGCTACTCCTAGTAATGTAACTGCCCAAGGTTGATGATCCTACCATATTATAAAAATTAATCAAACCCATTAATAAAATTGATTCAACATTTCATTTTCAACAACCAAATAAATAAAAAAAAAATAAAAATAAAGATAATGATAAAAAGAAAACTCACATAGATGTATCTTCTTGATAAGAAACGGTCCAAGTACAAGATTGATAAATAAGCAGTTTGATTTTGAAACCCAAATGAATCTTTAGCCTACATTAAACAAACAACAAATCAAATTAATAAAAAAAAAATGATTAATCAATTTAATTGAGTGATTAAAAAAGGGGGAGAAAAACAACGCACATACATTGAGAATCCAATTGATGGCAAGAGCACGAGAATTCTTTAACCAAGAAGGGAAATTGGAAGAAGAATTAGACGATGAATTAATCTCTCTTCTAACCAACATTTGAAGATAATAATCATCTTCAGAATCCAAATCTTGGTAGTACGGAACTAATTGAGAATTCTGAAATTGGGTTTCCTGATTTTGTTCATCTCCTTCATTTAAGTAAGATTTATCTTCTCGACAGAGTAGATTAGATGATGAAGGTTGAGAGCTTGAACCCTCCATTATTTAATTAATTTTTTTTTTTAATAATTTTCTGGGGTTTTGGGGTTGGATTACATGAAGAATTTACAGTAGTAGTAGGAAATTAAAGGAGTGAAGAAAGAAGAAAAAGTTGGAAAAATTGAAGTGCTAAAATAGGAGAAAATTTGGGATTGAGGTAATCTAAGAGGAAAGAGGAGAGAGGATTCTGGCGCTAAAAGAGTGTCTAAAAGGTGTGGGGGAGGTGTTGAGAGCGGTTTTGGTGCCGCCAAAATTAGCGGATGTGATATACAGATTGTGTTTTTTTTTTCCAGCGGTTATATATGAACTAACTGTTGTTTTTTTTTTTTGCACTCACTTAACTTTCAGTTTCTTCTTCCAATTTTTTTTTTTAATTTTTTTTGAAGTGATTGACTGCTATGTAAAATGTGGGTTGAGGGGTTAACTGATGGTAATAAAGTCAACTAAGGCCGAGTTTGAAAGTAGTGTATGTATGTCATATTGCAATGTGTATGTGGTGCATTTAAGTGTATACATTAGATAGGTGGTATTGTTTTGTTGCATATTCGCATGTAATTACACGTGAATGTGGGAAAATTAAATTGTTTATTTGTTACGTACATGTGTTAGTTGTGCGTATTTGTAAATGCATGGTAGACGGTTGGATTCGATATTAGATTTTAGTATTCATAATATACTTTAATACGAGTATGTATATTGCATCTTATGTTTAAAAAAGGAGAATTGCAATGCAGTGGTTGACTAATTCATGTGACTATTTTAGAAGTTCACTAATACTTGACACTATATGGTCAGTATTGAAAATAATTATAGAGAATATTAGCTATTAAGCTATTTTTAGCAAAGTATATAGAATTGATTTGGATTTTGGAGAATATCTACAAAGATAAAGCATGAATATTCATAATATTTTAATAAAAATAATAGATAAAATGAACTTCACAAGGGTTCTCAACTGAAAAACATGGCCTCGTCTCTTTTTGGAGCAAAGTCATGGAAATGGATAGTTATTACTTTATTAGGCCAGCATGAAGGGGAAATCATACAAATTACAGTAATTAAATCTATTTATCTTGTATTTTTGTTAAATACACACTAATCTAATCATCTAATAGGTGATTAATAAAGTTTGACGATCGGTCAAAGAGTATTTTTCTAACTTACTTATAAAAGAGTCTAAATTCAAAGATATAGTTGAAAATGGTAATTTAATTGTTTTTTTAATTCTTTTTTTTTTTTTACTTTTATTCAAAACAAAAATTCAATAAATTTACCATTTTCTGCTAAGTATATCTTTTCTAATGAAGATAACAATCAGATTCCTATCACCTTAAACAAACTATACTCTCTTAACCTCTGTTTTCTACTCCAAATACTATAATATATCCATGGATAAATTCGGATTTAATCAATTCTAATTAGTAAAAATCATCATGATTGGTAACTTATTGAAAAACACAAAAGCAAGGGAAATAAATAGTAAGAAAAATATACAAATTAATTAAAAAGATTCCTCTCAAGTTTCCATATAAAGAATATTGTTTTTTAGGATAAGAACTCGAGATGATTTCATGTTAGCCACATAGCTGGTATCTTAAAGCTGTATCATTTGACAATAAAAATATTTATTTGTTGATGTAAAATAAGAAAAGTTGATCAGGAAAAAAGAAAAGTTAATTTAATTATCTGATGATACATACCATTTAATCATTCATACATATTTATCGAATTCGAACCTATGAGCTATGTGCCTGAAGCATACTCCCAAAAAAAATCATAAGATTTGGGAAAGTATTGCATTCTTTCAATTAAACATTGCTAGGGGGCGTTTGGTATTAATATTGGAAATGAAGTAGAAAGGAAACAAATAAGAGGGATTAAAGGAAATAAATAACTCTTACCTTCATTTGTTTGGTTTTATCATGGAATGGAATCACTTAGGGGTCGTTTGGTTCAGGAATGGATTGGTATGGATTCTATATTTCATACCAATCTAAAGTTGTTTGGTTTAATCATGAAATAGATTCTCATACTTGAATAATAGTATGGATTATGAATTTTTAGGGAGGAGGTGGGTATGAGATTCCAATGGAATGGGGTGGAGTTAGAATCTCCCAGGTATGAGATTTCATACTTAAATAGCCCAACCAAACAAATAAAACCATTCCAAGAAGTTCAACCAAACAACCCCTTATACCTACCTCTTTTTCTTTTTTATTTAAGGAAGGTAAGGATATTTGTTACCTCAAGTTTTAGAGAGGTAATAAGTAGGTGGAAACCATTACCCCTAGATAATGGTAATGGTTACCTAAACCTTCAAACCAAACACTTGGTAACGGTAATGGTTTAATTGAATCCATTTCCACTCCAAGAAACACTCTTACCAAACATGCTTTTAGTCACTTTTTATGAAATAACGAGTAGGGGTGAAACTAATGCGGTTTAAAAGCGAACCAAATCGCAAACCAAACCGAATTAGAAATGTGGTGCGGTTTTTTTTTTTTTTTTTTTCTAATATGGTTCGGTGCGAATTGAGGAATCCCAAAACCGAATTAATATGGTTTGGTTTCGGTTTTAAGATTTGAAAACCCAAAAACCGAAATCCAAACTGAATTGTGGCCCGCATCCAAATTATAGCCTAACCCAATACTAATTTCTTTCCTACATATATAGCTAAAAAATAATAGAACTTGTGTATTTTTATATCCTAGAATGTCAACCAATGTGGGTGATGTGGAGTGAATGACCAACTAGATGGAGCAAAAAGAAGAGGATGAAAAATTTCGGTGTGATTCGGTTTTCTTTTGAAAAACCAAATTTAAAATGGTGTGGTTTGGTTCGGTTTCAATAGTAATATGGTGCGATGTGGTTTGAAAAATCCCAAAACCGAATTAATGTGATTTGATTTCGGTTTGGGCTATAAACCACACCGTAAACCAAACTTTCACCCCTAATAACGAGATGAAGAGATTAGAGCTACAATGAAAACTTGTATTGTAGTGATTTTTTAGTTGAGCAATTCTCTCAATAGATATAATAAATACTAATTTTTTTCTTATTATTTGCAACGATTATACATTTTTCACTCACACTTTATGTCAAATCGTTGCAAATAATATAAAACGTAAGTAGTACATTGATTTAACATTATTGTAGATTTTTTACTTATAAGTTGTGTTATGTAAAATACATTGTACTTTCACTAAATATAATTTTAAATCATACGCATATACGAAGTAGAAAAGAAATTCTTTATCGAACGCTTTTTAGAATGAATACACCAATTTCATTATTACCTATATAAAATGTAGATATTACTCTTATTATACGAGTAGTATTCATCAAATTATACTCTTATACGAGAAGCGAGCACAGATGAGTTTAATTAGCAAACACGAGCATCATCCCCGTGGGAAGAAAACAGAAAAAAGAGTGGGACCACAACGTCATTCCATGTTATAATTATTTTGCTTAATTTGGCGCCAAAATAATGGAACATTTCAACTATCAATATTGACTACTCTAATTCCCAACTGGCAAATACCCCTTATAAAAATAATCACACTTTGCCAGTTGGTATTTGTTTTCCTCTCTGGTTGGTTTGGGACTGCTGCTTCCACAATTTCACTACTATTGTGGACTTTTCACTCTATCTTTTACCACCATCCAAAATAGCATAATCCAAGAAGGGTGCATCTCATTTCCAAAGGTCACAAATGTTTATACGTAGTAAGATTTTTACTTTATGGTATTATGTGAGAAATTAACTGCTAACATTGTCATGGTTTGACCAAAAGTCAACCATAAACTATAAGTATGTAAGAAAATACGCATTTTTGCTAGCTAGTCAATCAATTTTGAACCGTGTATGCTATAAACGAAACTCAATGTTTAATTAATGTACCAATGAATTATGAATACATGTAGTTCAAGCCTACGTATATAAAGTATATCTCAACATTAACATGTCTTAGTAATTATTACGTCTATATCTTACTTTGCACAATCGTCTCCTGAAAAACTAGTTTTTATTGGTGTTTATTAACTGTAGGATGACTAAGGTTGTCGTTTGTTGTCTCAGTATGTGATATGATTATTCAGCTTGATTTATTGGTACCTTTGGGGAGAACACACAACCTGGACATGTGAGAATGTGGTTCAAGCTCCTTTTTTTTTTTTTTTTTTTTTTTAAAAAAAAAAAAAAAAGTGCAGTATCTACTCATCCCATAATCATATTTAAAGTTGTATGAACCAATGCCAAATAAAATGGACGAAATTCACAAAAGCATAATTACAGAGTACATCAAAGTAGGAAATATATTTAATATTTACGCATAACTATACAAGAAAGTTAATATGACAACCAATTAGCGGGGACATAACTCTTTCTCTACTAACATTCTCTACATTTAAGATGTAGTAAGACTTTTTAGTTCGTTAATCCTATGAAAAAGCAAGCCATTCACAACGCTTTTCTTACAAATTTATTTTGTTATACTAGCTTTTTCATTAAATCAAATGTGAAATCTACTTAGAAACCTAAGGATTTTTAAGGAGCACTAGTATTATTGTTTAGTAAATTTAGGTTCCATTTTTATAACTAGATCGAAAATTATCCCTAAATCGTGTCTCAATTTTGGCAACAAAACATTAAATTGTTACTTCAAGTCACCAACCCAATTTTCCAATTTCCTCCCTACTTAAATTTAGATGCTACACTATAATAATTTATTGCAATTTTATTAAATTAGTGTATTTGAGTCCCCATTTATCTTCCAACCCACCTAGCCATAAACGTGGCTGTCAATATATAAAATTAAAAAACATAAAAGTAATAAACGTGTGACATTTATACTATCACTCACTTCACAAAATCAATTTGCTGTCTACCTAATTCTTAAGCTACAGTATCTCGTGTCTACCTAATTTAACTAAATGAATATAATAATGTTAGTAAAAAATAACACAAGTATAAACACAAGTATAAGTCAATGACACAGTTGCTAGTTGATATTCGATCTGATAATTAAAGCTTATAGTAACTCTTAAGATTCCAAAAATAGAAGGTAACAATGTATATAGCTAGATTAGAATTAGGTGGGTAAACATAACACTAAGAAATATAAGGTAATTTTTTTATTCTTTTTTGGTTGTTTAGAGAGCCACAAGAGCGGATGATGAGAATCGATTATAGAATTCCCTGAAATCGAGATATTTATTTGAGCTATCACTCACTCTTTAAGAATATGATAATTTAAGTTATCTTTTGTTGAGAAAGTAGGTTTATCAAGAGATTCGAAGAGGAAAAGGTATGACTCACATGAGTGCATTGGATCCAAATTCTTCCAGGTATCCTAATCATGCCCCCCTTTTATTTTTCAGGATGTTTTCATTAATCATAATGCCTCTATGTTAAACAAAGATTAGAAGACATGTCATGCATCTATTAATGATCCCCTTGTTGAAATTTAATTAAGGATGTTGAAGGAATATAATTAATTGACGTACAGTTCGGAAAGGGATACAAACTTGGTCGATCTACCCTTATTTAATGATGTATACACACATTATTTAAGAATAATACACTACATCACATGCACCTATACGAGCACTATATATCACACCCTTATACGAGTTCTTGAAAAGGCATATTACAATAGTTCTCAAAAATTTAAACTAAAAAGACGTATACATTGTAAAAATGTTAAAACATATATGAAAAAACGATCAATGGACATGAAAAAATAGGATAAGAAACGTTCATGTAAAATGAGAGAACATTATTTACGAAAACAAGAACCTACTATAAACATTGTACTCTTGGATATATAATTTAACAATTTTTTTTTTTTCAATAAACCAATAAAGGTAATGATATATGTAGCCCTTAAGGTTACACATAAGACCTTAAGCATGTAATATCTTTCCTAATATGAAATTAATTTAGAGATAGAAGACAAAATTATGCGTAGATCAATGTAATATATGTAATTTTCATGTTTATTTTTTTATTTTTTATTTTTTATTTTTTTTTATTTAGCTTCTTATATATAGCCTTGAAGATTTTATATACTCCCTCCATCCCTAAAAGAACGACTCATTTGAGCATTTTTCATGGGTATTAAGAAACTTAAATGGGAAGTACAAGTGTATGGGGAAGCTTAATAAAAGTTTATTAAAAAGGTAAATTTACATAAGATTTGCCAAAAAAGTAAAGAGGGAAAGTATTAAAAGTACATGGAAAAAACAAAATTTACATGAATCGGAGAAGCTAATTTTGCACAAATATTATTGCAAATTTGAGGGTATTTTAATGCAAATGAGATGAACATTTTGGGATTAAAATTTAGCCAAAAAGTCATTCTTTTAGGGACGGAGGGAGTATCATTTTTCATATAATACTTATACACATCACTATTATTATTACTCCGTATTATTTATTTCTCTAATCTCTGACTCTCAGTAGTTGTAAATTGTAAAGTGGCGAAAACGATGCAATGTGTAACGAGCCCCGTGCATCGAACGGCAAAGATTCAATTGTCAGGTTGTCACCCTTGTAGAGTCGTAGTATCATGATATGGAGTTACTTGGGATTATCCAGGAATGAATGAATGAATGAATTCAATTACTGAAATACTCCAACATTGAACTATGCACCTTTGACTTGACCTTTTATTTTATTCTATTTTTATGTTGGAGATAGAGCTATAGTTGACCATAAATGACCTTACCAGCCCACATGTTCAGCGAAACCCATTAACGGCCCAATCCACCTTTCAAGTCACGTTCTTCAACTTGCCCCCCAGACTTTGACCCAAGCCTAAGTAAATTATGTATTCGTGATTAGGCTTTTAAGTTTAGGAACTTCGGCCCACCTGTAGTAATTGGGGTACACGTGCTCCTGGCCTTTTGGGCTGAAAACCAAGTATTTATGTTTCTTCATTTTTCTGAACAAAACTTTATTTTACAAGTTGTATCACTTGTATACCAAGCTAAGCTAAGCTAAGCTTGGTATAATGGAAAAGATTGCACTTCAATCTCTATTAAAGACACTTGAGGGTGAGAATCCCTTACCCTTTCCTTCTCACTCTCAAAGTGTTTGACCTGCAAATATCAGACTAAAAAAAAACCGTGAGGGTTAAGGTACGATCAGGGTTCTTCTTTTTACCTTTTAAAAGAAAAATTGTATGACTTGTATGTATATCAAAATATGTATATGATCAATTATTCTTTTTTTTTTTAAATAAAATTTATTTAAGCATATTTCAAATGACAGTCATATGTGTCTTGTAGGCCTTTTAGCTTTCAGTAAAACTAAGTCTAATAAGAGTTTAACAAAAAACAAGTTTAACATGGTTTAATCCTCAACTCGTGACAAAATACTAATGAGTAATAACTACTTCAAAATCTAGTTGACCACTAGACTACATGCTAATTAATCCCTTCTCCATTTTCATGTGGGGGTGTTTAACCTTAACTCACATGTTATTTTGTTAAAAAATTAAGACAATCAATATTTATGGAACATGGTTTAGTTGTTAGGACAATAAAGGAAAAAAAGAGTGACGATAATGTTAAAGGACCAACTCATTTAAAAGCTAAGCTGATGATTGAATCCCAAAATCAGTTCATATATTCTATCGCGCCCCCTTACATGAGAGCTCATTGGGTTTGAAATATGGATGCAACATGGGCCCCCATGTCCAACGCAAAATAAATTCCACTTAAAATGAGGGGTGGAGAAGATTTAAACACGTGACAAAAAACTTTTTTATCACGCTGATTTTTGAAGTTTAAGTTGATGGTTGAAACCCAAAATCAGTATATATACTTTATCGGAGACAATTTATGTCATTACATATTTCATCGGTTCCTCAATTTCCTTGGTACATTTATGAAAACTTAAATTTTACAACCATCTCAATCCAACTTCAATGTGGATGTTTAGGATGTATATATCAAAACCACCACCATACCTAATTTTTTCAAACACAGCTTCAATGATTTTGGTTGTAGTGACTTATAATTAAAAAAAAAAAGTAGATATATGGTGTCATCTTACGCAATTCTAATGACAAATCTCTCACGCTTACATCTATTATTCAGTTAACACGAATTGAAGCCATTCATACCTAAAGCTTCGACTTCTTTCACACTATTCGCAAAGCGACGTCTATCAAAACTGTCCAAATTAAAGATCTTGACAACATTTATGAATCTGTTTTTTGGAAATGCATGTGTTACATGAGGCAGGTGACCGTGTGGGCCAAGGGCAATCCCTAAGTAGCAGTGCAACGTAAAATACCTGTATGAACAATTGAACATACGTAAGGCGGTCGAACTCTCCTTTCCACCGTCCATCTTAAAGAACTACTTCTATTTAAAAATTGTTAAAAGTGCTGTTGTTATATACTAGTATAAAATAAATTTATAGCCCGTCTTGTGTGCAACTGGTCACACCATGTGGCCACTTGTAAAAAAAATAAAGTAACCCCCTAAAATACTGATTGAGTAACCCTTGTAATATTGACCGAGTAACCATATAACACTGACGAAGTAACTCCTGTAACACTGATAGAGTAACCCCTATAACATTAACAAAGTAACCCCCCATGATGGCTGGCCACGTTGTATGACAGCCACATATAAGAATTTGTGATATATCTAATATTTAAAAAATCTCAAAAGATAGCATGGAAATATTATTAGGTGTTGACAAAATAAAAATTGTAAGGTTGCAATGACTTGGATCCACGCCAACATGATGATGCTCAATTTCTCGTGTACTATCATACCAGAAATGCTATCCAGTATCCACACATACAAAATTAATTAATTATAATTAATCTTTTAGCTGGAGCAGCTTCTAACTATAAAACTTGTGACAAAAAAACTTTATAAAGTAGTTTAATTAATTATCATTTTTAATGGATAAACGTAATATAGATTATTTTGTCAATTTGAACGTACCTTTTCGTCTACTAATACGTGTACTTTACTACTTTAGCATACAATTTGTTCATGACTAGATTATGAGTAGGATAATCCTTTTTCTTATGTGGATAATGAGGACCAAGCACCTTTTGGAAACAAATTAATTTAAAATAGTATAGTACCAATAATAAGAATAAGAAAAGTAAATACTCCCTCCGTTCACAATTAATTGCAACACTCCTTTTATCACGCTTTTCGATGAGTTGATTAAATTAGGTAAACGAATTAATTAAGCTATGAAATTTTAACCGTAGCAACTTATCCCTTTCTTCTTATCGGTGGTAAAATTTTGTGATTTAATTTATCCGTTTACCTAGTATAATATTTCCCTTAAAATGCGTGATAAAAGGAGTGTTGCAATTAATCGTTAATGGAGGGAGTATATGAATAAGTCCACGGATAAATTATTGAAAAGTTCGTCAATTTTAGAGGATGAGACTTTTTGAATCTTTATGTCCATTATTGTGAAATTTGAAGTGCTCTTGTGAGTTACAATTTGAATTATCTATCAATAATTAGTTAATTACGGATAATGGTATAACAGGTCTATAATAAACTAAGATATATTAAATCTACTACTCCGTAATATAGATATATATAGGTTGGATAATTTTTTGACAATGTTATCCAAAAATTGGGATTAAATCGTGAGATACATTAAATCTAAAGAGATTAATAGGCATATCAATCCTTTCATATTTAAACTTAAGATGTAATAGTTTCACACTTAGTCCATTTTTTTAATACATACGGAGTACATCACAAAATTTTAACTTATTTTGTAAGTAAATCGAAGAGATTATCATGTTGTTGATTTTTTATGAACTTATTAACCCTTATCGTCTAAGTAGCTTATTCAATTGAATCACGGGAATACTATGAGTTAGGTTTTACAGCAAAAACGCAAAGGACAAATAAAGAAGCAGCAGTAAAATGTGTAGGAATAGCCAAAACAAAACCCAGAAACAGCTAAGAAAAAGGAAGCTGACAGGAAGTAGACGGGGATCATAAAGTTTTCTGATAAGTACCCTGTCTTATGACCTTTTATCTTGTATTTTCCAATTCAACAAAATGCTAATAATGGATTTAATTATTATTATTATTTGTTAATTACACAGTCAATTCATATCCATGACATGACCCACCATCACAGATTCAATCAACCCCACCCTCAAATCTCCCTCAACTACTACTCCGTACTACTTAAGAGAAGAATGAGGAAGAAAAGTAACATTACACTTTTATTTTCTGGGTTTATTCTTCTTCATCAAAAATAGATAGCAACTGTTCTTAATTCAGGGATTCTTTTTTGTCATCAAATTGTAAGTTTTCTTCTTCTTCTTCTCTGTTTATAATTTTAGTTTTAATGGGTGTTGATTTTTTTGTTTTAGTTGAGCTTTGTCATTCATCTGGGTATCAACTATCAATGTCTGTGAAATGAGTTTTGTTTCATAATTTTTGTTATTTTGGTGGTATGATCTTATATGAAGTAATTGTTGGTTCAATTATGCTTGCATTTAACCCAAAAGGGAATTTATTAATTTTAATAAAATTTGTAGATTTATAATTTGTTGGGTGAGAATTAGGGAAGGTGAAAATAAAATTTATGTTAGACTAAATTTAGAGATTGATTTTAGGTATTGTGTTTGATTGGAGCCTTATATAGTCAATATAAGTTGTAAGTAGAAGATAGAAGAGTTTTGAATTATGATTGAGAAATTGATGATTTACTAAAATTGAGTAATATTTCATTATTAGCAGGACTAGAAATTTCAAAAATGTGTAAAATGGAAGATGTGGTAGACAATTCAGTCAATGGGACTCCTCCACCAGCACCTCCATTGCCCTGTGCACAACCTAAGAGAGTTTTGGTTAAGTCTAAGGGCATTTCATCTTACAAAGACCAATGTTCTGTGAGCACTGCAACAACGGATTTGTATGACCGCCTTTTTGATGAAGCTTATCGAGCTGATGTTGTCGTTCATACAGATGATGGCGGCCAGATTTATGCCCATGCTAACATTTTGGTAAGATCTTTCATAACCCATTTGACTTTTTGCATTTTTTTTTTGAATGGAATTAGACAATTCTCTTTTCAGCTTTGTAAACTTTGATCTTTCAATATATAAATATTGTTGAAAGAACACGTGTTTTGTTTGATGTTATTGTCAATGCATGGTCCAATATATCCAAGTTTCCTTGAATTGCTATAGATTTAGTTTATCTTGATGGAAAAATGACTTTATTAGGATAAATTTTATGCTGTCATTCAAGATGTTGATGTTCATGATTCAACAAGTTTTTTGTAGCCTTTGCTGATGATAGTTGTCTATGGACAGGGCATGACATCTCCAGTGATCAGACACCTGGTGAAGGAATCCAAAGGCAAAAATCGACGAAGATCCATCACAATTCGTGGTGTTCCACATGACGCGGTTCGTGTTTTCATTAGATTTCTCTACTCTTCATGGTAATATATTGCAGAGTTTCATTTTTTCAATTGTATATAATACATAGTAATATTGAATCTCGTGAAAGCACATTAGTTTATGGATGCTGATTGCTGATTTTCTGCTGTCATTCTGCAGCTATAACCCAGAAGATATGGAGGAATATATTCTGCACCTTCTGGTATTGTCTCATGTGTATGTGGTTCCTCACTTGAAAAGAGAGTGTGAGGTACAGCTAGAGAACGGCTTGCTTAATATAGAGAACAGTGTCGATATTTTCCAGCTTGCTCTTCTATGTGATGCCCCAAGGCTCAGCCTCATTTGTCACCGGATGATCTTGGACAATTTCAAGGCTGTCTCCGCCACCGATGGCTGGAATGCGATGAAAGAGGCTCACCCAATCCTAGAAAGAGAGATTCTAGCGACTGTGGCCGAAGCTGATAGAGTAAGTATACAGCATACAACTTTATGGCTGATCAATAAATATTATCTTTAATCTTATATGGTGTGCTCCATATCTGTGTACCGTAATTTTTATGTATGGCTATATTTTCATTTTGTGGAATAAGCTCAAAGTTTGATCTCTTATAAGTAGTTAGTTTATATGAAGGGATCTGGAGAAAATGGGAGGAGAGGAAAATTAAGGGATCAATTTTCCATTGATTGGGATATTGTTCGGTTAGATAAGGGAAGGGGAGGGAAAGGAACGGGATGGATCCATTTTCCTAATTTAATAAACTAACATCTTCCAAACTTGGAATGACTTGGAAGTATATAAACACCCCTTCGGCATTGCCCATTAGTCCTCTGGAGTCCCATCCCATCCCCTCACAAAAAATTTATCCAAATATTGGCCTGGCAACTTGGCTATCATCCTTTTTTCTGATGCCTGACTTGAATAATTAGATATCCAGGCTGTTACAACCACCAAGTCGCCAACAATGAACAGAAAACATAACTATAGCATTGACTCCTCATAGATCTTGTCGTTGGAAATGTTGGGGAAACAGCTTTTCTCTATTGCCCTCAGTAAAACATTTTCAGTAGAAGGAAATTAAGCCTATAACATGTATATTAGGCTGTATTGCCTGTGTATTTGCAGCAGTAGCTACTCACCCAGATCAAAGCTTAGGGTTTTTCATTCGTAATTTAGTTTTGCAATGTTTTCACCCAGCTTCATGTCCTCAATTTATTCATTGTCATTATTTTCTCCTGCAGAGGCAAAGGGTACTCTGTAGAAAGAGGAAGGAGAAGGAGATGTATGTACAACTGTACGAGGCCATGGAGGCTCTAGTCCATATATGCAGAGATGGATGCAAAACAATTGGCCCTCATGATAAAGCACTAAAGGAAGATGAACATCCTTGTGGGTACACGGCCTGCAAAGGACTCGAACAATTAGTCCGTCACTTTGCTGCATGCAAGCTTAGAGTTCCTGGTGGTTGTGCTCAGTGTAAGAGGATGTGGCAGCTCTTTGAATTGCACTCCCGCCTTTGCATTGACTCTGAAGCATGCAGAGTTCCCTTGTGCAGGTACTTAAGATGTTCCTTTCCATATTCCTTTTCTTATAAGCTAGTTTAAAAGTAAAACTTGTTGGTTATTGTTAATTGTCAACGAATGCACTCTTTACATTGCACCTTGTTTGTTATAGCTGAAATAACACACTCATATATCAAGAAATATACAGTATCTGTTCATAACCATTATTCAGCTCATATTAAAAAATACTTATGAACCTACGAGCAAGTTTGCATGACCAACTGTGATTTTATTTCCGGGATTCAATAATATAGAAAGCAAAAACTATGATATATACATAGGACGGAGAAGCATTGTTCTTTTACTTTTCGATTGTTACTCTACATTCATGTTCATTTTGTAATTACCCACTGCTTTACTAATTAAAGAAAAATTTGGTGGTTTCAGGAACTTCAAGGACAAAAGTATGAAGCAAAACAAGAAGGAAGAAATGAGGTGGAAAATATTGGCAAGAAAGATAGTTAGGTCCAAGAGTATCTCCGGAGCGCCATTCTTTTCCTTGGCTAGCTCCACATGACAATGTAATGAACAACTTTCAGCTACTTGACAATTGAATATATAAAATTCTTTATTCTTTATTCTTGGCACGAATATTGTCTCTTTATTACGTGAGGGGTTAGAATATTGTTCATTAAAAGTGTCAACTTTATTCAAAGGGCGTGGGCAAAGATATGCTCTATTTTATTAATGGGCGTAGCTTCTTCCTCCTTTCCCCTCAGACCTTGTAGGATAGTGAGGGATTTCATGGTAGTTGGATGATTAACAACTGTTCACGGCTCAAAATCTTGTGTAGGAGCCTTTTGTATGTGAATGTATATGATAGAGCATCTACGTATCATAGTCTTAGTTTTCCTTCCTTTCCTTTACATAGAATTTTGTAGGGTATGTGCAATTTATTACTCCATAGCGCGGGATTGTGCATTTGTGCAAACAAAAGATGAATACTCCGTACTTGAAGTAATTTGAAGTTACCATGGTTGAGAATTAAATATGTAGTCACTGACAGCCAAAGTGCGCGCCGCATGATCCAGTGTCAAAACTCTCGGACCGTGACAGTTGGTATCAGAGCCAGGTTGCTCGAGATATGCCGAACGAAGATGTGCTATACGTTGGAAGAAAGACTTGCTTGGCTTGAAGGCAAGTCAGAACACTGGGCTATGCTGGAAGAAAGGATGCCCAAGCTCGAGGATATTGTAATAAAGCAAGCCGAGCAAATGGAGAGGCTCGAGTCGACGGTGGATGGGTTGACGGAGCAGCTTAACTTTGTGCAAGGCTTAGCTGATGAGGCACAAGACAAATGTGCCACCTTGATGCGTGCCCAAAGAGGGCGCGGGGATAATGGAGGTACTAAAATAAAACCTCCTAAACCTCGGACCTTTAATGGCACGAGAGACTCGAAGGAGGTTGACAACTTCATCTTCGACATGGAATACTTCCGTATATGTCGGTTGGAGGATGAACTGAAGGTTGATACTGCAACGATGTACTTAGTGGACAATGCTAAGCTTTGGTGGCGCACCAAGTACGCCGATATTCAAGCTAAGAGAACGTTGGTAGACACTTGGGAGGATCTAAAGAAAGAGCTGATGGCTCAATTTTACCCCGAGAATACTGAGTTTGTCGCTTGCACCAAACTTGCAAACCTGCAACATAAGACCTCTATTCGGGAGTATGTGAAGGAATATTCGGCGTGCATGTTAGAGATTCATGACATGTCAGAGAAGGATCGCCTATTCAACTTTGTGCGAGGTCTGAAAGATTGGGCTCAAGGGGAGATATGGCGCCAGAAAATTGATACCTTATCGGGTGCTATAGCTACAGCTGAAAGGTTGATGGATTACTCGTCAGACAAAGCACCCATCCAGAAGAAGGGAAATAGTGGGTCAACATCAAGCACCCCAAGGAGCACTAGTGGTAATTCTCGGGTTAGCTCGAACAGTGTGGGGAATAGGTTCAGGAATGGGGGAGAAGACTCGCGGAAGAATGTCTTCACCGCATCTACAAACAGAGGTGGGTCCTCAGGCTCATCATCATCATGGAACAAACCCCTCACCTGTATACTTTGTCGAGGGCCGCACAAATGGTTTGAGTGCCAGCATAAGTCAGAAATAGACAACCTCTAGAAGAAACTCTCCTCAATGTCCTCTGACCCTCATAAAGGAGATGACAAAGAGGAGGATGTGGGAAGCGAAGAAGAACCCTCTAAGTTGGGGGCAGTGTATTGCATGTACGCTATGGGAAAAGAAACGTCGGAAGATAAGGGTCGGGCTACCAGCCTGATGTACGTAGATGTCTGGATAAACAGGAAGAAGGCTCGGGCGATGGTTGATACAGGGGCCACTCATAATTTCATCACGAAGCGCGAGGCAAACAGGTTAGGGTTGAGAGTCGTGCATAGTGGTGGTCGCATGAAAGCGGTGAACTCCGAAGCACAACCAACTTGTGGCGTGGCAAAGAATGTGAATACAAGGATTGGGGAATGGAGTGGGGGTCTGGACTTTACGGTGGCAACCATGGACGATTTTGAACTGGTCCTTGGGATGGATTCCTGCACACCAGCAAGGCTGTTCCGATGCCCCACCTAGGGTCCTTACTTGTGACAAGCCACCAACCATGCCTCCTACGGACACACGCTCAGCCTGAAAAAAGGAAAGAGTTGAAAGGCCCCATGCTATCAGCAATGCAACTCAAGAAGGGGATGAGGAGAAATGAACCCACGTTCCTCGCCATTCTCTCGATGAAAGATGAGGAAGTCGAAGCTGATATCCTGGAAGTGATAGGAGAGTTACTTGGGGAATATGCAGACATCCTTCCTAAGGAGCTCCCAAAATCTTTTCCTCCTCGAAGGGCCATAGATCACAGCATCGAACTGGTGCCAGGCGCTAGACCACCCGCGCGAAGCCCCTATCGGATGGCCCCTCCGGAACTCGCAGAACTGCGTAAGCAGCTAGACGGGTTGTTGGAAGCTGGCTTTATCCGACCCTCTAGAGCTCCCTATGGGGCACCAGTCCTCTTCCAGAAGAAACAAGATGGGGGTTTGAGATTTTGCATCGACTATAGAGCCCTAAACAAGCTGACAGTGAGAAATCACTATCCAATACCGTTGGTGGCAGACTTGTTCGATCAGCTGGGGGACGCTGTGTACTTCACAAAGCTTGATCTAAGGTCTGGCTACCATCAAGTTCGAATTGCTCAGGGCGATGAACCAAAGACGGCCTGCGTCACCAGATATGGCGCGTTTGAGTGGTTGGTCATGCCGTTTGGGCTAACCAACGCGCCTGCAACATTCTGCACCTTGATGAATCAAGTATTCCACGACTACCTTGATAAATTTGTGGTCGTTTACTTGGACGACATTGTGATCTTCAGCAACACCCTTGGACGACTACACCCTTGGACAACTACCTTGATAAATCCGCCTCTTTCTCTATGTATCCCCCTTTCTTTTTCCTTGTATTTTCCTTATGTAGTGTCTTCTACGTCTTTCTTTTTGCTTTCTAGGCTCTAGGGGAAATTATTGTGTTACTGTAGTTCCAGCGTTCACTAGTATTTATCCATGTAATCAATATAAAGCTCTTTATGGGGCGAATGGTTGAATGAATGAAACCTCCTATCCGGGTTGCCTTTGCTTTAAGACTTGTGTGTTGATTTAAGCCTTTATAAATATTGTGCTTGCCTTGTTTTAAAGCCTCCCCACCAAACCAAGAGAACCTCAAAAGACGCCTTCCTTATTGTCAGTCCCGCTTGTGCCCGCTTCGAAATAAAGCCCCGACTCAGCACTCGTTGTTGACGAGTGCTTCGTTGAGATACCTTTGGTCCGTGCTGCTGTGTGCCACGAACCCCTTTCGCTCTAGGCTTGCGTCCTTGTCGTCAATAGACAAGTGCGCGTCGCACGATCCAGTGTCAAAACTCTCGGACCATGACACGAAGACAAATAGGGGCATTGTGAAAAGAGTACGGTGTACTATCAACTTATCAAGCAAAAATGGTAAACTAAGATTAATGAAAACTTGCGCATCTACTAGCTCATGTCCGTCTCACCCTCGAACTCAAGCAATGTGTATGTGTTCGTAGGTGCACATTACATTGTGAATTTGGGCGATTTGGGTATGTGATAGAATTATATTGTGCAAATTGGACCACAATGTCTTCAATCTTCATGCGTTAGTGCATGGAAGATATACGCCTCCTTCACTGGTGTGTGTGCGTCGTGCATTAACACATGAAAATCATGCTAGGTGTTTTTGGGTCCATTTAATAACTTATTCATTATAGTAGCATATGCTAAATTTTATGAGTAATTCAAGAATCAAGCAAGTCCACAAGGTTGTTGGGCTCATTATTCCTAATAATTGGATAAACCTACTAATTGCCTGAACTTAATTTTGCTAAAAAATAATTCTTCCTCTTTTCATTTTTCTCCCAAAAATTATACATGGTATTCTATACTTTAAATGTAATAAACTGAAAGAAAAAAAGAAAAAAAAGAAAAAAAAAAGAAATTACTCAGTAACTATAGTACAATACCAATCAACAAAAATGTTTTTGATAGACTCCCCACAGTCATCAGAACATCTGTATATGCACTCGGGTAAAGGTGTTAATTCGGATGTTTGTATCTAGTTCAGTAAGGTCGGGTTTATTTTTAAATTTGAGTCGTGTTAAATTATTGTGTATACACGAGTCAAAATCTGAATCGGATATAAAGATATTTTTCGAGTCGGTTTTGAATTGGGTCGAGTCGGGTGTGATTTTGATACCACTGCTCTCCGGTATGCCTAAGTTTAGGACTATAGGTGCACTCTCCACGAGAGGGTGATCTCATTCCCTTATGCATCAATGCATGTAGAATGTAATCCCAAAATAAATGGAATTTCGTTAATGACATAAAAGGCTTCATCAATTCATACCTAGAAAGCCAATCAAAGTGAAATCTTTCTTTTCCAAACCCAACCACTTAATTTGAGTATACAAAGCCTAAATTTTCCAGTTTCTCTTCGAAAATCCAAACAGAGTTCAAAAAGAAGTTGTATTTGAAAGCTCCCGCTAATCGGATCCAACTGTCACCGGCAAATTCCGCAGTTTCCGTCGCTATTTAGGTATGCATTTTAGCCTAAATTTCCTTAATTAACGTTTAACTTTAATTTTCTGGGTTGAAATTTACAGGTGTCTGATCTCAGAATGCAAAATTTTCAACTTTATTATGGTTACTTTCATATCTTTTGATTCACTGCTCATTCAGTCATTTTCACAAACATGTGGTGTGCACTTCTTTAAATACCATCAATCAATCATTGTTCATAAATTGCACTTCTTTATGAACAACTTTAGGATAATATTGTACAAATTGTAACAAATCATGCTTCATTTATTAAGATATTTTGGTAGAATAAAATTAATAATAATTTTACATGGAATAGGAGGAAGCAAACCTATTTTCAAAGTGTAGGTTGTAGAAAAAAAACACTAATTAACCTGACTACTGTATAATTCCTTTACTAAAGCTCAAAAAATCTGAAATTATTGAGCTTTTGATTGTTGGGTCTTTCCAGAAGATGCTTTATAAATATGTATTTTTAATAGATTCTTGTCAATGCCCCTGAAGAATTGATTTGTCGACCGACTTTTTTTTTGTTGTATACCGTTGCTTGCCTCTCAAATGGAAATATATGAATGACTTGTTGGGCATGGTTGCCTCGTTTTTATATTCCATTTTGATTATCTGACTCATATACAACCTGTGGTTGTGTGGAGGCATTGTTCTCTTGTATCATGAGGACATGCTTTCGTCTCCTGAACTGTCATCTCGTCGAACATTATACTTTGTGGGGACTGGTGCTGTTGCATATGCTGATATTCGGAATGATCTAGCCGTTCCCATTACACTTCTGCTTTCCATTGTTCCAACTTCCTTGCACACATTGTCCAGTACGGCGAGGAAGTCTCTCACGATTAGAAAGATTCTGAATGGGTGTGCTTCTTCCTTTGCTGTGTCACCGTGGAAGTATTGAGTCACTTCTCTGACATGAGCCAATGCTCTCCTTTCGTGAGCCTTGACTCGTGCAATTTGTTCTTCGGATTCCTTAAGAAACTTCTTCATTGACTCGAAGAATTTCCCTTGCATATCTGGTGTTTCAAGTTGCAATACTAGCTTGATCTTTTGGAGCCCCATTTCTAGCTTTGACACATAGCTACTTAGGACATCTGAGTCCATCCCAGCTGCACCTTTAACACTTCCTAGCTCTCTACTTAGTCCTGACACAATCTGCAATCCTTGCTTCCTGAACGCTTCTTCCTTCTTTGTGGAGCTCAATTGATCAGCTGTCTGAGGATTGACATCAGAGCCAATGCCTACAGACTTTATGATTTCTTGGACGACAAAGTGGAGCAATGTGGTCTTTCCATCTGTTCCCTTGATGTCTACTAATTTTAGGAGTGTATCAAGTTTAAAGGCCTTCACATCTCCACGATTTGTTCCTGCATTCATTCTGTTCCCTGTTTGCAGAACAGCTTCGAGGAGTTTAAGGAAGAGTCTGCTACTTTTCAATTCATCACTTGCTACCTGTAACATGTCATTTACTTAGGGCATTTGTAAAAAGGAGTCAAACTAGAGGGTAGAAATTTCTGGCACTTTACCTCAAGGGTTTCAAATGACTTTGTTAGGTACTTCACTTCTGAGTCAAAGTTAGCTCTGTAAATCATAGCTTCAACTCTTTTGAAGGCAAATGGTATCTCAAGTATACCCTTGAGAAATCTCTCAGCAGCACCTAATTTTGAGATGTCGCCATTGTAGTCTTTTAGTTTTATTTCTTCTTCCTTCGTAGGTGCCATCTTGACCAATGTCTCAAAAAGCTCCGCACCCAAGCCTTCTAAATTGCCTGCTCCAAGAAATACAGAGTTAATGTTATAAGGATTGGATTGCCAGGAATTCTTTTGGTTTAGTCATCTGTGATTAACTGTGATTGTATTTGGTGGGTATATCATGCACCCATTAATTGGATTATACTGGAGGTTCCTTATTTTAACCTCCCTGAGCTATATCATAAATACACGTAATCAATTTCATGCATCTCCTAATGTTGTGAATTACATGGCTGGTGTCATTTGGGAAGTATTTAAGCAATATAGGTAGAGAACTTGAGACAGTAAACAATTTGCAAAGCTCACTTGTTGACTTAGGAAATAGGATTTATGACTTGAAATACTTAGCATTTTCTAAGAATATGATCACTTATTTGCACTGTCATTAGGCATAATTAGAAAGAATCTCAATTATATGAGCATGATTATTGAGATTAGGCTCTTCTACTTCTGCGAGTATCAACAAATTCTGGCCCGTATATCTTCATCTCCGTGATTCAGCTAATGTAATCAAGGGATGAAGTTTTATATGACTCTATCAGACTATTAGGGCTCAATCATGTATGTGTTACTGCCAATTTCTCAGAAAGATACCTATGTGATCTAGTTAACCTACTTATTCTACGGGTAAGAACAAGAAAAACAATTAAGGTCTGGAAATAAGGCAGGATGGAATTAGCCCAGAGATTATTTAGAAAAGAGTTATTCATACCATCCATAAGTGCTTCAGCAACCTCATCCCGAGTCACATTCAATGCTCTTAATAAAATGGCAATGTTCTGGGACTTCTTTGGGTCTAAAACACGGTTCTCTTTCTCAACTGGAGGGAGAACTGATCTTCTACCTGTCTCTTTCTTAACCGTCGTAGGGGCCGTATTGCAGCCAAATAAACTCTCCATCATATCCTCATTTAACCTACAATGAATTGGCAAGATGGTGAAAGCTGTAAAGTTTGGAGTGAGTCATAAGATGTTTTGGAACCAATACACAAAAAAAGGATATTGTGGCCTTACTGAAAGGAGCTTGATTTCAGCTGGTCCCACACGGTAGCTCGATCCGAGGTTGCCCTTACTTTATCCCAATGCAAGGGCTTCAGCCTTGGTCTTCTTTCATCTAAGTCGTCTCCATTAGGCCTTCCAGTAGAACTGCATCCATTATCAAGCTCTTCACCTGTTTTTATTGTTTCTTTTCTTAGGCCATCTCTTGAGTTAGGACTTTCCAATTGTGCCTTCGGTGAAACTTGAGAAGCCCCTGTAGACCCATTTTCCATCTTATTAGATACTTTCTTCGGTGTCAGTGATTGTGCCCGTGGAGCAGGTGGTGGTGGAGGGGGTGGTGGCGGAGGAGGAGGTGGTGGTGGAGGTGGTGGATTAGCATTCTGATGAAATGGACTACTACTGCTGAATTTTCGGAGGAGTGCTAAATTCGGTGGTGGTGGAGGAGCAGCAAATTTAGCCCTCTTGGGTATATTTGACCTTGTTTCCTCCTTTCCTTGAGTCTCATACTCCTTTTCATAATCTGACTCCATCTCTGCTCGTGGCGGGGGTGGTAGTGGAGGGGGCGGAGGTGGGGCAGTGGCCTTAATGGATGGAATGATAGCATGCTTGATAACATCAGGAGATGATGAAGCTAAACCCCTTGATTTAGGTGAAGTCCTCCTAGAATGAGGGAAGGAACTTCCACCATTGGTTCTACTATTTGAACGTGTAGCTTGAGTCCAATACCCATCATCACCACTAGCAACCGAGCCATGAATCGAGCCATGAATTGAGCCGTATGGAGTATAAAACAGAGTATCACTTCTGTCCTCATCAGAAGAAGACATAGTAGCCGTTGGGGAACCCCTCTGTGGCACACTCCTTGGAGGAGCTCTATTCAACGGCGGCAATGGCTGCAAATCAGGACTAGGCCTATATCGATCTGACCTCTTCATTGAACTATCATTATTAATACTATTACTATTATTCAGCTTATGGTAAGGTGATCCATTGGCTATGTTATTCTCATTGACTGGTACTGATCTCTGATTTGAAGGCTCTACTGTCCCTATATACAGGAAATTTGAAGGGGGCACTCTTGGTTCTTCTGTATGCCTCGTCGAGTTATTCACACCACGGCCACCGCCACCACCACCAACCAACTTCTGAGTCTCAACAGGGTTCTTCACCCTGTGTTTATACAAGAAGAATGCCAATGCTGATAGCATTCCTAATGTTACTATTACCACTGAGACTGCAATTGCCACTTTCTTGGTAGGTTTTGCAGCTGGCTGTGTTGCAGTTGGTATCGGACTTACCCCATTTGACGCTACAGGAGGTGGAGGTGGTGGGTTCTGAGTTGGGGTTGACCCTGCTGGCACCTCCGGGAAGAAGGGTTGGTCCGGCGTGTCCCCGGAATTATCAGCTAAAGGCGGAGGTGGTGCCAATGATGACGAATCATCGAGTCCAGGCGGAGGCGATGAGCTTTCTGGGAACAATGGTTGATGCAGGATTCTTCTGATGACTTCAACATTCCTTAATTTCTCACCATTGGCTACAACAGATAAGGTTAGTGAAATGATCAATATCAAGTTTAAAGAATGGTTTTTCATTGTGAATTTTGGTAGGATTGTTTTATTATGTGTATATTATCCCACCAATTCATGTCTAAATTCATTGGCTATTTGGCTTTCCAATAATCTCGGTTTGTGGAGAAAGAAGAGAGAGAGAGAAAGAGAAAAGAGTGTGTGTGGAGGGAACCTTCTTTAGGCTGCAAGATCTGGATGCCCAGAACTCTGTACTGAAGTGAAATGATGTCATCAACTTAGCCGCAACCCTTTTTTTTTTCTCCTTTTCTTTTTTAAATTAATAAGCATCTAAATCTCGGTCTAAAAATATACGGAGTAATAATCATGTACTCGTATACTTGTATTATTTTAAATCATACAGAGTAAAAAACTAAAAAAGTAGACACATTATTTAATACGAGTACTCCAAACTGGATTTCTAAATTGATTACTCCTTCCGTCCCAAGGTCGTCCTATAATACTTGGGACGTTAGGTTGGATACGTAGTTTAAGAAAATTACAAATAGGTCTATTTAAAACATTTGTTTATTATATAAAAGATTCTTTTTTGTATTTTTATATTACAAGATAGCAACAAGTGGGGTGGGAGTGGGATAGGTGAGGAGAAAGAAAATGTAGGAAACTATTTTTTTATTAGTGGTCTCATTTTATATTTAATACGTGTTAAGTATTATAAAACGGACGAAAATGGGAAATGTGTCAAGTATTATGGAACACATTTTTTATAAACTTAATTTGGATCAATTTCATTAATATTACTCTTTATGTCACATCCTCAATTTTTAAAGTTAAACATTTCATGATTTTTGTTACTGATCTAGCGTAGATTAGTGGGATTGCTGATTTGCTGTTCTAAAGAGAGATCTACTGCCAAGTGGAAAAAGGAAGAGAATCTACTTTTTTTTTTTTTTTTTATTAAATTTGTTTCTTTTTCTTGTTTTTCTACAATGAAAGGAAGATAGTGAGAAGATAGTGCTAAAATATTTAAAGAAGCAATTTTGCTTGGTTGGTAGAACTGCTAAAATCGAAAATTAAATAAAGTTTATTCGTCCTTGCTGTGTAAAATATTCTTTAAAAAACTAATTTGTCTCTTTCTTTTTTTTTTCTCATTTAGTTATTCTTTCTTTAGTCATTAAATGCTTCGGGATCACTTCTTCATAGTATTCCTTGTATACTTTCAGTGGGGCGGCAATCTCCTGTTTTTATGCCTAGAGCTTCTAAACTTTTCCTTGACCTTTGCTGATTCATTCATTCCCTTTGATTATGAGATAACCCTCATCATCATGTTTTACCATCAATCGAACAGTCATAAACCATGATTCTATGAAAATGGCCATCCATATCGAATTTCCCAATATGAAGTTGTGGTGTTGGAGTAGTAATATTGCTTTCCACCTCATGTGGTTTAGGATCAAATCTTATAGGAATTATTTGAGGGATTTCCCTTCAATTGAGTAAAACTTCCCAATATAGTATAAGTGACTATAATCATGTAGAATATCAGTTTATCTTTAGGTCGTACTCTGTAGCATATAGGTTAAGAGTGTGTTTTATAATCCTAATTTAGATATTAAAACAATTCTCTATGTTTAAACATAAATAGTTAGTTTTGTGCTTTAGTAATACACCGTATAAAACTTCCAATGTACTGTCACTAACATGATTGAGCTCTGTCATATTGGACCCTAGTTATAGAAGTAAGGGGAAAATTAAATCAAAGAATAAGAACAAAGGAAATTTGGCCACGTGCTAAAGCAAAACGTCAATATTAGTACGAGTACTAATCAAAATTGATACCCTACTTCCTTCTCCCACGCTAAATGCTTGAGATCTAGCTGTTGTTAGTACACTGTCGCAGGTGGTGAAAAGGCTTTTATACCATTCAATGTGGGAGGTTTAGGGCTTTACATGAATTCCAATTATTAGGCCCATGAATTTATGGCTGAAAAAGCAAAAGAATCAGGGCCATTCTATGCACAATAAAGGACATGATCAACGTGAACATTAACATTATCTCAATACTCGAGTACTGAGTATGTTAGTAAATCTTTTTGGTACATAAGAAAGTTGTTTCTGATTGACCTTTAGTCCATAAATTGAGAGTAGCATCGATCCTTCTCTAGACCAATCAATGTTATGTAATATAGATGACGTTTGACAATTCTCTAAACGACCCGTCTAAACCGTTGATTGTATAATGGTAAAGTCGTATTTGTCAAAGTCTTTGTAGGAAAAAAAAGGGTGGTGTGCAATGTTGGAACATTATTTATGCCTTTTGATTTGATACCCTGCCTGGTCCAGTGAACCACCAAGTCATCGACTCATAAGACAGTATGACAAGATGAAGAGCATATTGTCACGTGCCGACTGCTTTGCCCTAGTCACGCACCGTGCGCCACCCGCTTACAGTCCGTCGTAAGCCGAGTCAGGCTTTCTCCTTGGCACTAACTCCTTGTGCCCACGTAGCACAACTCCTTGTGCTGTTAGTATAAGTTTGCTAGTACGATCCCTTTATGCTAACAAGTCCCCTTTAGTTGAACTAAGCACTCACCCTTAGTGCCTTAGTCCGAATTTACGACTAAGTGTCGTAGACAATTGAGCACCCAAGCTATCACCCTTGCTGGTATGCCCGATCACTCACTTGGCACCCTCGTGCCTTAGTTTTCCTCACACTCTCTAGGTGTTGGAAGGAAAGGATTGAGTTGCAAGAGAACACAAGTGCTTAAGAAAGGCTTTTTGTATTGCTCTCAACTTATAGCTCTTAACTTGTTGATCTCCCAACTTAAATGTACAAATGAGCCTTGGAGCCTATTTATAGTGCTCCATCCTACTTACATGCTTCTCTAGAAAATTCCTAACCTCCTCAAATGGAGGGTTCTAGACTACAACAATCTAGAGTGTTCCCACCTCCAAAGGAACATACATACAAGGAGGTTTCTACATACTTCCTACCTAGAATGCTAAGGACTAACCTAGAACATTCTTAGAACTTTACAAGAGTTATGTACATATATAGGGAGACCTAAAAGACTCCTAATATGTACCAGACCTTCCTTGATTATTCTAGAGTCATCCACTCTAGAATAGTCTTCAAAAGAACCTTGTAGATAGCTCCGGAACCTTCTAGAAGCATCTCGCGTTTTCCGGACTACCTGCTTCCAAAACTCGTATTTCGGGACCTTGTCTCGGAAAACTGACACCACCATCGTCTTCCTTGGCCCAAAATACGGTGGACCCCCAAATTTGGGCCCATTTGGACTTCATTTGGGTCTCCAAACGACCCATTATTGTGTTACTGTCAAGTGGGTGTTCACTAGGATTCTAAGCAAGGTGCAATATAAAGCTCTTTAGGGGGAAGTGCTTACCTGAGCACCAAGGCAAGCCCCCAAGCCCCGATTGTTGCCTTGCTGCCTAGTGACCCTCTTGACGCCCATCCTTGGTGTGGGAGATGACCCGTGACAATATGCTTTCTTTAGACGTACAGTACATATTTCTTGCTTTAATCTTTAACTTTTGTTGGTGTTGTTGGTACTTGGGTGAGTGTGAGGCTCAGTGTTCAATTCCAAAGTAGAGTGTAAAGACAATGCTATCCTTTTCCAACCCTTTAGGTTTAAAATCCTTAATTCTTTTTTAATCGTTTAATAAAAGCAATCTTTACTCTTTTAATATTGCGTGTTTGTATGACTAACTTTAATCATTCTAAAGCTTTTTATTGCTTTTCATCATACAACTTCTAGCTACAATAGCCTACAAATGACCGTTTTTAGATCAGGGTTTTAATTTTCCTTTGCTTATCTGGAAAGTTGTTGCTCATTATGAGTGTTTGCTACTTATTCTTTTTACTTGTTTTTCTTAGCTTAACTAATCTATTAATGAAGGTGGTTAACATGATCTACTTGTAGCTTTACCCGTTATTACCTTTTCTCGAAATGTGTCATACTGAAGCTTTAGAGCTAGATAAATTATCTTTTACTCCGTAATTTACTTCCTCCGTTCATAAATAAAAGTTATGCATATTTGGGTAGTAGTTCTTTTGAATGTTTATACTCCGTCTATAAAAGTTGTCATTATGAGATAAAGGAACATTTAACCAAGGATGAAAGAATAGTGATCCCATTTGTGGACATAAATGTACAAGTTCCACCTATCTTTTTACTTGTTTTTGCTTAACTAATCTATTAATGAAGGTAGATATTTTAATCTACTTGTAGCTTTACCTGTTACACTGTTAGGAGTATTACACTTTTTCTCATATCGGAATGTGTCATCCTAGAGCTAGATAAAATCATCTTTTACTTCCTCCGTCCATAAATAGAAGTTACAGAATATGAACTGTTTAGGTAGTACGGAGTCCGCATATAAGAGTTGTTTAACTATTTGCCATTCAGATGAAGGAATATTAATTTATATAAACTCTCAATCAAGGATGAAAGAATAGTGATCATATACTCATATAAATGTACAAGTTCCAACTTTGTTTTTGGGGGATTTCTTAAGCTTTTGTATCTGTGCTTAATTTGTCCTTTAGGTATAGAAATAGTTCGAATTACTTCCCAAATATGAACATAGGTCGGATCTTTTCAACGGGTGGAAATCAGGCCTTTGATATAAAATACTACTTCGTATATGCATGTATACATACTGTATAATTTTGTTACGGTTTTTATAATGAGTTGAGGTCATTTACATTACGCACATGCCACTAGTAAAGGAGTTTCTATTAGATGTTCATTACCAATAAGGATTATTATTGAGTCTAATCTCTTAGTATCTAAGGTGTTGTTTGGTTAGAGGTAAAAAGCATGGGAAATTCTATTTCCTAGGAAATGGATATAACATGTGTTGTTTAGTTGGCACAAATTATCAAAGTGGGGAAAATGAAAATTTCAAGGGAAGTTTCAATTCCCATGAAATATGGGAATTCACTTACCAAGCCCCCCGTAAGTCACAATTTCCATGATTATTGTGGGGCATACTTGCATTATTATCACTAATAATTTAATCTTTCTTTCTCTCTCCAAATTTGTTACCTTAGATAAAAAATTATCAAATTAACTAATAAAACATAGGAAATAAATGCCTAGGAAATCAAAGTTCCTATATCATCAAACCAAACAAACTTAATGAAGTATAATTTTCTATGGAAACTCATTTCCCATGTCAACCAAACAACACCTAAGTTAGGGTCAATTACTTGCCTTCTAGCCAAACTTGAAAAAATCTATTACAAAAACCGAAATTGGATTATCATCATAATTAACTAAAATGGGTGGTTTTCATGATTAGTACATTATTAATGGGTGATAGTGGCATGTTAAGTAGTAATTCTGAAGCCCCAAAGAGCAACATTAGAAGTGGTAGAGATTTTATGTCCATCACTAATAATAGTGGCATGTCAAAACCAATTTCTGCCTTTTCATGATTATTTTTTAGCAGGCTCTGAACTTCTATTTTACATTGCTGTACATATATAATTGCAGTACACTTCCATTAATTCTTTTTCTGTTTTATATAATAAATAAAGTTTGACAGTTAGGAGGCATTTTATGTAGAAATTACCTTACAGGCTATCAATCCTTAATTGTTTCAGATATAAATAGATATCAATAATCTTGTACAATTGAAAGTCAACTGTCAAAATTTCCAGGATTTAATAGATGAACAATTTGGTTGTCAGAAAATAAATAAATAAAAAATTGGATGAACAATTTGGTTGTCAAAAAAATAAAAATAAAAATGATAAATAAATTGGATGAACAAGAGCTGGTGAGTGGTGATAATATGTAAATAGTGTTTTAGGAAATTTAGTTTAGTAGTAAGTAGTAACAAATTTATCATACTCAATATCCCAAATGCAAGGAGTATTAAGTATTATGTATGAGTGTCTCAATATATTACTATTACAATATGTCCCTTGGCTCCTCCTTTGGCCTCTTAACTTCTTATAGTGAAGCATTGTTCTTTATGTTATTTTTTCTTTTTCCTCTTTTTATTTTCTTGCATTTGGTTCTAACTATTTGTAAACAGAGGGACTTTAAGTTGGATCTAAAACTTGTTAGATGTCGATTCATAAAGTGTGTCGTGTTAGACATGTGATAGGATTTTTATGCCCTGACCAACGTCTGTTGTGTACCATTAATGGACAAGGGGGTTGATTAAGTATTGTTTAAACGCCCTGTAAATTGTTTGAAGTTGAGATTTTATACTATTGATATGTGTTTAGATGATCGATAATTTACTGACACGGTAACACGTACTTATCACAATTAACATTCATCTTTGATGCTGATTTATACCTCCAAAAATTGGAAAGAAAAAAGGGAAATAAAATTTTCAATTTTTGTCAAACTTTTTCAATGTGAATTTCCATGCAGCACCTATTCTTACTCCTTTTGATCAAGTTTTGTTTTATTAAAGTTGTGAAACATGCCCCGTACTTCTCCATCTGTCGAAGAAAAAATGATAGTCCAAAATCTTAAAAAAATGTAATGTTGTGATAATGTTCCATGATTGTGTCTTACGCATTATTGGTTATAAGCTTGACAAATAAAAGACATGCTAGTAATCGTAGTAAACACCACCAATTAATTTATATTAACACGTCAAGTATCATAAACCTTACTTTGTAACCATGCAACCAACATTTGCCACACTTCATATCTTCTACATACGACTACAATACTAAGAAATATTCAATATACGAAGTATAAAAAAATGTTCTGTATTACAACGATAATAATCAAAGAACTAATTCTAAAAATGAAACCGACTACATAAACCAAGATTATATCTCTTGTACAATGTACTTGTCAACCATAATACTTTCTTTCTAGTTACTTTACTACGAGGTACTTCGTATAAAATAACAATAAAATTAAAATAATAATAATAAAAAAAAAAAAAATCAACTCCTATATTGGGACATTAGAGGGTGTAGCTTCAGCCCTCTACTGAAACATCTCATATTGGGACTATATAGGCTATATTACTTGTAGAAAAGATTGCCTGATTCACCCCACTATGAATCTAGTACGTACTTTGTATTATTCACCTTCCACCGACACTATAAGCCAAAATTCCAACATGACTTTCATGAGGGTTCAACTCTTATTTTAGTACCTGGCCTGAGTTGTTGATCACGTAAATAGATGACCATAATCTTATTATGGATTTGTCTGTTCCTGCTTACTTTTTTCTTCGTTTTCATATAGGGCATGCTCCCGTTATTTGGATTTAGTAGTCACATTGATGATATATATGTCGTAAACAATGACTACTTTTATTAATTTAAGATGTCTAAGAAAAGTTCTATTCATACACTTTAAAGGTTTGTAATTGACTTTTCCAAATTTCCTTACCAAGAACATCATAGGCTATTTGAATGATTACATTTTACGATTAATACATAAACTCCAACTTATTTTCCCGAGTTTGGTCGGAGACTGGCCTTCTTAGAGTCATGAATCAGCTAATCAACATAATTGAGAGGGAATAAAGCTTAATTAATACACCGTAATATACTAATATAGTGTTGCTAGCTTGTTACACGTTGGCTAATTTTGTATAACAGCTGACTAATAAGATATACGGAGTAGTTCATATGGAATATTACATGCAAGCTCTGGAAATCGACAAATGTACAGAAGAAGGCAGGGGAACAATTTCAGACCATTAAACTGAACAAAAGTGAGTAAAATATTCAACAACTCATATTACTATATTACTACGTACGTACGTATATTGCTAATGCTAACTGTATTATACATTTGTCTAATTTTCTGTTTACAATTGGACATTTTCTGTGCGGTAGCATCCTATGCTGCATTATTCATGTGCCACCTTATTACCATCAAGTTTAGGCCATTAGAGGTGTCTTTTCTTATTCATATGAATAGTATTATTTATGAAATTGGATTTGATTACTAAAGAGTCAAACACGAGGCATATTTTAGTGATTAGAACTGTATTGGACTTATTCCTACCTGCCTAATTGTTTCTCACAATTTATACTCCCTCTACACCTAATTGTTTGCGTCCATAAGAAACGAAGGTGAAACTCTATTTTGTGGTTTTCTCATACCCTACATACTACTCGTACATAATATTAGTTTACTTAGGCAATCATTAGAATTCTTAATGGAAGACAAAAAAATCTTTAAAAAACGGAAGGAATATGAGTAAAAGTCTACAAGACCTACAAGTGTTAACTACTTCCTCCGTGTTTTATTAGATGTATCACTTTTTAAAATTGAAAGTTTTAATTTAGATGTATCACTTTATAAAAATAAAAGTTTTAATTTAGATGTATCACTATTCCTTTTAGTTAATAAATTATCTCCTATCACATAGGTCCTCCTTATTTTTTCTTACTATCTCTCTACTCCAAAAATCGTCTAAAAAATTACAATTACAAATGTGATGAAATAAAAAAAACCGGAGGAAGTAAATTGAACTAAGAATAGCACTCTGCATTATTAGCTGAGAATTGGGGCCATCAGACCCACCCACGAGGTCATTACACTGCGAATTTGCAAAAATTGCAGAGGATACTGTTGATTGTTCTGGTACTAGTCAAATCCTTTTATATTTGACGAGATTGTCACCAAATTTGTACCGCATTTAAATTAAGGCCCGTGACCCATATACCAAACTTCCACGTTCGAATAGCTTGCTAAATTGGGTTACTACTTTATAAACTAAAAATAGTCACAAATATAAAAGAAAAACTATAAAAAAAAACAAAAAAAAAAACAAATGGGCTCCACAATTTAAATGTCCATTGGACAGGTTTGTTCCAATGACACCACGGGTTGTTGTAGCCCATTGAGAAACTACTAATGGGCTTATGGCATGTTTATTGATTTATCAGCCCATTCACCATATAATCGGGCCTATATGAACAAGTTGGTCAAGCTCATTAAGTACCTAGCACGATTGTTGACTGGTGAGGGTGTTTGACTGTTTGGTGTACGAAGATTGAGGTAATGAATCGATGAATGGTACTAAGTTTTAATCCGCTTGTAACATAACCTATGTTTGTTACTTGTATGATAGAAGTATAAAAAAAGGGGATAGGATCATAGGCAGGGGTGGTTCTGAGCATGTGTAGGGTGGTCGACCGCACGAGGCCCCTAAGTGAAACTACTATAAAAAGGCCTCGATTTTTTTAATTTAGTAACATACTTTTCCTTAAAAAATTAATTTTAGGTCCCTAATTTAACAAAATTGCACCGGGCCAGTTTCAGTATTAGCTTTTGTAGCCCCACCTCTGGTCATAGGAATATAAAATAATTTTGGATCTATTCCTGCCACTTTAATACAATAATGACCATAATAATTGGAGTATGGTTATATAGATGATGGGAATTGTTTGATGTGGGTTGACAACATTATTTTGCCATTAATGAAAGGAATGTCCGAATAAATATTACCAAGTATCAAGGATGAGCAACTAAAATTGTATTTTATCCCTTGCATCTACAAAGCTAGGGTGCATCCCTATTTTTATGGTATGTTAATAATTATACTGGTTTTTCATCCTTATACATCTATCTACTAAAGGGTTTTTTTTTTTTTCCTTCTTTTACTTTATTGTTTATTCTAATTCTATTTGTTTTACAAATTGTAAGTACATTCTTACTTCTACCTTTATAAAATTTTACTCCTTTTTTAAATCATAAAAAGTTTGCCTCGGTTTTCTTTAAAAGCCGACTTCAAAAGATATTTCGTAGTACATGAGAGACCATAGCTTTACACTCACAAAAATTACTTTAAGCTCACCATGTTTCTCTATTATTAATTTCACTTGATCAAAAGTTAATCAAATAAAATTTGACAATAGGGCAAACAATTAGATAAAACGGAGTACTAAATTGCTATCTATTGTATGAGCAGGAAAAAAAAAAGTCTCAGTAAAGCAACAATAGGAAAGGACATTTAGAGCCGTTGGTAAAATAGTAACTTGGGTAAAAGGACTACAGAAATGGACAGAAGGAAAATGACAGGGGAGAACCAAAAACGGTTGGCCCATTCTATGCACTCACTCACTTTACATATTTCAATGCTCACTTCTTCACTCTTCACCACTTCACACTTTCAGAAAGCCTTGACCAAGACCAACACTACTCAAGATTCTCACACACACTTAGTGAGTGAGTGAGTGAGAAACAGAGCACCTCAACAATGGTGGTGAAAATGGCATGCCTATTTCTCACTTTCTCTATCCTCCTCCTCTGTTTTACTGGTAAATTTTCTTCCTTTTCTCTCAATTTCATACAATTTTATGCTAATTATGTATCATAAAACTTAACTATGTACTTTATGTTTGTTTATTTTTTTCTGCAGTTGCAACCATAAATTCTGCTGAAATCCTGACAGTCCACTCAGACCTCAGTACTGCTGCTTCTGCTGCAACCTCCATGGCTGTTTCAGTCCACAACCAAGACCTCACTGAGGTTTCTAACAGTGTTTTAATGGCGGAAACTTGGCTCAGAAACCATGTCCTGCAATTTTACCCTACTTACAACATTACCCACATTGTTGTGGGACATAATCTCCTCTGTTCTTCCAAAACCCAGCAACAAAATCACAATCTTGTTTTACCTGCTCTCAAAAATCTTCACCATTCTCTCACTAGATGGGGTTTACACTCAGAAATCAAGGTTTCTACTTCTTTTTCTTCCCATTGTCTGGAATTAACCTCTGATTCTGCTTTCTCTCTCCTTCAACCTCTTCTACAGTTCATCCATTCCACCAATTCTTCTTATATGATTAACCCATCTTCTGATGAAACCCCAATTTTTTACCCAAAGTTTGAATCTTTAGCTTTATCCCACTTGAAATCTTTGAAAAAGTTTGGATTTTCAAGCTCAGAAGATCTCAATTTCATGGTGGTTTCAAGCAACCCAACTCAAAAACTCAACCCAACAATGAGAAAATTGACATACATTCTCCCAACTCCATCACCAGAAGAACTACCCACTGCCAGAGGCCCAGGTTCACTTCCTCCTCTAGTTGGTGTTCGGCCTACAATCTCCCCACCAAGCCCAAACCCTGGTACCCCACATTTTGGGCTTAGCCCAACCCAAAACCCTCCCTCTCACCCCCACCACCACCACCACTACATACCACCCTGCTACCCTGCACCACCGCAGGCGGCAACACCACCAGCACCGCCACAGGCTTCGGCACCAACTCCGGCTTTCGAGCCGAGAGAGAAACTGTGGTGTGTAGCAAAGCCAAGTGTTCCTGCAGAGACATTGCAGGAAGCAATGGATTATGCTTGTGGTGAAGGAGGAGCAGAATGTGATGAAATTCAACCAAATGGGAATTGTTATTTTCCTGATTCTCTTGTTTCTCATGCTTCTTATGCTTTCAATAGTTATTGGCAGAAGAACAAGATTAATGGTGGTACTTGTGACTTTGGTGGCACTGCCATGCTCATCAATTCTGATCCTAGTATGTTCAAGTATTTTTATTTATCAAATTATTACATTAGTTTCTTTTAATCTTTATGATGTTAACTTTAATTATTTTTTTCTTTTTGGCAGGTTTTCTTCAGTGTAAGTTCATTATGGTGTGATTTCAAGGAGCATTTTTTGGTCTGTCAGTGAAATATGAATGCCAAAGATGAACAGTTCTAATGGTGGTAGCATTATCATGATTATAGGTTAAGTAGAAAGTATGGTTAATTTGTGTTGATTAGGGTAGGAATTAGGATTAAGAAGGGGCCTTTTTTTTGTTAAATTGAAGGTTACTAAAGCTTTGTACTTTAGCAAGGTTAAATTACATGTATGGTGCTTGATGGACAAAAACTTTAGTGCCTTTTGAATTTGTATGGGAACAAAAGGAGAATTAAGAGTATCTAATTTATATAGAGTATCTATTTGCTAATACTTTTTGGCTCTTTTGTTGATTATTATTTTTAATTATGGGGTTTGTGTCTTTGAAATTAGGAAGTATTCACCTGAAAGGTTCCTTGAATCCAGAGTATCCAAGACAATTACTTTATGAACTTACTATTTTTATTATGTTGTTGAATAATGGAAAAGGTAAAGTTGATTGGAAGACACTGGAAAAAAAAAAGGTTGCAGGAAGCTTTCTCTAATTTATCAGAGCCAGGTTTCGATCCTGGGACCTGTGGGTTATGGGCCCACCACGCTTCCGCTGCGCCACTCTGATTTGTTATTTTCAGTGTGAAATTATAATTTATATACTATATGTAGTATGATATAAACACGCCGTACTATGTTCTCCTTGAGCAAATTACGAATAACATGGAAATCACCAACTTCATGCAATTCTTAACAAACTTTTGATTGAAATCAATGGGTAGCATGTCAAAAAAAAAGAATTAGAGAATTTTAATCAATAAAATTAAATAAAGCTACTACCTCCGTCAAATATTAGTTGAAACTTTGGAATATTTTATATCTCACAAATAATACCCCAAAGTTACAACTAATATTTAACGGAGGTAGTATATTGGTAGGTAGAGTATCAAATTCATTACTCTATAATCTATGTGATACGGAGTTTGGAACTTAAAATTATTATATAGTTATTTACAACTTTGGGCTCAATCATGTACATATACTCAGTTTAGTACTCGTAATGAAGATAAGAGGCACAATGAATAGGAACTTCAATGTGCCAGCAACTACCACATCTGAACAGTGGCTGATCTTGTTCAAAAATATTAAAGGGGTTGGGATATAGATATTTTACTTCTCGCTCAAAACTAATCACTATGTCCTAATATTTATAAGTAAAATGAGGTTATAAGGTTATTTAAGTTTATTAACTAATTAATTACAATAATTTTACCGGGGTCGGGCCCTAAATGACCCCGATAGAAGGTCCCCCTCTGCATCTGAACTTGGAAGTGGTAAAGATAATGAAACATCGGCAAACATACCATTCATGTGACTAGTAGTCGGTATAATAGATCAAGAGAATTCATGCCGCCTAAAAGACAATCTGTCGCAAACCATATGACATACGAAACCGAGTAGTTTGATTAGTCATACTAAGTATTACTTCTTTGGAAATGATTTGGTATCCCGTCGGGAGTGCCTAACCTAGGAAGTCCCTCCATTGATGGGAAACAGTACTTCCAAGAACGTTGCACTTGTGCTATTGCCAAACAAACTGCACATGTTTCTACTTATGAAGAAACAATTTAACTTTAATCTAGATTACAAATCAAATCGATGTAAGGACATTAGAAGCTAAAAGTTTAAATTTTATAGACAATGAATAAATCTCTCCTATAATATCCTGTTAGAGTTCCTTGACTTGACAAAGGAATTAGTATGCTCCTACGCCTATACAGGAAGCAAAGGGATAGTTTTGGGGGAGGGGGGGTCTAAAACAGCCAGTTGATGGTAATGTTGCCAAGCCACAAGAAGAGAGGAAACTGAGCTAATGCAATCAAGAGCAAAAGAACATGATGCTTGCCTGAGTTGTGACTCCTCACCTCTGCATACAAAACTCTCTTCATCATCTTCACTAAGAAGATTCCCATGCTAAGGTAGCTCAGGAGTAACACTATATAATAAGAGTGTCTCCAGAATAATTTTCCAAGTAGAGCCAAAGATATACCCGTAAATGCATAACCAGCGTATGCCACAATATCTAACAATGGTGCTTCCCCAATGCTGAGTGACATTAATGACACTTTGAGACCTACAACCTGAAAAATCCAGCCTACCAATCCTTTCATAAGCAGCCAATTCACCGTCTCTGGGTTAAACCTGGAAGATTTTGGAAAACAATTCTTCAGAAAAGTCTTCTTTTAAAGATTATAGCTACAGATAACAGCAGTTTTACCAGTTGAATTATCAACATGGTATAAAGTAAACACAGGCCTGAGGCCTCCATTACAATCAAGATACATTCCACTATGCTAGTCAACTCAACAAGTATCTAAGAAAACTAGTCTCACGCTCTCACTCACATTTTAGAAGATACCTCCAGCCCCAGGTTCCGAAGCTATAATTTCACCAACAGGTGTTATAAATACAAGCACTCTCCTTATTCCCCTTTAATTAACCTGGAAGACCTGGTCACTAATGACCTAACTGGTTGGGTTGCTACTTGCCAGAAAGTGATACAATCTTAAGGTGAAAACAATCTCAATACACTGATTCAAAATGAAAACTTCCAGAGATTTTCTGACCTTAGGTATAAAAAATATATATACATGTTAAAAGGTTGTTTCAAATGCTAGATAAAGAAGCAATATGTTGGCCATCTCAAGTTGTTCCCAGAAGTACCATATTGGTGATGAACCATTTTTTCTTCTTAAATAGGAAGGATTTGGGCTTCTATGCACAGGAGAAGGGACCAGCCCACACATGGAACTCACACCTCACAGAATCCACAATAACCCCCGTCTTACATCATATGATTTGATTGTAGAATTGTGGATCCCAAACAATCATATCATATTCAATGATATTGAAACATCAATAACCAAATGTATCATATTCAATGCTTTTACAGCAATTATACTGCATTCAGTAGGAGTCAAAACCTGGAATAGCAAACAACCATTGATCCAAAGCAAACTAAAGTACTTACTTTCCACTCAGTCCTAGGGAAAAACCAGCAAGCACAACGTAGGAAAGAAAGGCCATCATAGGAATGTACAGATCTGGTGCGTTAATGTTAGATTGGGGGTTTATAGGAAATTTTGCCTGCCATAGGCTCAGTTATCCTCGTCCAGTGTCCCTATAGCAAAACAGAGATTCAAAGAAACAGAATATAAACTACATTACTGACACATAAAGAAAATTTTAGAATACCAAGACAAAACAAATAAAAAAATAGAAAAAAATTAACAATGTGAGGAATGCTTACCCGATGCAGAAAAGGAGCCAGAACAATCTTTAACTTGTTCCTCACATAGTCATCACTCACTTGGAAATAATATTGGGGGTCAGCAAAATACCTACTTATCAGTGAGATTTCATAACCACGGAGAATAAAAATGAAAATTCTTTAATCCTAGATTCTCAGTGCCACAAAATCAACTCAAAAAAAGGACAACTGCAAAGCACCAGGGATGAGCCACGAGCCACCAAAATGAAAATGGCCCTAAGAATTACTAGTCATTAGGTAGCACATGTAAGAAAGAAATCAAAGCTGAGTAAAACGATAGCTGACAACCCCATATATACTTCATTCATTGATTCATAGTTGAAACACATATTTGTTAGTGTACTTTTGGGGGAGGGGGTCAAACGTAGAATATGAGGTGTCATCATATCTAAGGAACTCACACATACAGTGTGTTTGGATATTAAAAAGGGAAGGAAAAGAAGGGGAGGGAGGGGAGGGAAGAAAGATGAGTTTTCCTTCCAAATCTCTCCATTGATGGAGAGATGAATTTCTTACAATTAAATCACTCCATTTCTCTCCCCTCCAATTCCTTTCTTTTCTCATTTGTTATCCAAATAAAAGATAATCAATCCCTTCATTTCCCTTCTCTTCCCTTCCTTTACCTCCATTTCCTCCAATCCAAACACACCGTTAGTACTTATTAGACAACAAGTATTTTCTCAACGAAGACCAAGGTTCTCACTTCTTCAAATGATGAATATATAAATAGAAACAAAGTAATATAATATCTCATACTTGTACTTGCTTCCTTCAATATAATCATATATACAATAATGTCAGGAACTACTTAGATTGCCTAAACCAAGAGAATTTAGAATTCTGTAGCCAAAGATTTAAGCCAAGTTTAAGAAATTTGGATGCCAAATTATTACATTTAATAAATCACGTACATTTATAGGAAGTAGAAAAATTCTAATAAGGATGGTAATATCCATTTCAAGCACAACAGATCTATAAGATGACAGAATATTGGTATAGGGTACTTACATTGCTTTGCACATACTCAAAACTCGAACCGAATCTCCCTGTATACACTCAATCCACTGCTAATCAACCCAGAAGTTGCCCCAGAGAATGCATTACCAAATGGAATAGCTTGAGGAAAAGAAGTTTGTTGGCCCCCAGGCTGAGCTCCCACATTATTGTACATATTGATTATCTGTAGTATTTTGGCCATAAACCATCATGAATAACATGGACAGAAATGCTAGCAACATATTCCTATAATCTAATCTATTCTAACAATAAACTAATTCCTCAAGAAAATACAACAAAAAATCAAAAATCACTCCTGCTGAATCTGTATTTTACTATGCAATCCCATAAGTAACTATCTAATTCAATGTGTTATCTGTCTCCTAATAAATGTATTCTCCTTCCTTAATAGCTATATAAGGAGTGTTACTCTTGAGTTTCGAGCATCACTGCAACTGCTAAATCAATTTGCATACCTTTAAAAGGCACTAATTAAGTAATGTAGACATAAAGAACTTAGATTAAGGATTAACCAACACCATGTTCAATCTAACTTTTTCGAGTGACCGCCAATTGTAAATATCAATATCAAAGGATCACCTAGATTACTGTTATAAATTACAGTAGTGGCGATTTAGAAATTAGGATGTGGATACAAGATCGATACGAACATACACAAAATGCAGAATCCAAAATCAACAATTTGAATTAGAACAAATTTCTTCTTATTCAACGTACCAAAAATTCAGCATTTATAATCACATTCCTTTATAATACGAAGCGTCGGTAGTTCGATGATTATAAAACCCTAATGAAAATACAATCAGAAGCCGAAGTTATTAGCACCCATTAAGTTGAATTGTTGAAACTCAATACAATTACACGTGATAACCCATATTCAAAACCAAGACAATCCAAATGTGAGTGAAATTCAAGACTATTTGCAAATAGTTATATAATGATCCTTTTTTTTTTTTTTCTTTATTTGCCAATCAATCAAGATCCCAACTCACGAATTCAAATAGCAATGACATAGATTATAGATTTATAGGTCGCAGAAAAAAAAAAAAATTGTAAACGTTACCTAAATTACGAGGAATTCCAGCAACCTGGAACAGTCGGAGAAGTGCGGAACTGGTCGGCGGGTGCAGCGGCGGTCGGCTAGCAGCACGTTAGAGAGATGGGAGGGTCGGGCGAAGGTGAGGCCGGAATGTCTAGGAAGAATCATTATTGCCTTTAAAAAAAAAAATGGAAATTATCAATAATACCCTCAGGTATTGGCTTTTATCAATGGTACACATCATTAAACTTTCATTATCACCGGTACCCCTAAACTTTTTCCTAATTTACTACAGTAAGCTTGCCGTTAATTATACTCGTTTTTGGTTTGAATTTACTTGACTAAAATGCCCCCCATTCAATAATCCTCCCTCCAAGCCCAACCAACAACAATTAATACAAAAAATACGATCATTCATCTTCTTCACTCTCTCCCCTGTTCTACTTCTTCTTCTGTAAACCCTACTTGACGCCTTTCCCCCATTCTTCTTCTGGATTGAAGCAAAATCCTTGGAATTTTAGTGACACTGTGTGGAAATTTAAAGGTTAGTGCTTTCTGAAATTTTGGATTTTGATGGTTTAAATTGTTAGGTTTAAATGAATGTATGTATACATGTGTAGTTTGTTGTTGGATTTTGCTCTTACTTAATCTCGATTTCCATACGATCATGTTTGTGTGCTACATTTTGTATTTTTTAGACATATAATTCGATTTCCAAGTCAATGAATTTGCATGGTACAGTGTAAATGTTGAACTTTAGTGTAAATTTGTGTTGTAGTGTTTTAATGTGCCCTGCCAGATGAACCCCTGGTAGACGAAGCCATTGATTTTTCAGAGAAAAATAACTGGAATCAAAAGAAAAGAAGAGCGTTGATGGAAAGGTGAAGAGCAAACAAGAAGGGAATGTGTTATAAGTAGGGGAAATTTCACAAAAAAGGAGGGAAAATTGGAAGGGAAAATTGGAGGGAAATGAAATGAGAGGGGCAATGTTGTATTTTTAGCCTCCTGACCTTTAAAACGTTGAAAACAAAGTATAATTAACGTTTAATTAACGGCAAGCTTACTGTAGTAAATTAGGGAAAAGTTTAGGGGTATCGGTGATAATGAAAGTTTAATGATGTGTATCATTGATAAAAGCCAATACCTGGAGGGTATTATTGATAATTTCCCAAAAAAAAAACTCTATAATTACTATATTTTCCTACCTTTTAAAAAGTACTCCCTCCGTTTTTAAATACTTGCTCCACTTTTCATTTTCAGCTGTATATAAATACTTGTTCTATTTTCTTCTTTGAAAAGCTTTTACAATATTTATTTCGTTTTTATCAAATAGTGGACCCAACATAAATCATATTTTATTAATTTTATATTCTCTCCTCCCATTCTCTCAATTACTTTTGTTTTTTACAATTTTTTATTCTTTCACCTATCCCGCTACCTCTATATTTTATTACTTTCTCCAATTTATCCTAAAACTCCGCGCATGGAGAAATGAAACAAGTATTTAAAAATGGAGAGAGTATGAGATAACTCTTATAAATAGTGTTTGGACAATTATATACTTGAAAATGTTTATTTACTTATTTATCCTCGTTAATGTTAATTGCCTTTTTATTAAACCCTTAAGTATAGTGTACTAACTTTTAAACCCCTAAAAACATTTGTTTACATATTTATCCTCATTAATGTTATTAACAACTAAATTTGTGACATAAAGTCAAATTGAAAGAGCTTCCTGAATGTGATTAGGTATAGCGCGCAACACTAACGAGCCTAGTAATTTTAATAATTTTTTGTCAACACCCATATCAATAGGCCAAGAGGCCCAACCCAATTTTATCGAAAATGGGTTTGTAATTTTCTTACTGGATTTCATGGGCTAGTTAGTAACCTATTAAGTTTTTTTAAAAAAAAATTAACTATTTTTTTTTTTTATAAAGAGAGAGAGAAAGAATGAGGTTGTCACCAGTGGAACCTTAACTATCTGTTTGAAGAGGAAACAAGTTTCCAGAGAGTTGTAGTTAGATTTGAAAGTAGTTGTCCATGTCCCATAAAAATGCCAAAGCTGGCCCATTGCCCTATACAAACAGACCTAACTCTAGCTTCCCTACCTCCCACTTTCTTGCCTTTCAACACTATTTGACACCAATATATAGATGTGGATTTTTTATTTGTATCAAAAAGTTGTTTGTACTTCATTCAAGTTTGTTGTAGTGGATACGGATTACTTCCTCCATCTCTTCTCAAAACAAATGCGTCATTTGGGTTATATGTTTGTTAACTCATGAGTAATTCAAACGATTAATATCCAAAAATGTTTTACATAATGAATGATATACGAGTATTAGTGTATTACTATATTTATATAATCAGAGTGAAGTACATGAATATTTTTTAACAACAAAGGTTGTACTTCGTAATATCTTTGAAATATTAGCAATATTCTCGAACACTAAATATATCTGACATTATAACATGTATTGGATATCCACATTAACATAGGCCCTGTTCTTTTGAGCTGTTGTGGTTTGCTCTGCTCTGCTCATAAGCTCAAAGAACAAGGTCATACGCTAGACTTCTAAAAGGAGTCCAAATAGTAATATTTTGACAAACATATTATTATGCTTTTATGGGCACTTATCAAGTACTTGTGACATAAATCTTTGCTAATCCTTGGCATATCCCATGTATATCATATGCAACCGCACACAATTTTGTGAATGAATGATTGAAGAGGAGACCGTATCTTCCTATCATTTTGGAAAATTTACCATACTTTGCTAAAATAATTATTTTTTATATGAAAATTAAAAAGGTACTCCATACAAATAAAGGCAAGCAAAATCAAAGTGAGAAAAAGGTCATGCTGTCGGGAGTTTCCAAAAATAAGCCAAACGAAATATGGAACAACCACCTTCTACCATTGGACATTGTTTTTGACTTCTTCCTACTCATTTTTATTCCCTCATTCATCAAAACATTCATTATCTAGTTATTTTCGACATTATATCTTAGAAGAAATATATGTTACGAATCTTTAATTTCAAGTATAGCAAGATCAAGTATTATATTGTTGGTAGGTTGATAATTTGTTAAATACATGACCATCTAATTCCATGGCAAAAATAAAATAAAATAAAATACAAAATATATCCCTCTATATTGAATTAATAAATTGACTTATTTATAAAAAATAAAAAAAAGAAGACAAGGTTAATATTGGATTTTGTTTATCACATGGCATGCATGCGTAGAAGTAAGTGGTTTATGTAATGAGTGTCGGGTTACACACTTGTGTAAGTTGTGTTGTTACTTGTTAGGTCACATACAAGTAATACAACAACAATACACATAATATATTTAATTGAAGTATGATACGATTAGTATGAGTTGAGTCAAGGTTATGCTAATATCTTGGATTCAAATTACTTTGATCAAACAAAAAGCTAGGTTGAATGCTAATAATGCAATGATGGGATTTTCGTGCTGTTAATTACTTAATTGGGTAGGAAGAAGAATGGGAGCATCTCATGTGAACTTTGATACGAGTATAAGAAAAAGATTTGATTGAGGGAAATCGAGGAGATTACTATAATAGATTAATAGTTTATATTATTACTAGCTTGATGTGGTTATAATTTGTCCATTAGGTAATGGAAAGATATAGCATATAGTTTGGATTATGTATAATATTATTTAGATTTGGACGAGTCAAATTAAGATATGTGAACATCAAAACCAACCGGCCATGTTTCTCGATCTTTCAATTAGATGAAGGCAATCGTATACATTGTTTTAATTTTGTAATTGCGCCCACATTAGTAAAACACCAAAGATTTGTGGACTGATAGTTGCTTGCCTTGGACGTCAAGTGTCATTTAGTTTTTGTATCGTTGTGTGTCATTCAATTAGAAAGGCCTTAATAATGTCAAAAGGGGCCGAGATATATTTTTGAGATCGTACTATATGTATGAAGGTATATAAGTTTTAATGATTAAGTAGATGTCTGACACAAAATCATAATATGTCGTTGAATTTGACTCAAATCAAGTTTATAGTATGACTTTAGGTAAATAATAAAAGACGGTATGTTTATGCTTAGCTTGTTCGAGTACGATAAAAAATATACGAAGTATAAGTAATGCAAGTAATACATGTCATTAATCATTGATTAGCTTGAAATAAGTGGACCTCTTTTAAATTTTTAGGTACCATGTTTCAATTCCAAATCTTGGTAACTTTTAATTTACTGGCAAGTAAATTTATATAATTAGTAACTAAATTTCCTTGTCAAATATTATGTAAGTAATTATTTGATGTCTAGACATTGTCTCCATTTTGCCATAATCACCTTTGACTAATAGATGTGAAACCATTTTTCTTACTAAAATGGATAAAAATAATAATAGAAACTAGATATGGATGTTGGGTAGGCAATAATATGTAGGCTAGAAAATCACTTTTCTTAAACTTAATGCAAGTGTTAAACAAATGAATTTTGCACGTTTTATATGCATGTAAAAGCTTTACTAATCACTGCACAAATTCAAAATATTTGGTCGTAAAAAGGATAGCTATACATAATAATCAAACACTTTTATAGAAGAAAAAATGAAAAATCAATTATCGAAAAGTAACGTTCTCAGTTCTCAATGTGCTAATTAAATTATGACGAGTTTAATCCAAAATTGATTTATAAGGGGGAGAGGAAGGTTGAGAGGTGAGAGTGATGTATTTTAAGGGGATATTGCTACAGATTTTTTTTATTTTTTTATTATTTTTTTTAGAGAGTAATTTGAGTCAAGAGATAGACGTGTAGCATACAAAATTCATGTTATAAAATGCAAAACTACAATATAAACCTCGTGATTATGTTTTGATAGAGTACTCAAAATTTCATATATATTTTTCCTTGTACAATTATTGTAACTTTTGATACATCTAAAGTATGCATACATTATACTTAATCATGTCATATTGTCATAGTAAGTTTTTACTTTTTAGGTACATTTACAAGATAATCTATCATATTGAGATTAAGCTTTTTTTTCTTTGCCTGTAAGTTTAGATAATCAGGTTCATAGCCCATAATCAAAACTCAATTCAAAGATACATTAAATATATAGGTTTAAAGATGTTGCAATTGAAGGTTAATAGTTGAAATAAAAGTGAACTTTATGCTCTTATCTAAACTAAACTTAATCATCTTTTTTAAACTTATTTTTTGTAAAAATAATCTTAGATATGTTGAATTGAACACATCCTTCATCCTTTTTAAATCACTTGACTTGTTACAAATTGAATAGAGTAGTAAAAAGTGATGGAGAAGGATAAATAATATATACCAGCAAATGATGAAAGGGAGGAAGGTGGCCATTTAAAGGTTTTGTTCAATGAGGATAGTATGGTGGTAGGCCATGTGACACCTACACAAGTATATATTATGGTGTATACCAAAAAAGTGTTTTAATAAGTCAATTTATCATCTATGTTACACCTCGGTTTAACAATGAATCAATATCTGGTTAAGGACTTAAAACATTTAGACATGACACTTAACATGTCTCTTAAACTAATAAAAAAAAATACATTTATTTTAAAAGATTTTTCTTAATTAGACTGTTGTTTCATATAAAAAGTCAAAACAAAGACTTTTAGAGACGAATGAAATATACGAAGTATATAAATATATAAATCATCTTATATAAGATAACAGATACATAATAAGAAAAAATACTTGGTCATCTATTTTTGCACGACCCTATATGTGTTTTAATTTTTCATGCAAATATCCAATATATCACTGATGTTGTTAATCTACAACAAAACTAGTCGTTTATCCCAAAGCAATTCCCGCTTATTAAGACTTGAGTGCTTGTTTTTCCTTCTAACCATTCTTGTTAATTATTCCCGTTTTTCCTTGTAACCACTCCGTTATTTATTCCCGTTTTTACTTTCTTCCAAAAAAAAAATCCAAAAACAGAAACAGTTCCTCAGAATAAAATTTTATTTAATGAGTACAAATAGTAAAAAATGGCCAAAAGGAGGGAAAAACGAAATGGATTCCAGCAAATAAAAATTATCAAAGTAAGAGAGAGATGAGTCATTTTCTTTGAGTTCCATAAATCTAATTCACTAATTAAATAAATCAAGCATTTTTTTTAATATTAATTAATAAAAATAAAAAGAAAATGTATTTGTGAGAGGGAGCAGCCATGTTGATAATGTCAGGTTGGCGTGCCTATCACTGTGACTCTTCTTAGGAGAGAGAAAATATTTAGAGTGGGCATCTTCCATTTTTGCCCACTTCCCCATTTTTTCCTTTTATTTCAATCAACCAATTATATTCCTATTTCTCTTAATTTTGCTTCAAGTTTACATTTTTTTTAGATAGATATTCATACGTAGTATTTATTTTAAAAGGAAAAAAAAAAAAAAACATTCTTAGACATAGCTTTTCGTGTAGTTAAGGTGGCTGACAAAAGCTTAAAAAAACAACAGCTCATTGTTCTGATTTATGGAATGGTATACCATTTTTAATTTCTTTATACCATAATCTTTTGTTTCCATTTTCTTGATTTTTTTCTAGTGTTTTATACCATATGTTGTTTTTTGTTCATTAATTGTCGCTCGAATAGACATTCGAGTTGGAATTGTTCTTCGTGTCTTTACTTATGCTCGATTAATAAATCATCATACAAGTTCACTAGGAAAGAAAATCAGGCCGACAACTTAAATCGTGTTAAATTAGTAAAATTACCATACAAAGATTGATTCTTTATAAAGATAATGTTGGTTATTGGCTTTCACAAAGAAGAAAAATTTCTCTCTCTAAAGGTCAGTTTCAAACACACTTCACTAGACTAGCAGCCTTAGACCCTCTGCTTCTAATGATTACTACTATTTCCTCTCAGTTTTCTTCTTTTTCTTTTCCTCTGTTTTTCTGGGTTTAACTTTTTTTTTTTTTTTTTTTGCTTTCTCTAATAAGTTTAATATTTTTGGTAGAGTTGTATTTAAAAACCAATATTTTTTAGTACAACATTTTTAATGGGTTTCCATGAAAATTCGTGTCCTATGAATATTCTCTTCCAAATCTAATTCCAATATAAAAAAATTTATACAATAAAGTACTCATTTATATGTATAAAAACTGCAAAATCCTTGTATTAAAAACCTGCACATTATCAGTGAAACAACTTTGTTGGTAAGAGAGATTGTTTGTCCACATGAAAAAAGTGTGGGAGATGCTGATTGTCCACCCTATGTTTTGTGCATTTTTTGCAGGGCTTCAATTTCAATCTCAACAACAAAAAAGGGGGGTTTTTCTTTTCTGTAACCCTAATTTAATTTTTTAATTTCTGGGTTATTTTCCTTTTAATTTGGGGGTAATTAATGAAAAAGGCGGTGTAATCTTTGAAGCAAGTGGAGGAGAGAGAAAATAATGTTATGGGTATGTAAAAATGTTACATTGGGTTCCCAAATTATGTCCGGGCTCAGTGCACTGTGCTGTTGAGTAAGGAAGCATAATCAACTTAACCTCCACCCTTTTCTTCATCAATTACTATACTTTTGTTTTCTCTCTCTTCATTTTCACTTTCACTTTCTCTCTCTTAAACTTTTGCTTGGAGGAAAGAAGAAGGTGTTTGAAGGAGGGTCGTTTTTAGTTTTTACTTTGATCTTTTAGTCTGTTTTTCATTTTTACCCAGATTTCTGTTTCTGGGTTTTTGATTTTAGTTGGTGGGTGCTGTTTAATTCTGGGTAAAGATGAAGTTTATGAAGCTTGGATCTAAACCTGATTCATTTCAGACTGATGGTGATAATATCAGGTCAGATTATTTCCTCTTTTCTGTTTTTGATTAAGCTGTTGTTATTACTGTTTGATTAGAAAGCTTTGATTTTTGTTATTTCTTGTTTCAATTTTTATTGTAATTTCTTGATATAGTACAATGAATTCTAACTTTCTTATTATAGAAACTTCATTATCAAGGAGTACAACAAGGTTTAGTCTTGTTGCAAAAATGGTGATTCAATGTTTGTAAAATGGGGCTTAGTTATTTACTTATTTGTTTCAGAGAAATGTAAATAATTTTAATGGGTGTGTTTCGGTTATTTCTGACATTTTAGAGGCGAAAGTTGGTAGTATAGTGCTGATGTTTTTGATTACTGATAAGCTGCCTACACTAATTCATGTTGATTGTTCCTTGATTTGGAGGTTTGCTCTGACATTGTGAGCTGGATTTTGTAAATTTGTGGGGTCCTTTGGGTCGTTCTTGTAGCTAGCTAATGAACATGAGTTGAAGATCATTCAATGGATTTACCGCAACTTCATAATAATAGTCTTGTCCCTTTGCCATTCATAGAGACATTGAATGAGGTTTGAAAACACTGATTGCTCTATTATCTGGTCTCCTTGTCTCTGCTTAGATAGCTCTGTGTTATTCATACTCTGTATCCCAAGACGGGTTAGGAGCAATGTTCTATCTATCTCTGAGATGCGACGAAAAGGTCCAACATCGGTGACATTACATTTTTTATATATCCCGTGTATAAATTATTGATATTTATAATGATGTTTTCCGGGTTTTCTTGAGTGATTAGAGGGCGATTTTTAATAGAAAAATACGAGGTTGGATTAATTTCAGATCAATCTCCGATATAGGACTCTAATGTTCCTCTGGGATGTTAGTATAGAAATAAAGTTTTGCACTTGTATAATCGTACTGAAATTAAATTTGGGGTTGTAGCAACATTTGCCGAATTCTATTACTGTCTTAGTCACTGATTCTGTTACCTGTGTTTATGCCTACGGAGTAGTTGATATTGTTAAGCTTTTCTGCTTATATGGACTACTTTTGTTATTGTCATAATGGAAACATAAGTCTCACTCTGAATACTGGGAAGTCGGATGCTAATCTCATTGAGTTACTAAATTTACATGGACATACACCAAGGCAATATATGGAAAGTGCCCTGCTTTGATGTTATCTTTTCTGTTACTCATTGTGTGTGTGTGTGTGTGTTGGGGGGGAAGGGGTAAATCCGGGTGATGGGGCTAATTGCTATTCTGCAATGATTGCTAAGATAAAATAATCAATTGGTATATGGTTAGAGTCCATCAGACATTAGTATGTAACTATGTGTCATGTGGAGTTCGTGACTGTTAGATTTATGATCTTGTGTGCATCGTTTAATAGAACTTTTTTTTTTGTTATGCTTGTCCGAAAAGCTTATCCTTTAATATTATTTAGATTGGAATTTATATTCTATTACCATGGCTTAAACTTGAGAATCCTCGCTTTCAGGTATGTGGCAACTGAGCTGTCAACCGACATAGTTGTCAATGTTGTGGACGTCAAATTCTATTTACATAAGGTATGAGAATCTTAGAAGTTTCACATTTGTAAAATATAAGATTGTATAGTAATACAATGGTGCTATATATCCTCTATTCCTAGCTAGGTTGCTTGTTTCCCTTTTTTTCCTCTGACTTTTTGGCCTCATTACTAAAAAAGAGGTCGGCATATGAAATTCTTGCCTGTTGATTACAAGTATTTCTTATCTTATGTTGTCATCAGTACATGTCGTAAACATATTACATGCTTTGTTTATTTAGATGACAGGAAGTAGCAAGGTGATTTTTTTTTTTTAAAAATCCATAAAGATGTCCCAAAACAAACTTCCTTGAAAGCATAACTTACACAACAGAATACATTACCAATAGTCTTCCAACTTGCTTCTATTGTTATGCTTATATTATGTGCTATGTTTTTTTTTTTTTTTTTTTCCAGTTTCCCCTACTGTCCAAGAGTGCTCGTTTGCAAAAGCTTGTTGCAATGGCAAGTCAAGAAAGTCAGGACGAAATATTCATCGAGGATATCCCTGGGGGACCTGCTGCCTTCGAAATATGTGCAAAATACTGTTATGGGATGACTGTCACACTAAACGCCTACAATGTGGTTGCAGCTCGATGTGCAGCTGAATTTCTCGAAATGTACGATACAGTTGAGAAAGGCAACCTCATTTACAAAATTGATGTCTTTCTCAACTCTAGTATCTTCCGAGGTTGGAAAGACTCCATCATCGTTCTCCAAACAACTAAGTCTCTACTTCCATGGTCTGAAGAGCTCAAAATAGTTAGCCACTGCCTCGATGCAATAGCTTCTAAAGCATCCATGGATACTTCCAAAGTTGAGTGGTCGTACACCTATAACAGGAAGAAGAACCCATTGGAGAACGGAGGGGAACAACATTACAATGGTGTGAGGAAACAGCTTACAGTTCCTAAAGACTGGTGGGTAGAAGACTTATCTGACCTTGACATGGATCTGTATAAGCGGGTAATAATTACAATTAAGGCAAAAGGAAGGGTTTCAAGTGATGTCATCGGTGAAGCCTTGAAAACTTATGCATTGAGAAAGTTGCCTGGTTTCAGTAAGGGTTTGGTTCAAGGTGGTGATATGCAGAAGAACCAATCATTAGTTGAGACTATAGTTAGACTTCTTCCAAAAGACAAAGGCAGTGTCTCTTCTAGTTTTATGCTTCGATTGTTGAGAGCATCAATGTCTTTAGGTTGTGGAGAAATGGTTAGGATGGAGTTGCTGTGGAGAATTGGGTTACAGTTGGATGAGGCTTCAGTGGCAGATTTGTTGATCCGAGCTCCGCCTGGTGAAACTACTGTTTATGACATTGATTTGGTGGAGAATCTGGTTAAGGAATTTGTGATGCAGGATCGTGTTGTTCAGAGTAATTCTCATAGTGAGATAGATTTTCAGGAGCTTAAGAAGCCTGTGGCCATATCAGATGCTTCCAAGGGAATGGTTGCTAAGCTAGTTGACAGCTACCTGGCCGAAGTTTCAAGAGACCCCAATCTACCACTGTCTAAATTCATTGGTATATCAGAGCTTGTTTCGGGATTTCCAAGATCAACCCATGATGGGATTTACCGTGCTATTGATATGTACTTGAAGGTAAATTAGAATGCTGTTTTGAAACCAGTTTCATTCAAGAATGTTTCTACATGTTAGTTTAGAAAACTTTCTAAAACAACTCAATCACAATGTCAATTTGTTGACAATAATGACAAATTGACAACCACTCCTGATTGTCAGTTCTTCATTTTTGTGCTATTTGTTACTCAAATGAAATTTGATATTCTGCAGGAACATCCCGCTATAAGTAAGAGTGAGAGGAAGAAAATATGCAAACTGATGGATTGCAGAAAGCTCTCAGTAGAGGCCTGTGCACACGCTGTGCAAAACGAACGCCTTCCCTTGCGAGTTGTAGTTCAGGTACTCTTCTTTGAGCAAGCACGAGCCACATCATCGTCCCCAGGAAATCGGACCCCAGACTTGCAGCGTCCTGCCCGAGCATCCCTTCCTGGTGGATCACACGGAAGCTCAAGGTCTGCAACCACAAATACGGAGGATGACTGGGATGGGGTCCCCACGACAGAGGAGCTGAGGGCTCTGAAAGGTGAAATAGCCAACCTTAGACTAGGGGGTGGTGAAGGGACTAGCGGTGATGGCCCTAAGAATGATATCGAGAAAGCTGCTGCCAACAAGGTCAGAGGCTTGCTAATGTCAAAGAGGCTATTCTCAAAACTGTGGTCCAGCAAAGAGAAAGACGGAGAGAACAGTAGTTCTGATACCTCTGAAAGCCCTGCATCGACGAATAATGCTGAAGAAACTAGATCTACCCCTACCAGAAATAGGAGGCATTCACAACCTTAATCACAATCTTGTTCAAGGTTTATAGTCAAGAGAATAACGGTGCATTTTAGTGTGCCCCAACAACGTAAAATTAGCTCACTTTTTTTATTTCCTATGTAGGAATAGGTAGGTCGACTGACAAATTCTATCTCGCCATGTACAATTCCAATGGACCAAAGTGTTAAGAGGTTACCCCTCTGGTTCGTCGGTATAGGAGCTAAGGCTCGATGCAAGTGTCAAGGTATTCGAGTTTAGGTAATGTGTCAGTTTTAGGTTCTAACACGAGATTTTTCCCTATATATGAAAGCGGAAATGTATTTCCCTTCTATCAGTTTGTTTTTTTGTTGGCTACTTTAAGCAACAAATGAAATCTTATTGTAGATGCTGAAATTTAGATAGTTTAGGATGACTGAGCTGTAATAGTAGTAAAATGTTCGCTACTCAATCACTCGTATATCATATGGAGCCGCTGTTACAAGAGTTGAGTTGTTTAAAGCGCTATATATAGGTAATACTTAAACTTTTTACGAGTGATTTTTTATGAATTGCTGAGAAATGGTCTTAAGCTCTCAAAATGTAGTTTCTTATGTATATTCATATATATCATCAATATATTTATTTACGTTGTATTCCCTCCGTTTTAAAATAATAATTTGTGTTACCTGCTCGTACAAAATACTCCTCCTGCAGTCCAGCTTAAACTTTTAAAGCCGACAGACAGAAAGTGGGCTTCGAGTAAAAGTAGTGGGTAAAATGTGCAGAAACTAAAATGCACGTGTTTTATTTTATGGTAGTAGTTGAATACAAATTTTTACGGCAAAACTCCCTACACCCCCTCAAAACGGCGAACTCACGTTCGCCTCGCTATTTCTAGCTTCACGATAATATCTTAATAAGCAATTGATGATCCTAACTCACAGAAGTCACAGGCAATCAACTCACTAAGCAAATTGCTAGCCTAATCAAATCAATTACAAACAAATTGCAATGATGTTGATGTTGTTGTTGTTGTTGTGGCAGCGGTGATGGCGAGATGATGGTAGTTGTTGTGCAGTGGTAGCGGCGAGACAACAGTGGTCATGTTGGCAGCGGCGGCAACGAGAAACGATGGTTGTTGTGGCTAAATTTGAGTGGGTTAGAGAGGGAAAATGTGAAGGATTGAGAAGCAGAGAAAATAATAAAGAGTGAAGCTCGATCAAATTTCCATTAGTGAAGTCTGTGATTTTACCAGGGATTATATAACCCTTCTTTTTTTTTTCTTTTTTTTTTTTTTTTTCTCTCTCTTCTTTTAATATACTACGTATAAGGGTGTATAAATTTTACATACAAATGAACATATAACGATTTGTAAATGAACATTCAAGATAATCCTACTACCGGAGGAAATATCATTCAAGGAATAAAAAATTATCAATTCAATTTGCTACTCATGTTCTTTTTACTAGATGATATAGTGTTTGAGATTTCAATGAACTAGTAATGATCGATGTGATAATGAACGCGGTCATTTAATATAATTTTATATAGTTTACAATTTTATTTTACTTTTAAACAATTATACAATAATATCTAGCAAACAATACCTACATATTAATGTATGGATTATGACATATGAAGTATAACTTGTTTATCGAATATTAATATAGTCAGCGGAGGTTTTAAATTGACAACTTATGTTAATGATCAATCACCAATGCAAATCACGTTTTGAACATTTAGCTTTTTATTCATGAACATGTTACTTTTCTATTTTCTAATATGAACACTTTATATATACTAGCAAGATGTATGCATCTGAAGGATGTGATGATTCATAGTAGTACTAAAGGAAAAATAAACTTCCGTTTTCTTCTTAATAAAAAAAAAAAAAGTGAAATTGTAAATGGCGAAAATTGAAAGATTAGATATCAAAATATACAATACAATTCCGTATATATATAATATCAAACACGATAAACTTCTCGATCCAAATTCGAAAAATTCAAGCTTATGTTATCGATTCATGTTGTTTGGTGACTCCATGTCTTCTTAGTTTATTTTCTTTTTGTCGTCTTCCTTTTTTCCTTGTTATTGAGTGGTCCAACTCACTATATCCACGATTCTTTTTCTATTTGATAGATAAAACATATAAAATATTGGATTTGAACCAACAAAATAAGTGTTGAAATGAACTGATTTTCCTATGAAAACGAACATGAATTTGTATAACAATCAACACGAATACATGATCGAAGTAATTTAATATGGAAATGATCATATATAATTATATAAATGAACATTTATCAATTTGGAAATGACCATGGCAGATAATGATCGATGAACATGAAATATATACGTGAGTAAAATTGTGAAGCTATCATTAAGTGATTGTCATATATTCATATGAGATTGAACATACGTTGAATTTCAAACTTATTGAAATGAACATTATTTTTTAATGTGAAAATGAACAATAATCCAAGTGAATATATATCAATATGTGAATGAACATTTTTTTAAATATGAATAAACAGATAAATATATTAAAGTTAAATTGAATAATAATTTAATAATATGTGAATGAATATATATTAATGTTGAAATGAAGATCTAACTAAATGGGAATGTGCATCTATTAATAGATGAGCAATCAAAACATATATCAGTATTGAACATTTTTTCTAAAAGAGAATGAATATCTAGCAATAATTGACTATTTACTTATCAAAATCTAGACAATTGTACTCAACCTTTTATTTTTAGGCAAACAATTTAATAAAATAATAAGAGCACACGACAAATTAATATAATTCAATTGTGATTGTAAAAAGAATCACTTCCATGAAAACTATAAGTAATCACAAACTCTTACTAAAATTTCCTATTACATCTATGGAAAATATTAAAAGAAGATGGACATAAATATAAAGACTTATCAAAATTCTAATAATCGTATGTTAATGTGTAAATGACCGTATACCAGTATGTGATTGAACATTTACCCATATAAAAATATACATTCATACAAAGAATTTTCCATTCTAAACAATAAAAAAGAAAATATAATGAACATTAATATATATGTGAATGCCCATGTACTAATATTTTTTTTTATTTTTTTTTACAGGAAGAAGAATATTATCATTAATAATAAATAGTCATACGACATCTACAATAATAATAAAGATTTGTAAACCACATATCTAGGGAAAATAACATAACTTTTACAATCAAAATCATAACTAGTTTGCATATCGAGCATAGCTCACACTCCACCACTTCAAACTTGACGTGAGCAGTGATTTTCGATGTCTTTGCATCTTTCTAAGTAGAGAGACCTTCGCAATCTGCATTGATGTTTTGATCGTAGAGTTGATGACGAACCCTAAACCCATATGAATCCAAATCACCTTCTTAATTATTATTAAAACCCTAAAAATAAAATTCTCATCCATAGATGAGAATTAAAATCCCAGAAAATTGGGACACTCTCACAAACGGAGAGAACAAAACAAATCAAATAATAAAAAAGCGAATTAAATCAAAGAAAAAGGGTTGGAAATAGGCTAATTTCCGACCTAAACGGCCAAGAAAATTAAAACCCTAAAGAGAGAAGAAAGAGAAGAGCATTATTATTTGCCTATGTACTAATATACAAATGAACATTTATATTAATCATTGATTAACATGTGAATGACTTTGTGCTAGTCAATATATATATGAACATTTATCAAATTGAAAATGAACATACGTAAAAAAGAACTTTCACTACTATTAACTAAATTTATCTTTCTACAGTCATATGAAACTGATCAAATCATTAGAAAATTGCAGCAATTGAACTTTGTTTTCAATTTTTTATCCAACAATATTCTTATCTAATAACACACCAAAAAAATTAATTCGTTGCAATTGCCTCTTATTGACACATATTCAACTGATCGAAAAATTCGTAAAAAAAAAAAAAGAAAAAAAATTGATTGAAATCGAAACTTTATTTCCTAATATGAATTAAGCCTCGAAGAGAAAAAATGAAAGAGAGAGATAATGATGGTGATTGTGAATGTATTTTTTTTTTATTTTTTTTTTGTAATTTTATGTGGCTTGGGGTAGGTAGCAGTTGGGTCACTTGGGTGCGGGAGAGTGTAGATGAGGCCCATGAGGGGGGTAGGTAGATTTCCCTAGACTTGGGTGTAGGGTTAATAACTAGTAGTTGTAGGCCTTGAAGCTTCAACCAGATTTAGTGGGCCAGCCTGTCTTGTCTTTTATGTGTAGAAGATGAGAGGCCCAGCCCATTATTTCCATTGGTGTGGCCCATCTAAAATATTTGGACTAGTCGGTCGGTCTCGGAGCCCCTGTTCAAAATCAGGTCTCGACATAAAACACAAGAATGAATCTCGACCACAAATTATAAAGTTTGATACCATTAATTAGCCCAACATAAGCAAGCCCAGTTAGACCCACCAACTAATGGTACCACAACTCATTTTGCATTCTTCCATTGGTTGCTTAATGTAAAGAGTACTAGTTAAACCCTGTTTTTTGAATAATTAAATGATGATTATCTTAAAGCAATTTTCCACAATCGTACTTATATACTCGTATTAATATATGTGTGTACGACAAATATTTGCCTATGTATTAGTCAATGTGTTCCATACTCAATATAAAGTGAGCAAACAAATGAAAACAGATACAAAGCGCTCCTATGAGTTAAGAATTAGGATATAGTCATGTCCGTCAAGAGCATAAAGCCTATATTCCAATTGATATTCTATATCAAGAACAATAGATAATGAGAGAATAAATATAATTTTAATCAAGGCTAACTTACATGACGAATAAGTACACATATAATTATAACTATGAATTTCAATCATGCTATTGCACTTATGCTAAACTTCAATTGTTAAGTTACCTTCCTTTTAGGCTTTTACTACTACGTCATCTCATACGTACAATGAGGGCAATTGTTGAAGTGTGCATGATGGCCAAACAACATTTTTTAATTTTAAAAAAAAAAAACGCATGCAAAGCTTAATTAATCATTCATTACTAAAAAAAAAGAAAAAAAAAAGGAAAAGAAAAGTATAATTAATCATTTTGTCTTCAACTATATAGTTGATTGATTTGTTACATATATAAAAATGCGTGGCACTTCATTATCCTTGATTAATTGATTTGATCAATATAAACAAGAGTGATTAACAATAATACAAGTGCGATAAGACTAGCTTTAATTATGGAGTATATGACATTTACCTACTTAATTTTGCTTAATATGACAGAAAATTAGGCTTAGAAATGTTACCAATTAAAGAGGTGCAATTCATTCCCAGATTTTTTGGGATAGGAGAGGTAAGGTTACCAACAAAGAAAGTGTGGAGACCACTAAACTTTGTGCATTAAACATGTAGCGCAGGCAATACATTAGTTAAATGGTCCCCTTAGATTGTTTCTTTTAATTATTTAATTTTTGTATTTTTGTTAGCATCATGTCTTGATAATGAGATTTCAACTTTAATCCCAAAGCTAGCACCATTAAGTGCAAAGTGACTTGTCCTTTTACATATCATATTTTAGACTTCTTCCATTTATAACTACCCAAGTGGAGCTTATTAATAATTATCATCACCACTCAAACATCATTATAATTGAGATTACTCACACTTAATTATGGTAAGTGATTAAGTATTCATTTACAACACATAATTAATGTCTATTAATGATATGAAAATTTGTTTTTATGGTTGATTTTTGAACCGTTTACAATCACTAATACAAATAAAATTGCGAAAAGAAATGAGACTATACAAAGTCGATCACTTTTTACTTTAAACAACACAAAAGCGAGGAGATGCACAATGGTATAACTTGGAAATAATTAACAAGACAGGTCCGATTTCAAACATGTTATATTGATTAAACAAAAGCAAAATCAATACATATCAATCACGAAGTACGTTACAAGTCTATCTTATTTATATATATTCTTATTGAATAAGAAAACTTAGCTTGGACACATTAAGGTGTTTCATCTACTTCAATATAATAATTTTCTATTTATAGATAATCAAATGATTGTATCAATACTCAAAATAGTTAGTACACCAAAACAATTAAGAGAGTCAAAGTGAAAGAATAGGCGGTGAGGGTATTGCCGTATAACTGTATAAGTCTAAAGTTGTAAAATACTGGACTACAATTGACCGACTTATCAACCTGGGCCCAAATACAAAAGGGGCAAGCTTGCAACAATTAGGGCTGAAAAAAGTGAGTTTGTGGGAGGTAAAATGGGGCCCACAGGGCCCACATTAAGCAACCTGACTCACAAACCCAAGATGAACTAAAAATATGTAGGACCTAGCTTTAAAAGAAGAATATAGATATACATAAATAGACCGTACCAAAGTTTAATTTGTCATTTAGTGATGGCATAGTATTATAAATTTATAACACTTTGATCATCACTTGCAAAAACTTTGTTCCATTTTTGTCTCATCTATGATTCATACTATGAAAAATCCCCCAATATAAATTTATATTATAATTACAACACTTTGTGCCGACTTACTATTGATAGGTGGATTTAGTAAGGAGTCTGGGTGACACATGCTCCACCATTTTAAAAATAAAAAGTGTATCTAATACAAAAAAAGAATATCTCATACAAAGTTAAATATGCAAATTGCAAAATTAGTTTATTTCATTGATTTAATAATCCTAGATTCATGTTCATTGTTACTCCTAAGTCCTAATAATTTTATATCAAGTGCTCCATATTTGTAAATACTTGCGTCAATAAGCATCATGCATGTACATCATATAATTTATGGACAATATGGTGCATATAATCATATGTTATCATCCCACCTATTGTAGCAAGATCAGTGCTTAATCCATGCATTGATTTAACTGCGTTTACTTTGTTTGATTGTATATATCATGCCTACCTACTTTCTTAAAAGATAATAGGCCCCCTCCAAATTCAATTGTAAGGCCCAAACTTTATCATAAAGGTATATTCTACTTTCTAATACCTCTTACTATTTGGCATAAATGCATAATTCATAGACTAACCAATGTAATAGTACAATACTTTTTCCTACTACGTACAAAGTTTGATTAAATAACTTTGCAACAAAAAAAAAGATTGATTATATATATTAGCTTGACTATCATAAATATACATTCAAACAAATATTTTCTTACTCTCTTAATAACACGATAGTTCATTTCAAGTCTAGAGTTACACTATATTTTAGAGATGAATATATTGTTTTTAGAAAATTTCTCCGCATGTAATAGAATTCTTTCCTTTTCTACGTTTTATCAATTGACCTACCACAACTTTTTTACGATTTGACCCTTTGAGGAGTAGAGAGATGGATAAGGGCAATCCCATATATCACAAATAATGCTTCTAATCACAATTAAGACCCACAAAATAATCATAAAAAATTGCCACCCTAACTAACACTAAGCAAAACAAGGGAAAAAGGAATGAATGTTAAATATCTAAAAAATGAAATAATGTTGTTGTAAGACGCCACTAGCTAGTAGCTACAAAATATTGTGAACCACTACTTAACCCATTCAACACCCCCCCCCCCAAAAAAAAAAAAAGAAAAAAAAAACCAAAGGTGCATAAAGTTATAAACGGGCTAGGGCAAGTGGAGGAAGTGCAAAGTAACGTAGTTAGTTGTATACTTGTATGCTAATTAAGCTATCTTGAGATATCCAACTAAGAGATTGATCATTAACTTGGCCCTTTTATCGAATTACGTTAGCACTAACATCATTAGAGTGCTTTTAATCTACACGAGGACCATTTCTTTTTATATAAAATTTAAGGTAAGCCGTGTTTAGATCAATTCACCTTAATTTTTTATTTTTTTTCTTAAAGATGAGTTTAAATGAGTTTTGATAGGTTAAGGTTGGGTAAAAATAAGTTCATATTGGTTTTATTCAAAGAAAAACCAAAACTAATTCAGTTTAGAAAAAACTTAGGGTACTCAAGTTCGATTTTCACCTAAATGTTGGTAAGTTCGGTTTTGAAAAAATTATGCATGTTATATAAGAAAAGTCAATATGTTTATCATACGGAGTAAAGCCAAAAACAAGTTCAAAATTATGCATGTTATAAAAGAAAAGTCAATATGTTTATATTAGTTCACTTCAAGAAAATTTAGGCGAACAAGATGAAATCGGTACGGTCTAAGTTCAATAGTAGCGTAGTACAATGTTGGCAAAGGTTATACTTCTTCTAATTCGTTATGAATATTTGCTTTGAGTTTCTTCAATTGTGACTTACCATTTTCACATTTGACTATAATATAATGATCATGAAAATAACCATATAAAGTTCGCGAGTAATAGTAGCGTTGACGACCAATCAATGGTCGATTGTATTTCGCCTAAAAATATGTGGAGGTATAACGTGAATCATAAAGATTTTTCAAACACTAGTGGAGTGATATTGAATGAAATGATTAAACACTTTTGGTGAAACTACCAACGGTATTTTATATCTAGAGATAAGATTTTCTTTTTCATGTTTAATCGTGTGGTCATTATCAATGACTTGTTATAGTAACGAGTGTACATGAAGAGTGTTTGGGATTGAGACGGAATGGAGGGAAGAGATCAAGGACATGTGTTGTTTCGGGGTTTTCTGATGTCCTGCGGGAGAGCTACAATTCCGAGACTGGAACCGGACGCCTGTACCTGCAAAATAACGGAGACTCCTGAGAGCTCCGCCTCCAACGGTCAAGTTAGTACCTGATTAAGGAGTAATTAATACAGAAATTAAAGTAATAAGGTCTCTCTAGGTGAGAGTATTTAATGTAGGTAATCTGCTTTGCTAGCGAGATCAGCCGGTTATTAGTGTGTTCCGTAATGTTTCTCCTCCGTTCCGTTAATTATTCGGTCCCTTGATTAATGAGGATTAATCGAGTATTTATAGCCTTGGGAAGCGTGCAACTCTCTAGGTTTAAGGTAAACCTAGGGCCGAACGGGCTTCTAGACTGAAATGGGCCTTGATGGCCGGTTGTCCCATTTGGCATGGGTGGACACGTGGCGTGTCTTAAGTGGTCCGTGGAGGACGCGTGGCGGAACCTGGTTGGTCCACTTGTCAAACGGCGCTTGGCGGATAAAAATCCCCTAATCATTTGCCCCTCACAGGTGGCACGCGACTGGTCACGTGTCGCCTGTGACAGGCGTCGCACGGTGACAGGCGACGGCCCGTTACAGGTGTCACCTTGCAGACGGCCGGGAGATCCTCCCGCCCAAATTTGAATTCGGAAGCGACCCTTCGCCTTCTCATTTTGCCTATAAAAGGAAGTGCTGACTTCGGTCATTTTCACATTTGAGAATTTTTGCGAGAACATTCGGACCCCTGAACTTGATCTGACATTTTCGGACTTTTTCTGCCTACCGCCTGTTCTGACAAGCCGACTGACCCGAACTTTCAGGACTTCATCAACTGTCATCCGTTCAGGTAACTCAGTTCTCTTACTCTTAATTTTCTTTTTATTTTTTGAAATGGCACCATGGAAGCACACGACACGCCCTAAGTTAGTGATCAGCCGGTCACCGGGGACGGCTGAATCTAGGACTAGGAGTGCCGCCTGCCCTTTTCTGGACCCATCTTTGCCCTTTATACAAAGTCCGACTGAATCTGTGTCTATGCAGAACGTGATGGCCAGAACAAAAAAGACTGCTAGAATATCAAACTCAGACGGCTCCTCCCAAAGGGTACTCCTTAGCGAAACATCTGACCAGGCGCCAGATGTGGAACGAGGCGACTGTCAAGCTGACAGTTCTGAGAGAGGGACCAAGGTGTTCCCTTCTCATCTAACCGTGGACATGTCTAATTTACCTTCTGCTCCTTCTAAGGGAGAGGAGGCGGGCCCCTCTAGGAGAGGGGAGGCGTCGTCCTCTTCGGACTCGTCAGGGGACGAGTCCGATTCCAGCTCTTCTGACCATAGTTCTTCTGACCATAGTTCTTCTGACTCAGAAGAAAAACATAACCGCCTACAAGAGGCGAGAAGTTCCCATGCAGTGGAGAAGGGGGATAATTGGGCAGAGCCGTCCGCCTCTTACAGAGAGGAAAACACCCCCTACTACTGCAGGGTGCCCCGGGGCCGGATCGCAACCATGCGAGACAACGTGGCGAGCTTTATTGCTAACCACAAAATGGGCCCGGAGTATTTACTGTTTGTGCCGGATCCAGAAGATACTGTCGTCTGGCCGGCTGGTACCAGCTATGGTGACGGCTGTTTTGGCTGCTATGTGGCGGCCATCAAAGCTGGTCTGCGCTTCCCATTACATCCGGCTGTTCAGCGGATTTTAGATGGGTATGATCTGGGGTTATGGCAGTTAGCCCCCAACTCTTGGGTAAACGTACTCGGCTATGTGGCCGGGTGCGAACTGAACGGGGTGGAGCCAAGTTTTGAGGCTTTCGCCCACATGAACTATCTCAGCCGGACCCCTAAGTCGGGAGGTACCGGCTGGTATCAACTAACAAGCCACAGGGGTTACCTCATGACGAGAGGTAAGGCAAACAAATGGAAGGATTGGCGGAACACCTTCCTTATTATCGAGAGTTCAGACACGGAGCTGAACAAACGTTTTAACAAGTGGAACAGGGATCCGCCTCTTCTTGCAGGCGGCCGCAGCATGCCGCCTGTTCCCCCAAAGGCTAAAAGAGAGATCCTAGACAAAGGACTCTTCAAAGTAGAGACTAGGGTGAACTCTACTTCAGGGGTACGAGAGCAAGTACCCCTACACTGCGTCCCGAGCTTCAAGTGGCTCTATGATGAGTACTTCTTGGCCGCCTGTGGCCTCGGCAGTCGGTGCTCTAGAGGTAGCCGGCCTGACGAATACTCTGTTTTCTCACGCCTTGTTTACTTGGGATTTTTACTAACTTTGCTGTTTATTTCTTTCAGCCGACGCCATGAGTAAAATAACAGCATCTAAGACTGCGGCGGCCATGCTGCGGGTTTCGCTAATGAAGCAGTCGTACGCCGACTCCCCCAGCAAGGAGGCACCCTTGGTAAGCTTTGAAAACTCTTCCCCTTTAAGTTGTATTATGCATATACTAACTCTTTTTGTTTTCAGTCTGGCACTCCAAGGGCTTCTTCCTCGCAACAGCCGGACCCCAAGGCCCGGAGAACGACTGTTGCAAGCTCTCCTGGGTCTTCCAGGAAAACAGTGGCGGCTGAGAAGCAGCCGGCCACTTCTTCAAAAACCCAGGCGGGGCCGCCTAGATGTATGGACACTTGCTTGTAAAAACTCACTCTTGCTTCCTTCTTGATTAGGTCTAACTTGTCTTTCCTTCTGCTTAATGCAGCCGGCCCCCAGGGACTTGACTTGGTTGAGGTAGCCAAGTCAATGGTTAAAGTAGTTCCTCCCTCTGACAGGGAGGCGGTCAAGGGTGCCGGCACCCTTGACCTCGATGGAATTTCGGGGATCCTAGCTGAGGTATACCCTTTTGAAGTTCCAGGACGCCTGTTAACCCTTATGATTGGAAACTGACGCCTGTTTTTCTTTGTACTTAGGCCCTGCTCCGAGTCAACAGCCTTCGCAAGCCGATTGATCGGAAAAACAAAGAGGTAAAGGCCGCAAAGGCTATGGCCGCCTCCAGCTGTGATAAAGCAATGTTTCAAATTGCCCAAAATGAAGTACTGACCATTGATCTTCTTTATTATCAGGCGCAGGCGACCGCCGCTGTTCGGACTCAGCTAGAGGCGGCCCAAAAGAAGATTGACGAGCTGGAGGGTACCGTCGCCAAATTTAAAGCCGAGCTGAAACCCCTTCGCCAGAAAATGCACTCTTACGAAGCCATGGAGAAATCTTTGGCTAACGTAAAAGAACGCCTGGTGAACCAGGAGAAGAGTCTTACCCAAGAGCTCTCGGACAAGGCCGAGCAAGAAAAACAAGAGCTCGTCCGGGAGATGGTGGAAGACTCCGCCCAAATCCAACGCATGACCTGGGAACGACTGTTCCCCAGTGCCGACTTTGCCTCATGGGAAAGAACGTACCGCCAGTGTTCGGAAATATATAATCAACAGATCCTGGCGGCTGCTGAAGAAGAGGCGATGGACGTTGCGTTGGAGGAGGAAGAGCCGGTTGTGGCGCTTGTGCCACTTGGGGGAAAGGCATCAAAAGATGATGCAGCGAAGGCCGAGTCCAGCAAGAAGAGTGCTGACCAGGCGGCTGCTGCTGATACTGAACTGCCCCCTTCTTAAGCTTTAAGTATATTTTTTCTTTTCACGGCCTGCGTGCCGTTTGCTTTGTAATTACCCGACCAGGGGGCCGGGGTTTTGAATATTCTGCTGGTCTTTTATGGCCGGCTCATTTTAATCAAATTTTTTGTTTTTGTTCAAATTTGTCTAAGTATTTGAAATTTGCTCACTAGACAGACTGTTGTGTATGGCCGAACGTTAAGACAGGTACAAATAGTAAGTATGCCGCCTATGCCCCTGGACGACTGGTTGTCTGTTTCCAGGATAGATGATCAGTCGGCCATTTAATCAATCGGTATTCGAACTCTTTATTCAATTTGACCAAGTAAATAGAATTACCAAGTAGCCAAGGAATTTAAGTAGGAAAACAAGCGGCGGGTACCGGTTGTTTCCCTTTATTGCCAATGTTGGCCTCTAATTTGTTATTTGTTAACCTAGCAAGAGTATTGGTTGAGAGCCTTTGTTTATTAAAAACAAGTGGACGACTCGTACCTTTTAGGCTCAGTACTAAGTTTGAGTGACTATTAAGTTAACATAGGAGTTACTTAGTCTTCGTCACAATCTTGATTGAGTAGTAAAGGTATCAGGCGGCGTAGGCCGGCTAGACCCCTTGATTTACCAATGTTTGTTGGCTATTTACTCAATAGGTTATCCAGTAGGAATAGGGGTTCGAGTGCCCTTGTTTGTATAAAACAGGCGGACGACTCAAACTTTTTAGGTTCCATACCAAATTTGAAGGAGTGACTATGAGTTAACTTTGGAGTTACTCAGTCGCCGTCACTTTTGTTTGAGAAGTAGAGGTACCAGGCGGCGTAGGCCGGCTAGACCCCTTGATTCGCCAATGTTTGTTGGCTATTAACTCAATAGGTACCCCCTGCATTTATCCCAAGTAATACAGGCGGTCATCTGACTCAGATGTCAACTGCTACCACTGGTTTGGTTAGTGATAGAGTTATCCTTGTCTCAAAAACGGCTACGTGGTTGCCCTTTGGGACAGTCGTATAGGTGCCGTGTAATTAGTTTATAGAACAATGTTCCACCCAAAAGGGAGCTGCTCTCTGCGACGAATTTCATCCGAATGGATGCCGCCGGACGCCTGCTATAATGTTGGGACAGGTCGGATTAGTTTTTAAAAGTTAGATCAGTTGACTAGGCGCCTGGTCTGATCATTCGGCCAGTGGCCTTGGTATGTTCTTGGTGAACGTATGTGCTAAGTAAAAGAAGGGTAGCCGCCTGTTAGTTACAGGATCGGCCAGGCCCTAAACTTTTTAGCTAAGTATTGTGAGTAAAATACTCGAGGGAGAGTAGCCGACTGTAATGGAACAGACGGCGTGCCCCTGTAAAGATAAAGAGTGAAACTCAATGGAGAGTAGCCGACTGTAAAGGTACAGACGGCATGCCCCTCGTAATACAAAATTGAATAGTAGAGCTTCCGTCCACATATACCTTCCAGACTTGGTCTGGAACTTGAGAGTCAGGAGGACGAGTCATCTCTACAATAAAGTCAGCAAAGGCTTGCCCCTTCACTGCTTTTCTAGGCTCGAAAGTAACTTCGAGACTCTGCATTTCTATGGCCCATTTGATCATTCGTCCGGAGGACTCCATGGTGGTAAGGGGTCGTTTGATCGGTTGGTCGGTATACACGACGACTGCATGTGCCAGAAAGTAGGGCTTCAATTTTTTAACAGCCATGAAGAGTGCAAGACCAAATTTCTCCACTAGGGGATACCTCAACTCGGCATTTTTCAGTACGTGACTGACAAAGTAGACCGGAAGTTGACAGCCGTCCCTTTCAGCAAGGAGCACCGCGCTTAACGCATGATCAGAGACGGCCAGGTACATGTAGAGATTTTCCTTGGGCAAAGGGCTGACCAGCCTTGGCAAGGAATGCAAGTGAACCTTTAATTTCTGGAAGGCGGCCTCAGCATCCGGCCCCCATTCAAACCTTGCCTTTTTCTTAATTGCCTGGAAAAAGTATAGGCATTTGTCGCCTGATCGGCTTAGAAATCTTCCCAAGGCCGCCAGACAACCTGTTAACTTCTGAACCTCTCGGACGGTACGAGGCGACTGCATGTCAATGACCGCCTGTACCTTCTCAGGGTTCGCCTCTATTCCTCTCTGGTTGATAAGGAATCCGAGAAATTTCCCAGACTCAACTCCAAATACACATTTCTTGGGATTGAGCATGACATGGTGCCGCCTGAGTGTGGCGAAAGTTTCTCGGAGGTCCGTCAGATGATCTTTCTGAAGTTTAGTCTTAACAATCATATCATCAATGTATGCCTCGACGTTTCTCCCAATCTGATCAAAGAACACTGTGTTTATCATTCGTTGGAATGTAGCCGGGGCATTCTTAAGACCAAACGGCATGACCGTATAACAGTATAATCCCTGATCAGTGACGAAGGCCGTCTTCTCCTGATCTTTCTTCCACAAAGGAATTTGATGAAAACCAGAATAGGCGTCCATAAAACTCATCAAGGCATGGCCGGCTGTTGAGTCGACCAGGTTATCAATTTTGGGCAGAGGGTAACTGTCTTTGGGGCACGCCTTGTTCAAGTCTGTGTAGTCTACACACATTCGCCAGGTGCCATTCGGCTTTTTAACAAGTACCACATTTGCAACCCAATCTGGGAAGTAACATTGCCGAATGAACCCTGCATCAAGTAATTTTTTGACTTCGGCGGCGGCCGCCTGACCTCTTTCTTCACCATGGTTCCGCTTCTTTTGCCGTACCGGCTTCTTTTTCGGATCCACAGCGAGTTTGTGTACTGCCAGATCAGGACTAATGCCTGGCATTTCATGGACTTCAAATGCAAAGATGTCCTTGTATTCTTTCAACAGGTTGTGAAAGTCATCACCAAGGTTTCTCAGAGCAGTCGTCCCAACTTTGACTGTTCGGTCAGGGCGGGAGTCGTCTAATATCAGGTCCGTATGCTCACCAGCCGGCTGAGGGCGGAACTCATCCGGCCGGTCCTCTGCCAATGATTGCTATTTTCTTGCCTTTCTGGCGGACTCTGTCTGGGACGCCTTTCTTTTTCTGTCGCCTGTTTCTTGAACAGGCGCACTTTCCTTGACATTGTCAAGGTCTGTTTTTTCTCCACTTGACCCAGTGGCCTTAGCAGTGGGTTTGACATCCGAGAGATAGCACTCTCGGGCCATCCTCTGATCTCCCCTTAGGGAGCCGACTGTTCCATTGTCCCTTTCAAACTTAAGCAGCATAAGTGACGGGATTATAACAGCCTTGGCACTATTCAGGGTTGGGCGACCCAGAATCATGTTGTAGGCAGAGAGTTCCTCTACAACTAGGAATCGGACTACCATGTGTCGTCCTTCCCCTTTTTCGCCCAGGCGGACGGGTAGATCAACTCGTCCCAGTGGGTGGACGACTCCTCCTCCAAACCCTATTAAAGGGTGGGAGGCCGGATGTATGCAGTCCGTCTGATATTTCAGTTTTGACAGACATTTGCTGCTAATGAGATCTGAAGAGCTCCCAGTATCTATGAGGATTCGACCAACTCTCTGGTTGGCCACTTTACATTCAATAACGAGAGGGTCGTCATGCGGCCCCCTTATTCCTCCTAGATCCTCTTCAGTGATGACAATCTCAGGAAATGTATATTTGGACGGTCGTTCTTGGTGAACGGAATTTACATCTAACCGCCTTATATTATCTTTGTTGCCCCTAATAGTGGGGCCGCCTCCTGAGAAGCCGCCTGCAATGGTGTAGACGACTGCATCATCTGTATCGGAACTGTCGGCCTGTTGATTCTTTTTGGCCGACTGCTTTTTTGAGGAAGTATTCCCCGTAGATTTCTTGACATAAGTGTCAAGATCACCTTGATCAGCCAAGCGGTCTAGGTACCGCATGAGACTAATGCAGTCGTTGGTGTGATGACCAATGTCATCATGATAAGCACAGATTTTGTCTTGGTTCCGGTTGCTCGCAGAACCCTTCATGGGGAGCGGTTTCTCAATTGAGAGCCGTCCCTTTATTTCTTTTAGGATAAACTGGTTATCCTTGTTAAACACATACTTTGGGGAGTATGGTTTGAATTCCTTTTTCTTCTTGGCCGGCTGTTTAGAGGAATCAGCCGCCCAGACCCCTTTTCTTTTTTCATCTTTGTTGGACGACTGTTTCTGTCGTCCTTCTCTATTGTCGAACCTCTTCCCGTCCGACTGTTTCATTGTACACAGATCAGTCGCCTGTATATAGGCTTCTGCTTCAATCAAGGCCTCTTGAAGAGTCGCCACCCTTTTTCGAACTAAATCAAATTTGAAGGTAGACCCGTCTTTGAGACCTCTAAAAAAGTCAGTATAAGCTACCTCTTCCGGTAACCCTTGAATCTGTATTCTCATCAGGTTGAACCGCCTGATGTAGGAACGAAGCCCCTCCTTTTCACCCTGCTGAATTGTTCCCAAATCAAGGGTCGTTTTCTTCGCAGGGATGTTCATTGCAAAGTTGGAGGCAAATAAGTAAGCAAGCGTCCTGAAGCTGTTTACACAACCAGTCGGCAGGTTGCCGAACCATTGCTGTGCGATTCCCTTGAGAGTCGCTGGGAAACACTTGCACCAAGTAGCATCATCCAACCCTTGAAGGTACATCAGGTTGGTGAATGCCATCAGATGGTCTTCTGGGTTAGTAGTGCCGTCATAGGCGCCTACTAGTACATTTTTTACTTTGGCCGGTTGAGCGGCTTCAGTAATTTCCTTGGAGAAGGCCGACGGCTGTTCACCAAGTCTAAGCAACCGTAGCTGCCAGTCCATAGGTTGGACGTTTTTTGCTGCAGGTCCACCAAATGGAGGTGGCTGCATAAAATATTGTTGTTGCGGCACAAATGGCAAATTTGGTACCGCCTGCGCACTATGAAAGCCAGACTGACGGGAGGTGCCGCCTGACTGACTCTCATGGTACGACTGAGTTGGCCTCATCGAGGCATTTCGCAAACTGTCCTGAAAATTTGAAGTAGAAGCCGACTCTGATAATCGGTCACTCTTCTTCTGCTCTAGCAGGTGCCGAGCATCTGTGAACGTTTGCTTTGACCCATCCGCCTGAATATGACGAACCGGTTTCCTATTTCCCGTAGGATAACGGAGTTTTGTGAAATCAAGAGCAGACGGCTCCCGCTTCTTAGATTTAGGATGGGGAGTCGCCTCTCGCCCTTGAACTGGCTTCCTCTTCAGTGAAGTGGAAGGTTTTTTGGCCGCCTGCTCTTTGACTGAAGCAGGCGGTTTTTTGTTGATCAACTCTTGGATCTCTCCCTTGAATCCCCTCATGAAGGTCATGAGTTCGTTCCTTGTGATGGGAGCAGACCCATCAGTCGGCTGTTGCCGAGCAAGCGGTGCGCCTGCTGGCTCGCTTCCTGTTTGAAGATACTCCCGTTCCCTTATTTCAGTATGACGGGTACGGCGGGCCCTTAGGGTCCCGTCTGGAGCTGTATGAGTTTCAACTTCAAATTCACTTTCGGTATCATGGTCCGACTGAACTTGAGGGTCGTCTAGGGGACGCCTCTCTTCTGGGGTCGGTACAGACTTGGATGCCATCTCTGAAGTACTCTCCCCACAGACGGCGCCAAATGTTTCGGGGTTTTCTGATGTCCTGCGGGAGAGCTACAATTCCGAGACTGGAACCGGACGCCTGTACCTGCAAAATAACGGAGACTCCTGAGAGCTCCGCCTCCAACGGTCAAGTTAGTACCTGATTAAGGAGTAATTAATACAGAAATTAAAGTAATAAGGTCTCTCTAGGTGAGAGTATTTAATGTAGGTAATCTGCTTTGCTAGCGAGATCAGCCGGTTATTAGTGTGTTCCGTAATGTTTCTCCTCCGTTCCGTTAATTATTCGGTCCCTTGATTAATGAGGATTAATCGAGTATTTATAGCCTTGGGAAGCGTGCAACTCTCTAGGTTTAAGGTAAACCTAGGGCCGATCGGGCTTCTAGACTGAAATGGGCCTTGATGGCCGGTTGTCCCATTTGGCATGGGTGGACACGTGGCGTGTCTTAAGTGGTCCGGGGAGGACGCGTGGCGGAACCTGGTTGGTCCACTTGTCAAACGGCGCTTGGTGGATAAAAATCCCCTAATCATGTGTGGGGAATCATAAGATATGTTAAGAGTGAAAAAATATTTGATTGTACTAGTATATACCAGTTGTAGATTAAGACATATGTACATGGAGTAATTGAAGATATCAAATTTTCAATGCAAATAACACAAAACTCAAAAACGATAGCATAAAATACGTCAAGTCGACTTCTTTTGATTGTGTGGGTTCCTAGATTGATCAAAATCTAGCAAATATAGCACAAGTATTTTTCCATCATTTAATTGTGTCCTTATATAAAGGAAATCGACAAATAAAGGAAGAAATTATTGAAAAGAGCAATTAAAATGGAAGGTCCCACAAAAAGGACATTTATGCCTTTTGTGTGCACAAATGCCTTGACCTATTGCTTTCCTTTTTATTAGAGACACTAAAAGGTAACAATGAAAGGCCAATTTATGCTCCATAATCTATCACTATCATCCTAAAAGTTGAATATAAATCTAAATAATTACCCCACAAATTCATTAATTCGCATCTCATTTAATTACTTAAGACAAATCTCCACGAACCAGAAATATGCGCATAACCAAGATTTCATCTTTTTTAGCTGTAATACAGTGTATTTGGAATTAAAAATTATTAGGGAGTATTAGATTAATTGTTTATCTACCACAAACTATCAAATCTCTTAATTAAATAATTATCAAATCTTAACAAAAGAGAAAAAAGCAAGGAGATCCTATTCTTGTCTAATCCTTAATTTTCTCATCCAAAAGATTATATACTTCTATGAAAAAAAGACTTTTTTGTAAATGGTCCTAACAAGGGATATTCATAGCACATGATGTTGTTGCGCAACGCTTTCAAAACTTTAGCATACTACAAGGAATGGCTAAGATCAATACAAGAGTGAGGAGTCACTACTTATATCTTGTTGTGGTGGCATTGAGTCATACACCAAGTTACACTACTATTATGTGGGACTAATACTTTCTTGCGCCTAGGAGTGTCGCAGATAGATAGTGCTCCTAATCAAGCTCGTGCACCATATGTGTTATGCGTACATTTTTTTTTTCTTTTTACCTACATGAGTATGCACAATTACACGCCATTAACTATTTAACTATATTCTCTCCTCCATTAGCAATAAAAAGGTGGTAATCATACTTAAAGGATTTAAGTTACATGACCAAACATATATAGTGCTTGCAAAAGTAACAAAATAAAAGGTAAGGCATAATCGGATGCTAAGTTTGGAATTCGGATCATTGGACAAAAGAAAGTAAAATAAAAGGCCACTTCCAAAGTTCCATTTACAAGAAGGACAAATTAAAACAAAGAAATCAAAGGGTGAAAATACAGAACAAAGGATATACTCATATACCCCACTTTAACGTTACAACACACTACACCTCTCTGGTAAAACTGATGATATCATTTTCTTTCAATTTAATCGCTAAAATCCTATAGATTATTAACGAAAAAAACACGAAAATCCAATTTTTATTTTTTTTCCCTGTTAATTGAGATAAGTTAGAAACTACGATAAACTAACTAACATCCGTAGAGTCTACAACTCACGAGGATCAACGAAAATAGTTACACCGGGCGGTGACTTAGTCCAGTCACCCACAGATCCGTCACTGTAGTCTTCCCCAAGTCTCTTAATACACCATATATCTTCGTCACAAGACAGCTTTTTCCAGTGGGGGATTCCAGCTTTTAGCGGATCGCTGTTAGCTACTTCAGTAGCCACAATACTGGACCCTTTTTCTTGGGCCAAGTTATGAGCAAATCCACATAAAGCCTTAACTAACTTCACAGCTTCTGGGCCTTCACCCCCAAGCCCATACAAAAAATGAAGCCCAAATGGCTTAAAAACCTCCGGAAAAGAAGGGATTTTCAAAAAAGGAAAAGCCCGGTCCATAATCCTACTTGTCTTAGCCAACCCTCTCCCCACGCGCGAAGCGCCACGTACTTCCAATCTCCAAAGATCTTTACAGTTCCAAACACTGATTATGGCCCACGACTCGGGCGGATTAGATAAAAACTCGTCCGCCCCAGGCCACGAGTCCAGCGCGTGTGGACCACGCGGCACGGCAACGGACGTGCCAAGACTAAGAGGATTTTTTAGGATCACGTCGATGTCTCGTGGAAAAAACTCCGTGGTGGTGAACTTGTAGCGGTAGAGAGTTTCGGCATCGGAAGGCAAAACCCGAAAGATGGACACCCGTTTAGAGACCTTAGCTCGATGTTCAAAAACCGGTTGGACTAATATAGACGGGGTCCTGAACTTGGTGTAGCCACTTTTTTTAGTAAACAAAGAGAGTGAAGCATGGTTATCATTTTCCGTGGCTAAGTACGAGTATTCCGCACCACTTTGGCGAAACCATTGTTCGAGTTTATTCACCAACTTTAACGCTACCCCCATTCTCCTATAAGAAAATAAAAAGTCCCGTTACTTATTTATCATGACATAAAAACATAAATGCATAATTATTATGATCATAATTTTATTTTATTTATAAAAATAAAAATAAAAAAAGGTTAAATACATACCGGTGTGAAGGGGAAACACGAAGGCCTAAGATATAGGCAAGTTTGGTGAGAATAGCAGTAATTTTAGGAGAGTCGTAATTATCGTAAAGGGTAGATTTGGAAGACCGGGTTAATTTTTTACCACATGTAACGAATTTGATGCAACCTCTTATCATTCCCACTATCTCTCGTTTTTCCTTCCCTTGTTCGTCTTGTTCCACTACTTCCGCCACCTGAAATTTTTCCACAACACATTTTCATTTTAAAGTCAATCCAATTATTTTGTTAATTACGGTACAACTTCAAAGAAATTATAGTACAACTTGGAAGAAATTATTGGTACTATAGTAGCACAATGTGAATTGTGAATAAGAAGAATTATTTTAACAAAACATATGGAGAATAAGATTCTAAAGTGTGGACCCTTTTTCAATTAATTAACAACGTAAACTACTTGTATTTATTTTTATAACAAATCACATCAAACAATATAGCCCAGTCAAAGGTCATGACAATAATAATAATGTTGTAATCTTTTTTAGTTTTTTTTTTTAAAAAAAAAAACAAACAAAAGAAGGTTAGAAGGGCATATAATCATCGGATACATGTGATCATGCAAACTAAAAAAGAGTGAACCGGGATTGGGAAGAATGGTGGTGGGTTCACACGAAACGAACCACGAACCCACCACCATCATACCAAACTCATTACTCCGTACAAATTATAACTACACTTCAACTGTCTAAAATATTATTTTCAAAATAATTATTAAATTAACTTAAAAATTACGAAGCGGGTTCGAAGAAGAAGGAAGTAGTACCAGCATAAGAAAAGCAGGGGAGTGGCGTATGCGGCAAAGAGGGTCCCCTAAAAGATCAGTAAACAGAGAGATTTTAGAAGTGGGACCAACTTCACATCTCCTCTCTAATTCTTCTACTTCCTTACTATCTCTCTCTATTGAGTACTCTCTTACTAATACTTTCTCCATCCCCATTTTTCTCTATTTACTACAAGTACTTCGTAGTTGTGTTGCAGTAGTGTTTGAACAAATTCACCTGTACATGGGTGTATTTATATACAAGAGCTTCTCACTAATCTATGCAACTCCAAACTATATAATATAATTATAGTATAGTGATGTATGTGTATAATATAAGGTTGGTTATAATATAAAAAAAGAAACGCAGCGTTTTCAAGGAGGTGCTACTGGTGTATGATACGATAGGACAGAGGATAGGGGAAGAGAGAAGAGGAGAGGATTGGATAATTGGAGGAAGAGAAAATTAGGCAGTTTTAATTTGTTGTTGTTGGAATAATTAAGCTTTTTTATTTTTTCTGTGTAATATAGCAGTGTCTATGTATATATGCTGATATGCAGGTTTGCAGATATATATAGGGGGAGGTTTTCACAGTAATAGAACAGAGGATTTTTTTTTTTTTTTTTAAATAGGGAAGAGGACGGAAAGCCGTTAAGCTTCTTATAACAATAAAAGTTATTTTGGGGAATTAAGAATGTTTTTCTTTTTAATATAAATTAAATAATGATGGAATATGGATAGATTGTTATGGTTATAGATAAATATAATCATTTGTTGAGAAACCTAGTGCATGCTTCTTTTGGTTTTCCTCTCTTTTAATACCCACCTTCTTTCACTCCCCTTTTCTTTTAATTTTGTACTTATTTATATTCCATCGCTCTAGAATCTCCAATCTCTTCGTCTTTTTATCAACATATATATTATATTCGTGTATACCGATTATGCTAAATTAATCACTCAAAAATAAAAATTACACTATATGATTACCTAATCGGTGTATTTTCTTACTATGTCTAGTTATAAATGATGTATTCTATAATGAAAATATTATTTCCATACATTTAACCATTTTTCAAATTAAATCGAGTAGATGGTATAGGAGGAGAAAGGGGAGAAATAAATAAATTCATTAAATTTGGTAAGGCATATATGTAGGTGGAGGCAATAAATATATAATGATGAGAAAAAGAAATGGCGGCTGAGAGTATAATCTACTGTATAGTTTTGTTTTTATAAATAATTTTTTTTTTTAAATTATGAAAATAATGATTAATTTGTTGCTGCGTAAGAAGCGTTGCCATTAGGACCCCATTAGTAATGATTACCTTTCCAAAAACCCCTCATTCTCTATCTCCACTGCCATACATGATACATCCATTATCATTACATCAACATCAAAACACATCACAATCACCATCAACATCATAGTCACCATCATGATGATGATCATGACATTTCCTTACCATTAAATTTAAAAACATCATAATATTGGTAGATCAATCCCGCATTTTTCTCTGCTTGGGAGTCTTGTTCCTTTCTTGCTTTTTCTCTTTTTCACAACCCACAACGTTATCGTTATCGTTATTGCTATATGACTATATATGCATCTATGTATGTATCGATATGCATGTTGCATCAAACATACATATATACATGTTACATGCCATGACATGATGAACAAATTCTATTCATTCATTAATTTTTTTTTTTTGCCAATGAAAAGACGGACTTTACCAGAACTCAATTCTCGCGATTTTCCATTTAACTATATGATGCTTGTTATTAGGCAATCAATAAGGTTTTTGTTTTTAACAAAATTGTAAACAAAATCTTCTTCTATTTAAAAAAGTGTGGTATTGTGATGACATGGCTGATTGAGTGCCGTCAAATCCACATTTCAAGACTTAACCGCAGTTTTGCGCCGTTTGATATATGTGACAAAATAGGGTAGGAAGTAGGATCATTACAACTAAACGATTTAGCTGATGCTGATTATTACAATAGAGGGCAACAAATTTTTGGCATCTAATTAATAATGTTCATCTCTCTTTCACCTCAATTGAGACTACTCTTAAGTTTTTGGGTTATTTTTATGCTCCAACATTAACATTTCTAAGAAGTTCAAGAAATAAGGAGTAAAACATACCAAGTATAGAGTAAAGGAACATAACTAAACCACTATTTTAAAATGTACTATATTTATCAGTGATTAAGAAATAATTAAAGTAGAGATATTTTCTTATTTTTAATTTAAAGTTAATAGGTTGTACTTTTGTAATTACTCCGTAGGTAAATTGAATGAGAGTCCCGGAAAATGTTGAGTGAATGAAACTTGAAAAAAATGATTTCAAATCAATGGATATAAAATTAATTATGGACACATATTTTTAGGGAAAATTTTGGAATATTATGTACTTTGTATTTCATAAAAAGGAAACGTAAGAGCAAAGGAAAATGTCTAAAATAAAATACGTAAAAAAAAAAAAAAAAAAAAAAAAAGGAATAGAGGGAGTAATATTTAATACTCGGTATTGCCTTAGATGCTATCTATTTGGTGACTTGATTTTTGTATTTGAACATAATTTAGTTACATTGAAGCTGACCTAGGATATTTCCTTATTCATCCTTATCCAAGCTTATATAGATCGAGAAAATACTCAAATATGACAATTTATGTTTGTTGCAACCTCAGAGTGTTATCCACTAATTTATATTATGTTACATTTTTTGTGAAAATAATTACAACATATGAATATATAACTTAAAATAACATAATTATAAAATAATTTATCATTCGGGCAAAATTGCTCGCCCACTTTCAATTACTTAATTCAAAACTTATATACTTGACTACTTATATTTGTATCTATGTTGTACAAAACATGCTTAAAATAAAGCTGAATAATCTTTTGGGGAGTCCAGGGGAAGAAGAAAGAGATCCATATGCAACGGATGTGATTACTTAATTAGTGAATTGAAAGAGACTACTATTTCATAGATTAATTTGGCGGCAAAAGTAAAAGGCAAAACAAAGCGGTTCTACTAATCATTAGAGCTTTTTAGGAAGTGGACACGTTAATTAACTTACTCGTAGTACTTAATTTGTGGGTTAATGTGGTAATTATATCATCATTGGTAAGGGCATTAATTTTTTATTTTTCTTTAAGTGCATACGGAGTTTACTCTTTTATTCTTCTCACTTCCACATCATTATCTTCATCAATTATAACTAATCCTAAGTTTTCTAAATATATATAAAAAGGTGATTAATGGTATTCCGATCCATTACTCATTCGTTTTTTCAAGGGGGTGGTCATGTGTCACACCAATAATATGAATATCATTCAAGTGAAACAATAAATTTGCATAATTTAATGTTTAATTTACATACCTAATAGAATGTAGTTTTGTTGATGAAAATGTAATTATAATTCTAAAACAAAAATTGTTTACTTAATTTTAAGTCATGAGTAGAATTTAGAATTTGTTAGACTTGATTAAATTAATTTCCTACGTCTCATTGTTCTGAGAGGAATAACTAGCTAAGATCATATCTTGAATGTAATCTATCCTTAATACAGGCATACAACATCAAGTCATCAACTCAAATATTAGTACTAGTACAAGTTTTTAAGCGATAATGGAAAGTGACACTTACACTAAAGTAAAAACTACTAAGATAATTTGACAATTTGTCCTTAGATAATAACTTAATAATACGGAGTAATACTCCTTTTTTATTGGATAAGTTTAGGACAACCTAGCTTAATTATACTGTATCAAAAAATTTAAGGGCAATAATTGGGAATTGTTGGATGATTTTAAATTAAGAGTCATACTTCCACCTTTGATGAGGCTTAAAAGACACTTTGTGCTTTTAAAGTAAGGATTATTATTTTTTGTTAGTTTAAATTTATAACAATGAATTTAATCAATACAAAGATTACAAACCCACCCTCCAAAAATTTACAAATCAACTCAATTTGTGGTTTTGCCAAACAATTATTATACGGAGTATAACTAAAGGTTTAACTATTGGTTTTTATTTCATTATTTCCTACTCGTATAATTTTACTTTTTGAAAATTGTGTAGCATTTCATTATACGGAGTACGTAACTAATCATATATATTACGATTGAGTTTGGAAAGTACTCCGTATATAATTTTTTTTTTTTTTTGTGTACAACCTAAATTAAAACATAGGTCATGCACTGACGCACTTCAAATCCTACATTATAAAATGGTCTACAACCCAACATCTACGAATCACTTTTCATAATATTTCAACGTTGATTCCCTTAAACATACCGGGTCGTGGAAGTTTTTTGTCTTTGACATAAATAATGTCATGTACTTAGCTTGTATATTATATATATAATCTAGCTATGCTAATAGATTAATTAAAATACTCCATCGAATGAATTACGAGTATAAATTACTTGATTATGGTCGGATCTAGAGATGCTACCGTGGTGATGAAAGCAATTACGGGTAGTAAAATCGTTATCATATTAACATAATTGTTGATTAGGGGCGTAGAATTTGGATTATGTTTCATGTTTAACCTTAGCCTTGTCTCCTTAATGCTGTAGTATTAGTTGTTCAATGTCCAACCAAAGTATGGTGTAATAGATATTTAACCCCTCTTAGTTGGATGATTAACATGCAAGTAGCCTTCGAAATCCACAATAATTTTATTTTTGTAACCTAATTAAGGACCACATTAGCTGGTTGATTATATATGCTATGTCTACAGTATCACCATTTGATTATATAAACTGTTATAGATGTTATACCTGGCCTACTCCAATAATTCATTTTTAATTTGCTTGATATAGCTAGCTGGATGTTATTTTAAGGGATTTTTTTTTTCCTCTCAATTTCGTGAAACTTGTATAAACTACCTTAATTGGCAAATAATTTATTAAAACATTTCGGTGTCTAATAAAGTATGAGGTTGAAGCTAAGGAAAAAAAAAAAACTCGACAGGTTGATTTAATTTTATTTCAAATTGTACCAATAAAGGTTGGGGAAAAAAAAATACATAACCTAATTTGTATAGTACAAAAAGTATTAGATTGTATAATATTGTTTCAAAATCCCGCATTAATAGTCTTTACCTATCCATGGTATATAAACTAACATGAACATAAATTGTAGTTAGCTAAATATATATACTAATAATACGAGTTGCATTATGTTTGTTCTCTTTGATACAACACATTTTAGTTCCCACATTATACGGAGTATTTATTAAGATAAATAATATGTATATTGGTATATACGTAAGGCTACTACATACGAGTAGATTTTTTTTTTTAATTATTTTTAATTAAGTTTGTTAGGGTTATACATCACTCAATATATAGTAATAGGGTATATTGTTAGTATAAATGAAGACAACCAGTCAAAATGGTAAACATAGGACCTCAATACCTACCATTGTGTCTCAAATATTAACCATGCTACTAACATAAAATACGGGAACATAATACAAACATCAAATAAACAGAAAATCCAAGATAAATCTCACGCCCAATAAATAAAAATAAAATAAATCAAAGTGTAATCACAAGATTCACAACATTACCTCGACAACGAGTAATTTGCGAAATATATGCCCTGAACTTAGCTTAAATCATCAAATATTCTTTCCGTACGGTTATGCCATATTGACCCCAATCATAGTCTAGGTTGAATATGAATAATTAAAAAAATAAATAAGGTATTATGTTGGGCACAAAACACAATTAGAAATGTTTTTCTGCTCAGAAACAAAAAGGCCTCCCATAATTAGGCAAATGTCTCTCAACACATGATCCCTAATGAAATATTATTAGCAGTAAAAAATTAGATTAGATGAGCAACATGTTTACCTAATTCTTGCTTAATTGTCCTGCATTGCGGGAACTAAACCCTAACAACTAACGTTTTTGTCAACGGGGGTCTTATATTATATTATTATTACTCATGGTTATGTCGATAATGAGGTAATCAAATCAAGTTGATCATAAAATACTTAGTGTCGTCAAACAATTAGTAGGGGTATCTTGAGAATACTAATTAAACTAGTTTGTGGCTCGGACGATGTCCGGAATTTATTTAAAAACAAAATGAAAAACTACCTTAAATTTAAATAACATTTTGAAAATATTGCGTTAAGTTTAAAATTAAAATTTAAAAATGGAAAAAAATTACATGGGAATAGAAAGAGAGATGCAGTAAGATACCTGTAAATGTTATTCTAATTGCTAAGCTGATATTGAATCTAGAAAATTAGCATCTAAGGAATCAACAACCATAAGTATGTGATTAATTTCGAGTACAAATTAAAATGTAATTTATTGTGCAATTACTTATAGGTTTCATTATTTTGGGGAAAATTAAGTATGTAGGTTACACACATGAAGAGTTTTAGAGTGATGACACATAGGGTGATACGTAAGGGTGACACATAGCGATGATTTGGCGCCAAATCATATCGAGGGAATTGTGACACATGGTGATTGCATGATGTCCCATTGTGTTTAATAATGTTATAGATTGGACTAACGAGTTGTTAAGAGTTAGTTGTATGAATCGTGCAATACACGTACAGGTCATATTAGAGGTCGGAATGGAAAAAATACAATTAGTTGTATGAATCGTGCAATACACGTACATGTCATATTAGAGGTCAGGATGGAAAAAATACAAAATAACTTTAAGGAAGAAGATGAACTAGGAGTGTGAAAATGAAATAATTATTCTTAAGTACCATAATTATAATTATAGAAGTATATACAGTTTAATGAAAAATAACTATTTAGATTCCCTTATTATAAACAATCCAAACTAGCTCATGAGAAATTTCAAATTCTCATGTCACCGATCAAATAAGTTAAAAACATTCTTGTAAAAAAATAAAATAAAATAAAATAAAAATAACCTTTCATCTAATGCAACGACACGTGCATGTAAATTTAAAAATCAGTCAATTGTTTGAAAAAATTCCATTTCACTTGAAAATTCTAAACTTTTACCCTTCTCGTTTGAGAGCAAGTGAACACAAAAATTGTCAAAAGTGAGAAAATTAGTTTTTACAATAATGTCAAAATGATCTCCCTTAATTGAGGTTAGCTTTATTTATCGAGACCTTCAAAACAAAAAAGGAATCCGCATATATTAGCCAAATAAATTTCATGAGTCGTATCCTTGGTAGTGGGAATGAGGGGGACCCAAATTGTAGGTTTAGTGACTTCAACTAATTAATAAGGACCAAAACATTCAGAGTTTTAGTTTATGAAATTGTTTGGGTGGGGCAAGGTGTGCGCTTGTTCCTTATTAGACCCTCTCATAGTCAGGCCTCTTATATGAAAGGCTCTTTATGGGCTCCCTCCTTTCACAATTTTACTTGCGTCGGTCATTAGAGTATAGAGTAGATAAAATCACACCCGACCCGACCTAACTCGATTTTAAAACAAACCCGAAAGATATTTGATTCAGATTTCGACTAGCGTGGATACAATTATTTAGCATGACTTAAGTTTGAAAATAACCCTGACCCGACCTAGACATTCGAATTGACACCTCTCTACGTTTGTCTCTTGTCCTTAAATATTTGTTTCATTTACCTTTTGCTATGATTATACTGTATTTAGGAGATATTTAAACTAAGGTTAATATTTTGAATTGAATATTAATGACAATTATAAAAAAATTCATGTTGACAACATACATATATTTTTAATATAATTGATCTCATGTGATGTCCTTATCCTTTATTTCAAATGAGAAACTGGAAATTATTCCCCGGCTCTTTTAAATGTGAATATGGAGTGAAATCCCTTGTACATTTACCTCAACGGCTCTATACAAGCTGATCTTATTATAAATGACTAAGGTCATGTTCTTTTGAACTTATTTTCAGTTCAATTCATTTATGTTCAATTCAGTTTATTATTGAACTAGTTTGTTATAGCTTAGTTCAGCTCGGAAAAAAAAAAGAAAAAAAAAATCTAATTATACATTGTTAATTAATTGAAATAAATTTCTTACAAGAAAATACTATAAAAATAATTAGGCTTCCACAACATTACGTTAATATTATTATTTAATTATAATGTGGGAGATCTAAGATGAGACCATGTTCTTCTTTTATTCCGTTACGTGTTTTCGGGGTCGATGCCCATGAAATGAAAAATAAAAATAGTAGTATGGATTTGACGCTTTACGAATGCAGAAATTGACCTAGAAAAAGAAGCAAGCAAGCCTATTTTGTGATCCCATAACTTTATTGTTGTGGTTGTCTAATATTGGTCTTACCAACTTTATAACCAAATATGACATTTCTTTATTTCTTTAGATCCTACCACTGTAGTCTGTAGCCATTCCCTGACCAACGATATCTCCATTGCCCTTTCGCCCCCCCATGCACAGTTGTATATTCCTTATCTTGCCTTTCCCTTGTCTAATACTACTTCCGTTTTTTTATCGACACGTTTTTACTTTAGCATTATTCACTCACTTTTCTTTGACTGTGTTTTGTGCTTTATATGTAATGAAAAATATAATCATGTAGAATCTTGTTAGATTCGTCACGATATATATTTACAAAATATCAACTTTTTATAATTTTTGTTTATCGATAATTAAAAATATTAATGATTGAAGTTGTGCATTGACAAACGTGACTAAAAAAACGTTCTAACATAAAAGAAACGGAAGAAGTACATGCATGGATTTCTTTTTTCGTTTTCTTTTACATGATACTCATACGGTTTTAAAATACGATATTATTTTAAGAGGTGATTAGAAAAGATAAACTTAAACTTATAATTTATTAAAATAAATTTTTAATCTCTAGAATAAAAAAATTACTCCAAAGCTACTCCATATGTGTATAAATTATTTAATTAAATTGTCCATTTATATCATCTAATATCTTTTTCAAATTATGTGTCCTCAAATTATGGCAAGTAAAAAGATGACAAAGACGCTTTGTATTTTCCTCATTTTTTACCGTTTGTAGTATTTTAACTTACAAACTAGTTTTTGACCCGGGCGATACCCTAGGTCATTATATAATATAAATTTAAAAATGAGCTTTTATACATAGTAATAAAAATTATGTGATGTAATATATAAATATAGATGAAATTAGTTACATTTACTATAGCATTCATATTATATAAAATATATTTTTTCAATCACTATTGAACATCGATACATATTTTGGGATATATATACAAAAAATAGCTATAGGTTTTATTTTATGTATGAGCAAAAAACGAAATTATATTATTTTTTGTTATTAAATCTTCAAATTTATGAATATGGTTAAGCTTTTTTAACAAAACATTATAGACATAAGATGTGTTATTGGAGTAGTGGTTAAAGTTAGAATATAATGAGCATGGGGTCATTAGTTCGAACATTAATATTAACAATTTATCATTTTTGTTAGATGAATAACAGTAATATATATATATATATATATATATATATATATATATATATATATATATATATATATATATATATATATATATATATATATATATATATATATATATATGGTGATTTGTAGGAAAATTAAATATACTCCACATGATTCTTTTTGTTCTTTTAATTTAAAATCTTAGACTTTATTTACAAGTTAAGAAAATATTTTAAATTACTCTTAGTAGTAAAATATTGGATCTTTTTTTTATTTTTTAATGGTGAATACGAAATATAATAGCAGTATCAACTATTACACGAACTGTACAAATGTCCAGAAACTAATTTTGACACACTTATTATTATATTAAAACACCTTTATGTAAGAGGATCATAAAAAATTGTACCGTTAAATGGGTGTGCCTACATCAATTTTTAGCATGTACTCTCTCCGTTTTTCTTTAAGTGTCCCATTGAGAATTTTGGCACTATTCATTAAACATACTTAAACCAATGTTTGTGAATTATACATAAGAAAAAATATAATTATGTGGGTACTTGTTAGAATCATCTCAATATTAACATCTAATTAAAAAAAAAAAAAAAGGAGTAAAAATGATTTCCAAAATTTTCAACCAACTAGCATACATGATACAGATACAGTACACCTATGAGGGCTATGACCTATCTACATAATATAGGCATGCAGGATACTTAATCAAGAAAGAACAATTTCCAAAATGGGGAGATGTACATACAGCAGTAAGAGTAGTCAAATCTCAACAGAGAAACTTTTGTATTGTTATATAGCTAGACTAGCAGCCTAACCTATATTATAGGGGTATCTATTTATGGTGATAACGTAATCACAAAAAGACGAAAGAAGTATCCGACATTAAGGTAGGGTGTGTCCTTATAGTTAAGGGTCACTCAGCTCAAGTCTTACTACACGAAGAGATTATGCACCAATTTGGTTTACTATGCCCATGCTTTCATTTGTTTCGTTTTGCTTTTTTGTATGCCAAGTACAATTATTATTATGTGTACATCTCCTTTTGATGGATCGAAGATGTAACGTTAGCTTTCTATCACGGTGTTTTTTTTTGTCTAATTGCTCATTATGGCAACAACATATGGATAGACATTGCATACAAATGATTCATTCTCCTATATATGTTCATGTAACTTTCACATCGGATCAATCATTCAATTAATTACGAAGTAACTAATCAATTTACAAAAATTTCATCTATAGGATAGCTTGTCGTAATATCACGTACAAGAAAGAACGATACAATATAATGCCAACTAAGATCTTATTTGTTTGCATTTTTATTCTTTATAAGATTATATATACATGTATAATTTTTAAAACTTGAATGGACGTAACATATTTAAAAATATTTCATTGTCCCCACTTGATTATATAACATATTGGTTTTGCTACTCCGTTCTAAACGTTTAGGATAGTGTAGCAACAAGGTCATCTATCATGTATAGGCTAGGGTTCGATTCTTATCAGTGACAAAAAAGAGTTGTTGGAGGGGAGCCTAGGGAGATAATAAAGCTTGTGATCAATGAGACTAATAGTGTGTGATACGAAGTATTACTTTAGGTCAAAATTCTTATTGTCAAGATTCTTTGTGTGTACGTGTCAAAACTCTTGTATTGTAATTTTTTAAAATGTACCTATTTGTTTGCCAAATCAAACTCCTTACTAATATCGAGTGATTTAGTTAAGTGTGATCTAGTAGAAAGATAAAAAGAAATTATGAAGACTATATCAGTTCAGTTTTGTAATAAAACATATTAAAAAAATAATTATTTCAGGACAAAATAAAGAGTAGTCACTTTCTAGTTTCTACATTTAAGTCATGCACCCTACGAAGACATGCATTGAATAATATGGAGAAATACGTAGATGCCCATGCAAGTATATCCACGAATATAAAAATACAAATATATGGACATCTGAAACATTTGTACGGCACTTGATGAGGTGGGGAAAGGAGGTTTGTAATTAAAAAAAAAAAAAAAAAAAAAAAAAAAAAAAGCATGGCCACTCTATTTGAGTATTTACTAGCTCCTTTCTTTGTGGTTGACAACAATTTACGAAGTATTTTTACAATTCAATCTTGTTTGAAATTATACTACAATCGCTTTACTTCCCATGCATGCATGCTTTACATTATTTTTGATTTCCCATTTTACCCATCACCATCGATCTACATTATGCATGTCACCCTATTATATTCCATCGTATATGCATGGAGATTCGCTTGTGTGACCGAATTCTATTATTATTCCTTATACATGCAAAAACTTAACAAACAATTCTAATATTAATTAATTTAAATCCTTTACATATACACCGGTGTATTTTTATTTATTTTTTATTTATTTTTTTAATATTATTATTTTTTTTAATTTTCCAATGGATCAATAGTCAATTTAATATCTTGCCTACCATCTCACCAAAAAAAAAATAATCTTGCGTATTACATGTTTTGAATTACCAAACCTAAGGTTTGAAATTTTGGTAAAATACAGCAGGACAAATGTGTAGACTCACTTAGAAGGTAAAATAAAGAGTCTGACAATCTGTACTAATTAGAAAGTAAACAAATGCTTACATAGAATTTTTTTTGTTTGTTTATTTGTTTTACTGTTCAATAATCCTTCAAAGTTAACAAAGAAAACGAAAAAAGATTATTACTCCATAACTAATTGCCTAGAGTATGACTTAAATGTCAAATCAGTTTGGACTTTGAATCAACATTCTTATCTCTTTATAAGAAATTAAATACTCCGTAATTCTTACGACTAACGAGTAGTAAGGAGCAATTAACTGACAAAGAAAGGGAACCAAACATGATCTTGCAAATCAGATTTTGTAGCACCATGCTAAACTTAGGCCGTAGATTTACCTTCTTTTTTTTTCTTCCTAGGTTAGAGGTACAATGATGTGCAAGATTTTAGAATGCTAGCTAGTCAATCTCCCACTGTTTTGGACTTTTTTTCTTAGTTCCTACTTTCTTTTTTATCAAATAAAAGTAGCTAATCCATATAATTAATGCTAGCTTGTTCAAGCAATTGATTATAAAGATAGGTATTACTTCATTGCTAAATATGTTTGATTGTGAAAAAGGCGTTTCTATATAGGCGTGGAAATTAAATTCTTGTATTATTTCGACTTTTTATGGTCAATCTAAAAAAACTCTTACAGTATTTCAAGTTCACATGAATTTTTTAATTTCCGTATATTTTTATTTAACTAAAGATACCTTATAATTATTGCCTCATATAAAACAAATAAATACGACGATTTATATACATGTAATTAGTTGGAAGTCTTTCTTTTTATAAATATAAATATATATTTTTTAAAAAATGGTGCAATGGTTATATACTTATATGCTTTAAACAAAATAAGATTAATTGTGAACAAATGATTTATTTTGGCATCATATATACAATAAAGAATAAGATTAATAGTAAGCCAAAAAAAAAATGGTAGTGGTAAGAATAAGGTTGGATGGTCCCCGAAATAGGCAATCTCCATATCGGATTGGATGCCAAATGTCTCACAAACAAGAAGGAGCTGGAGACTGTTTATTGTCCAAAATTTGTCCCCCGAACTTATCATATTCATCATTCCACTATGTTTTTTTAGAGCCACTCACTAATCTATTCTCCTTTTTTTATCCCCCCCTAAATATACCACTTTGTTTAAAGTTACGCAGTTGTAAACCTAGGATGACATCATTAATTAATTCATGACGAACTTATATTATGAAAATGATACTTGATACAAGTATAACTCTTAGGGTATAATTGTTGATATGTACACCCGGGTGTATCATGAGTATGGTACACCCGGACAAAAACGACGTTGCGCAAAAAAAAAAACGCAGGCAATAAACAAATTAAAAATACACGAAAAGAATATACTGCTTTGTAACAAAGAACATTCAGCTGAAAAAGAACATGTAGATGTGAAACAAGGAGCGCGAGTTTTTTTAGGTATATTCATTAAATTTCGGAAGGAAATCAACCAAATCCCACATTAATTGATACAATCTTTTCAAAAAAATTAAGATTCCAGAATAATTTTCTATTTCCAAAATTATTTTCTTCAAAATATTTCAAGATTCTATTTTCAAAATTCAAATTCAAAAATTCATTTTCATATTTAAAAAATTAGTTACCGATATTTTGTTTGATTTTCTTAAATTTAAAACATCTCTACCAAAATCAATCATATTATTTCAACAATTTATTTTTATGTAATTATTATAATATTCGTTATAATAATAATGGTCATGTGTAAGCTTGTGATGTTTTTTATATATATATATTTTTATAATGTTCTTTATCAGAAAATATGATATACTTTATTTTTGTATGTAAAGTACAATTAATTATTAACACTTTTTTTCTTCCATATGTCCACTATTAATATTATGATCTTTATTAGATCTTTTGATAAAATATTTTAAATGTTCTTGTTCTCTAACTGTAATTGTAATGTACATTTATTGTCACATAATATTCACTGCTTATTGTGAAAATGTTCTTTACACTACTAGAAAACAGGCCATTTCCGACGGCAAAATTCCGTCCGGAAACACCCTAAATTCCGTCGAAAAACACTGTTCCAACGGAATTTCCGTCGAAACGGGTTGTCGGAACACCCATTGTAGGGAAAACGGCCAATTTCGTCACAATTTCCATAGGAAATAATTCGCCGAAAAAAGTTTTCCGGTATCGGAAAGTCCGTCGGAAATTTCCGATGGAATTCAAATTCGCTGGAAAATTCCGACGGAAATTTCCGTCGAAAAATTCAATATAAAAAAAAAAAAAACAGCCCCCCACCCCCACCCCCACCCCGACCACCCACCCCCGCCCACACCCACCTGCCCAGACCACCCACACCCACCCAAACCACCACCACCCACACCCACACCCACCCCAGACCACCCCCACCCACGAAGACAACCTACCTCACCCACCAACACCCACCCTACACCACCCACCCCACAGACCAGGATCACCACCCATCCCCCCACACACTGACCCACGCAGACCACCCACCCTCCCCTTAACCAACGCCACTCACCACCAGCCCCCACCACTTCAGCCCCACCACCGTTCACCCAAAAAATAAAAAAAACACAAAAACATCATTCACTAAATTCGTAAAAAATCGAAACAAATTACGAAATTAAGCCAAAAAAATCGAAAACTTCAACACAAACAAATCAAAACCAGTAGATTTACATATTTAATTAGAATTTCATGAAAAAAAATTAAAAAAAAACCCCGACAATTATACATTAAAAATTAAAGAAAATACAATTATCTAATCAAATTTATAATCAAAATGACAATTACATAAACAACTAAGTTAATCTACAATCTAACTTAAATTTAAACTAGATCTACAAAAATATGAAACTTTCGCGCAAAAGCCGAGATCGAAAACGCTTACACCGTTGTTGTTGATGTTGGTTGGTCGTAGTTGTTGATGAATGCGCCGTTGTTGTTGTTGATGATGAATGCGTCGAGATCGAAACCCTTATTTTATGAATTTCGCCCAAAAAAAATGAGATCAAAAACATTGAATTTTTGTGATTTTCGAACTAGCATGAGAGGAGGGAGATCGAATTAAAAACAAGGTGGTTCGTTGATGGAAAGAGAAGGGGAAAGAGGAGAGAGAAAGAGAAATGAGGGAGGAGAGAGAGGCGCACAGAGAAATGAGGGAGGAGAGGAGAGAGAAAGAGAAATGAGGGAGGAGAGAGGAGAGAGGCGCATTAGAAGAGAAAGAGGGAGGGGATTTGGGGAACGTCTTTTTTAGGGTTTTTTTTTTTTATTTTTAATAATTACTTTATTTTCGACGGAATATTCCATCGGTATCTTCCAACGGGTTTTAATTTCGTCGGAAGTATTAATATTCCGAAGGAATATTCCGTCGGAATCTTCCGACGGATTATAATTCCGCCGGAAAAGTAATTTTCCAACAGAATATTCCGTCGGAAACCCTTATAGTTCAACGGATTTTAATTCCGTCGGAAAATTCCGACGGAATAAAAATCCATCGGAACTTCTGACGTTTCCGACGGAATTATGTGTCCGTCGGAAACAGTTCGTTGGAAATCGGCCTATTTCTAGTAGTGTTAAATTTTTGTTTAGACCATCCTTGTTAAATTTAAATATTTTAATTTAGGTAGTGCTTATTACATAATATAATCACGTTCTTTATAAATGTTATGGATGTTCTTTGGATATGAAAACCAATCATCAATATATGATGTCCAAAAAGAATATCTCCAGCAACCATCGTGATCCTGAAAAAAAATGTAGACAATTATTTAATGTTATTAACATAAAAAATATATATAAATTTATTAAAAATGACGTAAAAACTAATTTTAAAATAATATGTGCTATATCACTCGATACCTAAAAGAACATAAGAGTTAGAACAAACGAACATGAACATAAAAGAACATATTATTCAAGTAAAAAGAACATAGTTCATATTATTGAAACACAAAGAACATTATACCTTAAAGAACATAATTTGTAATGTAAAGAACATATTGTTTAGACTCAAAGAACATATTAATCAGACTTAAAGAACATATTTCATTACAATTAACAAGTTGAATGCGTGATAAAGTAATCAAAAGAACATCATTTTCAACCTTTGAAATAATACACACACACACACGCACAAAAAAAAAAAAAAAAAAAACCAATTTCCTTTGATTACGAACAATCCACAAATAATGAAATTTAATAATTTAAGAGAACATTATCATTAGCATCAACATCGAAATTATAATTATAAAATTTTAATACGGAAAAACCTATAAAAAAAATTACCTTCACATTTGCTTATGAAATCCTCAAATTCATCTTCATTATTAACCAAATCTTCATTCTCATACGTAATATCAACAAACCTGTAATGGAATCATGTCGAATTTCTTACACCCCGCCATTAATTTTCTCTGCTAAATTTTTTTTCTTTCTCGAAGTTCTCTCTGTATTTCGAAATTGTAATTATGTCTCTCCATATATCAAATCTATTTTTGAAAACTATTAATATGGAGAATAACTAACAAATCCCTAAAATTAAGGAGGAATCATTTTAAAAAAAAAAGAAGCTAATTTGAAGAATGCCTTTATTTTCTACAGGGTGTATCCTGAGCATAGTAAACCTTGGTGTACTATGCAAATTTCACTTAGGGTATACATAAGGAGCTAAAAATGAAAAATATAACATTTTTTTTTAGGAAAATGGATGGCGTGCCTTTTATTATTAGATTATCTATCAATACATACGGGGAAACCTCACTAGAAGCATGGTTTTCCCAAACTTATTCACAATCAAACGGCACAATACGGGCTAAATGATAAGCTACGCTATTACCCTCCTGCTTTACATGACACCAAGAGATAGAATTAAAATAACTACTAGAGCTAAGTACATCATCAAGCAAGCTATCCAGTTCGGTGAGGAAAATAGATCCTTCGCAAAGTCTATTTATCAAATTTTGACTGTCGGATTCCACAATGATGTTGTTGCAGCCATATCGTCGCGCGAGCTTCATAGCCATAGCAGCAATGATAGGAGGCCAATATGCCTTGGTGCGTCTGGTAGCAGCAAATAAGACTTCCCCCTTTCAGTTTCTCGCCACTACTCCTGTAACGACCCAACCCTCATCACACAAGGACGCATCACTATTCAGCTTGATAACCCCTTCAGGAGGAGCCACCCAAGTTTTGGGGCTACGGCAACCTTTCGATCTCACAGCCCCATAAATCTTCTTCGAAACAAAGATGCATTCACTCACAAGACTCTTAACTCTATCAATGAGCACAGGATGAAAAGTTTCTTTCCCATTGAAAATTTTCTCATTTCTTCTTCTCCAAATGTTCCACATCAATATCGCTCCTCTGCACTCCTTCTTGGAGTCCATCTCTTTTCATGATTCGAAAAAATCCAGGAAAGATAAATCATGAGGCCAATTCACAAGATCTTGATAGTTGCATTCAGTCCAAAGATCACTGACAGTTGTGCATTCAAAGAACACTAGTAGAAAAATAGAAATTAGCACCGGTTTAAAACCCCCCTATAGCACCGATTTAAAACCCCCCTATAGCACTGGTTTTGAACCGTTGGTTATTTGAGGGATGCCAAAAGCCAAGTAAATTAGCACCAGTTCAAAACCGGTGGTAATATTTGTCAATAGCGCCAGTTAACCGATGCTAATTTGTTGTTATTAGCACCGGTTAACCGGTGCCCATTATGCTTTAAAAAAATAAAAATAAAAATCGATTTTTTTCACTTAAAAACCAGCCACCACAACTTAACCCAAATGTCCAAACCCAACTGCTTTCCCCCGACCTAACCTAGCCACCGCCGTCATCCAACAACCATCACCACCACAGCCGTCATCCAACCACCACCACCATCACCAATGTCATCTAGCCACCATCGTACACCACCACCACCGTCATCAACAAAAAAGGAAAAAACTCAAAAAATTCAAAATTAGAAAATTAAAATTAAAAATATAGATCTTTATACAATTTACAAAATAATTTACATAATTTACTAAAAAATTACTATCTAAAATTACAAGTAAAAAAAAAACAACTAAACTAGTTAAACAAACAAAAACCTAGATCTAAATTATAAACTAAATCAAAATCAAAAATTCAAAAAATAAAACCTTTTTCTTTGAACTCCAAAGAATCCCGTTCACCACTTGCTTGAACTCGAACAAGATTCGAACAAAAACATCTTGCTTGAACTCCAAAGAATCTCGTTCACCACTTGCTTACTCGAAAAAGATTCGAATGAAATTCGAACGAAAATCGAAGACCTCACACTTTCTAGGTCGTCTAACCGTATTGCGGCTCGGTGCTCGAAAAGAGATGAAAACGAAAAAGGAAGGAGAGATGAGAGCAGAACGAGATGGGAACGAAAGAGGAAGGAGAGATGAGAGCAGAACGAGATGGGAACGAAAGAGGAAGGAGAGATAAGAGCAGAACGAAAGAGGAAGGAGAGATGAAAGAGAATTGGAGATGAGAGCAGAACCAGAGATGACAGAGAAGGAGAGTAGACCTAGAGAGGGAGAGAATGAAGTAGAGAGGCGGATGAGACAGGGGGGGTAAAGGGTTTATAAAATTGCAATTGGCACCGGTTAACCGGTGCTATTTCTTTTTTTTTTGGTTTTCATTTTCTAAAACAAATAGCATCGGTTAACCGGTGCCATGGTATTTTTGCCTACCGATTTTTAATAACCGGTTCTATTTCTTTGGTGCTAATTTTTATTTTTCTACTAGTGGAAGGTGTGTCTAATAGTTTCTGGGTAGTCAGCACACCATGGACAAACCTCCACCTCCGACATATGGCGATGCTTGAGGTAGGCTCTAACTGGTAGTGTACCAGTGCAAATTCTCCAAAGGAAGTGCCTAACCTTCGGGGTGACATCAAGTTGCCAAAATTCCACCAATGCCCTATGAAAGTCATCTAATTGCAAGATTTTCCAAGCATATAAGCCGTTTTCACCGAGTAGAAGCCATCCATTGAAAAAGCCCAAGTTACCGTGTCTGATAGGGATCGAGAACTCAGAGGAATGGGAAGAATGCAGCAAGTATCTTGATCATTAAATATGCTTGAAATCAGAGCTACATTCCATTCCCTTATCTCCTGGTCAATTAGCTTTCCCACTATCTCAAAAGCATCTATTTTTGGAGTGGAAATGAACCTGCTAGTGCCACTGCCAATCCATGGATCACACAAAATGTTAACAGTAGCACCATCACCAATGCGCCACAAAATTCCCTCCTTTAGCAGAGTTTTTGAAGACCAAATGCTCTGCCATGAATAGCTAGAAGCAAAGCCCAACCTCGACTCCAAATAACTGCAGTTAACGTAGTATTTTGCGCTAATTACCTTACTTAGAAGAGAGTTTGGAAATTTCATTAGACGCCATGCTTGTGTTCCGAGAAGAGCATCATTAAAAATCCGCAAATCCCGGAACCCCAAACCACCAAGGCACTTTGGGGTGCATAAATCACTCCAACTCTTCTAGTGGACCTTGCGGCAATAATCACTACTACCCCATAGGAACTTTGCCATCATTGAATGATTATCATTAATTACGCTTATAGGCAATTTGTAGACTCCCCTTAAGTACTTGGGTATAGCTTGAATCATCGCTTTAAGGAGAATTTCTTTTCCAGCCCGGAACAACAACTTTTCTTTCCACCCATTCAATTTCTTCCATATCCTATCTTTCAAAGCCATGAAAACCATCCTCTTCGATCTTCTGACAATAGTAGGAATAACTAAATATTTCTCGTAAGAATCCACCCGTCTCATTGCCAAAATCTCAAGTAATTCTTCTTGCAGCGACGTACAAACACCCTTTCTAAAAGAGACCTCCGATTTGTCATAGTTAATTTTCTGTCCGGAAGCTGCTTCATATATGTTGAGAGTTTCAACTATTTTCGAGCATTCTCTTCGGTTAGCTCTTGCGAAAAGAAGATTATCATTTGCAAAAAGTAAGTGAGAAATTTCTGGAACCTTACGACTAGCTCTAGCTCCATGGAGAGAATCATCAACCATTGCTTTCCTCAGAAGACCAGAAAAAGCATTGGCAACAAGAATATATATATAAGGAGATAAAGGGTCTCCCTGTCTAAGACCGCGGGATGGAGTCACCGAACCACATACACCACCATTAGCAATGAAAGAGTAGGAAACTGTTGTTACACAGTCCATCTCAGTGTCAACCCATCTTCCTACAAACCTCAATTTTAAGAGGAGCTTTTCGAGAAAATTCCATTCAACTCTGTCATAGGCTTTACTCATATCTAACTTCATAGAAATCAAGCCCTTTTTCCCCTATCACCTTGTTTTCATAGTATGAAACAACTCCAAAGCACTAAGAGCATTATCTGTAATGAGTCACCCCGGAATAAACGCACTATGATTTTCTAAGACAACTCCAGGAAGAATATTTTAAGTCTCATAACGATCGCTTTTGAAGCTATTTTACACAACACATTACACAAAGCAATTGGTCTAAATTCAACCATTGAGGGAGAGGAATAAACTTTTGGGATAAGAGCAATGTTAGTATTATTAACAGGGCTAATAGATTCGTTACCCTGTAAAATATTACTAACAAACCTAGAGACATCATCACCAACAATATGCCAAAATTTTTGATAGAAAATAGCATGCATACCATCGGGTCCGGGAGCTTTACAAGGGTGCATTTGAGCTATAGCGGCAAAGATTTCCTCCTTTGAGAAAGGTTGAAGCAATTCTGCATTAAAATCCGGGGTAATAATATTCTCCACCGCATCAAGAACAGTGTCACATGCCTCATCTGAATGAACTCCGGAATGTGAACAGATTCTTGTAGAAGCTCTGAACTATATCCTCTAATTGACGTTTGTCTTCTCTCCAAAATCCACTGTCATTAAAAAGTCCCTTAATCTCATTCTTTTTCTTCCATTGCGTGGCTTTGTGGTAAAAGTACTTCGTATTCCGATCTCCAGCTTTAATCTCAGAAGCTCTAAAGCGCAAATACCAGTAGGACTCTTGTTTATCTAGCAATTCATCTAATTGCCTTTCCGGCTCGGTACATTTAGCAATGGAGTCTTTAGAAACCTGCTCACCTTGGGCAAATTAAAGCCTGTTCTAATTCATCAACCTGCTTATTCAAATTCTGAAATTTCTTCCCACTCCAGATTTTCAAACTGCTAGCCACTACCTTTAATCGATCAGCCATCCTGCCAATATGACCCCTCCACGAGTCTCGCACTACATCCTCACATTCTCCCTCCAACATCCAACAAGTTTCAAACTTGAATTCCTTTTTTTTCTTTTTCTTCTTGTGTTCACCGATTATGAGAAAAATCGGAGAGTGGTCTGATTTAAACCGAACCAAGTTCTCGACAAGCGGGTTCAACGGGATGGAAAACCATGAACCATTAGCAATGAATCTATCCAGTCTTTCCCTAATTAGAGTATGCACCGATAATCCCTTCTCCCAAGTGAACCAAGGACTAGAGAAGCCTAAATCCTGGAGCCCACATTGTTGCAAAGTCTCTCGAAAATCAGGGATGGCAAGCCTCTCATTATTAGCACCTTCTTCCTTCTCATCATACCTGAGTATTTCATTAAAATCACCACAAAAAAGGATCAGACTATCATAATTCTCACAGAGGGTTTTATTAGACTCCAAGTCTTACTTTTGTTCTCTGCCTCCGGCCAGCCATATAGTCCCACGAATCTCCAACTCTCACCAGAAACAATCTTAACATCTCCACAAATATGATTTTGTGAGTAAAAGACTAAGTTGAAATCAATATTGTATTTCCAAAAGATACAAAGACCCCCGCTCTCCCAACATTACTAACTCTAAACGCATATAGAAAACCAAACCTGAGTTTATTATTTTCAGCAATAGATTTATTAATTTTCGTTTCAGATAAAAATAACAAGTCAGGGGCTAATGAATAACACCACTTTCGTAGTGCTCTAACTGCCCGGGGTTTGCCAAGACCCTGGCAGTTCCAACATAGCGTACTCATTGTGAATGGCGTGGTTGATCCATGTCAACCATCGCCGGACTAGCAGCTCGAATAGTCAACTCAGAGTCGATTTTTGACCGTTTTCCAAGGGATGACTTGTCCACAGCTAGTACAGAAAAAGAAACAGCTTGCTTACGTTTACCAGATAAAGCAGTAGGCTCCACCATCGATGAATCTATATCTCTGTCTATCCTCTTCCAAGACTTCCTAAGGGATTTTTGCTCCCGAATTGTAGGAATATTCCCACCACCAAAGTCAGCAAATGCAAAGGAAGGGGCCACCACTCCTTCAACATTCTCTGTAATGACAAGAATAAAGGGAGTTGGATTGCTTATTGTAGCAATCTTTGACACAGGAACCTCATGCCCCAAGGGGTCTGACACCGATCCTTCATTCAAGATATGCCCCTCCACAAATTTTGAAGACTATGAATCATCTCCTAAAGCCATCTCCTTACTACCAGTCACATCAATTTTCTTACGAGCAGGTGAGGAAAAAGTCAGTTAGCGAGCCACTCCAGGATGACCTTTGTGAACAGCTTGCGGATTATAATACCCTGGTAGTTTAGGTATGGAATGTCCCTTTATTCTTACCAGCCATGATTTTTCTTTTTCCTTCTCAAAAGCCTCCATATGAACCTGTTTTTTTTGGTGAAGCACCTAGCCGCGCTCCATATTGTTGGAACAACAAGTGTGTAGTGTGTGAATTTTGTGAAAAAACTCAAAGTCCCACAGTCGTTTCTGCCTTCGTGAACACTATGTCTACCGAAGAAATGACTATGTCTGCTGACCTTAACAAGCCCTTTCGTTTTGAGGGCGCTCACTTTAAAAGATGGAAACAGAAAATGCAATTTTTCTTAACTGTCAAAAAGGTTAATTCTGCCTTAACAGCCTCCTTCCTGGAAAGATTTCAAAAATAATCTCAGGCATAAGACTAAGGAATTCTCCTTAGAGAGTTTGATCACTCGGCTACGTATAGAAGAAGAATCCAGAAAACAGGATCTAAAGGAAGAGATTTTACAAATCTCTGCTAATAATGCTCCTAGACGACCTGCTGCAGTACTTAAACCTGCTGGTAAGAATTTCAAACCTCAGAACTGGAAGAATAACTTCAATAAACCGAATGTTCAAAAGAACAATGGAAGACAACAGTCTCAACCCCCTAAGAATGGTACTGGTCAATTTATGTGCTATCGGTGTGGAAAACCAGGCCATATGGCACGAAAGTGCAGGAACATGCCTAACCCTGTGCCTGCGCAGGCTAGCATGATTGAAGAGCCTTTTGTGGCTATGATTACTGAGATCAACCTTACTGGTGGATCAGATGGGTGGTGGATACACACTGGTGCCACACGCCATGTCTGTTATGATCGTCGGATGTTTAAAACATACACTGAAAAGACCGATGATAAGAAAGTACTGTTGGGTGATTCCCATTCCACTAACATTGCTGGTGTTGGAAATGTTGAGTTGAAGTTTACTTCTGGCAGGACTCTCATTCTGAAAGATGTGTTACACACTCCGGAAATGAGGAAGAATTTAGTTTCTGGTTTTTTGCTTAATAAGGCTGGTTTTATACAAACCATAGGTTCTGATTTGTTTACTTTAACTAAGAATGGAATATTTGTAGGAAAAGGATATGCTACTGATGGCATGTTTAAACTGAATGTTAAAGTTAATAAAATTTCTAATTCCGCTTATATGTTGTGTTCTACTATTAATGTTTGGCATACTAGACTGTGTCATGTGAACAAAAGACTCATAAAAAATATGAGCAATTTAGGCCTTATTCCAAATATCTCTCTCAATGACTTTGACAAATGTGATTCTTGTAGTCAGGCTAAGATTACAAAAACACCTCATAAATCAGTGATTAGAAACTCAGAACCATTAGACTTAATTCATTCGGATATTTGTGAACTAAATGGAACGTTGACCAGAAATGGACAACGATACTTTATCACCTTTATTGATGATTGTTCTGATTATACTTGTATTTATTTGATGAAAAATAAGAGTGATGCTTTTGAAATGTTTAAGTTGTTTATAACAGAGTTTGAGAATCAGTTTAACAAGAAAATAAAAAGATTACGAAGTGATCGTGGAACTGAGTATGATACTGATGCTTTTGTAGAATTTTATAATTCACATGGTATCATACATGAAAGGACAGCTCCTTATTCCCCAGAAATGAATGGAAAGGCTGAAAGGAAAAATAGGACCTTTACAAAATTAGTAGTTGTTATTTCCTTATATTCTGGTGCTGCTGATCATTGGTGGGGTGAAATTCTACTAACTGTTTGTTATGTCTTAAACCGTATTCCAAAGACTAAGAGTAAGGTTTCTCCCTATGAAATACTTCGTAATAAACGACCTAACATTTCTTATTTCAGATGTTGGGGTTGTCTAGCATATGTTAGGATTCCTGATCCTAAAAGAGTTAAATTAGCTAGTAGAGCTTATGAATGTGTATTCATTGGATATGCTATTAACAGTAAGGCATATAGATTCTTTGATTTAAATGCTCGTGTAATTATTGAATCTAATGATGTTGATTTTTATGAGGACAGGTTTCCTTTTAAATCTAGAAATAGTGGGGGTTCGTCCACCTCTATTATTCCTAAAGTCAGGTCTAACTCACAAGAATTGGATTCTGAACCCGAACTAAGAAAGAGCAAGCGGGCTAGAGTAGCAAAAGACTTCGGCCCAGACTTTGTAGTTCTTAATGTAGAGGAGGATCCTTCTACCCTCCAAGAAGCTCTAACCTCAGTTGATGCAGATTTATGGCAAGAAGCCGTGAACGACGAAATGGACTCACTTGAGTCTAATCGAACTTGGCATCTAACTGAGTTGCCACCAGGCTGCAAGTCAATTGGTTGCAAATGGGTCCTAAAAAGAAAGCTAAAAGTTGATGGGACCGTTGATAAGTTCAAAGCCCGTTTGGTAGCTAAAGGCTACAGACAGAGGGAGAATGTTGATTTCTTTGATACCTATTCACCTGTAACTAGAGTAACATCTATTAGAGTACTAATATCTCTTGCTTCTGTTTTTAATCTTGTAGTACATCAGATGGATGTAAAGACTGCATTCTTGAACGGTGAATTGGAAGAAGAAATCTACATGGATCAACCGGAAGGATTCGTTGTTCAAGGAAAAGAGCATCTGGTATGTAAGCTAGATAAATCTCTTTATGGTCTCAAACAAGCACCTAAACAATGGCATGAAAAATTTGATAACTTAGTCATCTCACATGGTTTTAAGATAAATGGTAGTGACAAATGCATATATGTAAAATTTGAGAATGACATATGCACTATAATTTGTCTATATGTGGATGACTTGTTAATTTTTGGCTCGAACATTCATGCTGTGAATGATGTAAAGCTATTGTTGAATGCTGAGTTTGACATGAAAGACCTAGGAGAGGCTAATGTAATCCTTGGAATTAAGATTACTATGACAGAAAATGGAGTTTCTTTGGATCAATCTCAATACATTGAGAAAATCCTAAAGAAATATGGTTACTTTGACTGTAAACCTGCTAATACACCTTATGACTCCAGTGTTAAATTATTTAAGAACACTGGTGATGCCGTAAGGCAATCTGATTATGCGAGCATCATTGGCAGCCTTCGGTATGCCACTGATTGTACTAGACCCGACATTGCCTATGTCGTGGGATTGTTAGGCAGGTTTACTAGTTGTCCTGGTAATGAGCATTGGCATGCTATTGAAAGGGTCATGAGATACCTTAAGAGGACCATGAACCTAGGGTTGCATTATGAAAGGTTTCCAGCTGTACTAGAAGGCTATAGTGATGCTGACTGGAACACCTTATCAGATGACTCTAAGGCTACTAGTGGATATATTTTTTCTATAGCCGGTGGAGCTGTATCTTGGAAGTCTAAGAAACAGACTATTTTGGCTCAGTCCACCATGGAGTCAGAAATGATAGCACTAGCTACGGCTAGTGAAGAAGCAGGTTGGTTAAGAGGCCTGCTAGGTGAAATTCCCCTATGGGCAAAGCCATTACCGGTTGTCTTGATCCATTGCGATAGTACCGCGGCTATTGCAAAAGTTCAGAACCGTTATTACAACGGTAAGAGACGACAAATACGTCGTAAGCACAGCACTGTGAGAGAATATCTCTCTATCGGAGCTGTTAGAGTGGATCACGTACGCACTGAGAATAACTTGGCTGATCCTTTGACGAAAGGATTAGCTAGGGAGAAAGTCCATTTTTCCTCTAAGAAAATGGGACTATTGCCATTGAAATGAACCACACATAATGGTAACCCAACCTATGAACTGGAGATCCCAAGAAATAGGTTCAAAGGGTAATAACAAGTTAGGGTGTGATATGAGTTTAATATGTTCAAAAGACATAATTTCCTGAAGCGATCAAGGATGAGTTAATAGGAACTCTTAATGAAATCTATACTCCAATTTGGAGTGGAGTACCAAGCTACAGGAGTACTCTTGATAGATTCACCTATGTGAATGTGGAAGTTAGGCCGCTTCCTATGAAATGTGTGGCAGCATTTCTAGAGCATTCACTACACTGGGATAGACGTGCATGGCCGAAATAGCACGGGTCTAGAACAACACCAAGAGTAGGTTGTGTGTGGTACTTTGTCAGAGATAGGGTTCAAAACTTCGAGTCACCCTTGTTGAATCTGAATCGTACTCACTACGTAGAAGTTCAAGTTGAAAAACACTTCTGTTTATGCGCAACCTATATATGTATGGATTCTGCTCGAAAATGTTTTCAAAAAATTCAAGTGGGGGATTGTTGGAACAACAAGTGTGTAGTGTGTGAATTTTGTGAAAAAACTCAAAGTCCCACATTGGTGAGAAATGAGAGTTTTACTCTCTTTATAATATAGAGAGTGGGCTAAAGGGGTGTGGCCCTTGGGCTACCCACATTTTGTGGAGAGGGAGGACCTATATGGTAAACCATATATCAAACACACGCGCGCCAAACCGAACCGAGCCGAGCCGGGCTGGGCTGGGCTGGGTCGGGTTTGGGTTTGGGTTATTAAACAAACTTAATTTTTGTTACCGGTTTGATTAATATTCAGTTACAAAACGTTTTACTGTTTTGGTTTAAATTTTTTCGTTACATTGCTTGATTCTCGTTGCTGTTTTACTGCTAAACGTTGCACCGTTACAGTGATTTAATGCCTTGATTCTTGCTTAACGAATACACTAATTGCAGTAAACGTTGCTAATCTTTCTCCCGTTTTCATGCTTAAGCTGTTACGTATCTTTACCTATAAAAGGACGGTTCCAACTTTGTTTTTAAATACACGAAAAAAAATACAGAAAACCACTTTTCAAAATATATTTTCTCTTCCTCTCAAAACAGTCGAGCAGTTTCTTTCTGATTTTCTGGTGTTCCATTGTCCGGTGGTTCGGTGCAAAACTGCCGGTATTTTATACTTGTGAAAGACTGTTTTATCCTGGGGGCATCCGGTTTGGTACGAGCTGCTTGCACAAGTTTGAGGCAGTGCCGCGAATGTTCTAAAGAGAGCGACATAGTCCGCGACTCAGTCTTATTCTCGGTAACATTGTTCTTACTATTTTATTTGTGCAATTCCGTTTATAACACATATTCATACACTACCCCTTTGAACACCGCTTCTTCCTCAACAAATTGACATTCAACTTCCGTATGGTCTAATCTTCCACAGTAATAGCAGAATTATGTCAACCGTTCATACTGTATATCGCACCATCTAGGAGAAGCAAAGCCATTAGCAATTTTTAAACCCCTTCGCAGAGGTTTGTTAATATCCACCATGACTTTAACTTGGAGGTATGTTTCCCAACTCAGAGGATCATGTTAGATGATTTAGAGTGTATGAGAGAATTGTGATCATTTGATTTATTTTGGATGATTTAGAGTGTCGGAGTGGAGCGCCCGCGCCATCGTTCAACGCGCCCGCGCAAGGTCGGCGCGGCCCGCAATAAAAGCGCGTCAAAATTGCGCCAAGTCTCTGGAAAATTGCAAAATTTTGGCAGATTTGGGGAGGCGCGCTCACGCAGCTTGTGGCGCGCCCGCGCTGCTTCCCTTGTCTGCGGTTTTTGCGGTTATTTTCTCGGCTTTTAATATCTTCCGTTTTATCGAAAGGGGTGATAATTTTTGAAAAATATTTCTTCCCTAAAGGATTCTCCATATTTTCTCTCAAACTTCTCAAACTTTTGTGAGAAAAATTCTTGAAATTTAGCCGTCTTTGTGAATTGTTCATCGTATTTCGTTTCTAGTGCTAAGAAAAAAATTGGCTGACAATTGTATCTCAAAGAGGATTTCCGGTTTAACCCAAGCACCGTGTGGGGGAAATAAACCTCTTTAGGAAAGTGTATACACACCTTTGACAGTGTATCAAGGTTTGAGACTCACGTGGTCATCGGTATTCTCATGTTCATGCTTGGTGTTGTCGGCTTGGAGGAAAGGCAAGTTTAATCTCTTCACACTAGTGTAGTCTTTAGAAATTTCTGTAATTTCTTAGTTCTTAATAATACTTGATTGAAATACATTGTGTTGTATTTGATATTTACAATTTATATTATAATCATATTATTTAGGATTTGTTTCCCACACATTGTTTAAGTGTTTTCTTTATTGAAACCACTGTAATCCTAACAATCTAAAGAGGTTTAATTAATTAGAATTGAAATCAAGTATGTCTAGTGTGAAGGAATTAACTACGAACTTTGTCAAGCTTAAAAAGTTTGAATGTTGGAAGAAGAAATCGTATTTTCTTCTTACATCTTTGAATGTTGCATATGTTATAAGTACTCCAAGGCTGGGTGAACATGAGAATGAAACTATGGAGAACACTTGGGAAAGATCGAAGTAGGACAACGACGATTTCATATATCGTGGTCACATTTTCACTACTAGAAAACAGGCCATTTCAGACGGCGAAATTCCGTCGGGAACACCCTGAAATCCGTCGGAAAAGGCCATTTCCGACGAAAATTCCGTCGGAACCGGTTGTCGGAAACACTTTTGTAGGAAAAACGGCCTTTTCCGACGGAATTTTTTCCTCGAAACAGGATTTTCAGGTACGGGAAAGTCCGTCGGAAATTAAATCCGTCGGAATATTCCGACGGAAATTCCGTCGGAAAATTTATTAAAAAAAACAAAAAAAAAAAACCCCACCCACTACCCCCACCACCAGCCCACCCACTGCCACCATAACCCAAATCCCCACCCACCAACCCACCCCCTACCCCCTGACTTACCCCCCTGCCCACCACCACAGCCCACCCCACCCATGCCCCCTACTCCCCAGACTTACCCCCACACCACCAGAAGCCCACCCCACCCTGGCCCTGCCCCCTACTCCACTAACTTACCCAGACACCCTACCACACCAGCCCACCCCTACCACCAGCCCACCACAACCAAGACCACCGCCACGCAAAAAAAAAAAAAAAAAAAAAAAAAAAAAACGAAAATTCATAAAAAAAACAACAACATTGAATATACAAAAACAAAATCAGCAAAAATTATACAAAATTGAATATACAAAAATTAAATTTAGCAAAACCAAACTCAGAAATTAGAAATAAAAGCCAAAAAAAAAAACCAAATCACAAATAAACCCACAAATTCAAAATTAACTCACAATACTAAATAAAAATAAACATACCTTTTGAAATTTCATCTTTGTTGGGTTTAAATGGTCAAACTCGACCATGAAAATTCCAGATGTGGAATTTTCAAGGTCGAGTTTGAACAAAAAAACCATAAACTTTGAATGAGAGGAGATAAATTTCACAGTGGTGGTGTGTGGTGAGCAACGTGTTGGTAGTGGTGTGCGGTGAGGACCGTGCTCGTGGGTGGAGGTGACGAGGAGAGGAGGGAGAAGGGAAAGAGGAGAGGAGAAGGGTGAGGAGATGAGAGGAGGGAGAGCGGTGAGGAGATGAGAGGAGGGAGAACGGCGAAGAGAAGGGTGAGGAGAGGAGAGGAGGGAGAAGGGAAAGAGGAGAGGAGGAAGAAGGAGAAAAGTGGCGGAATGGAGAAGTGAGAAAATGAGATCAGGTTTTAAATGTAGGGTTTTTGTTTTTTTTTCTTTAAAAAAAACCTGAATTCCGACGGAAAATTCCGCCGGAAGGTACATTTTCCGACGGATAAAGTTCCGACGGATTTTATTTCCGTAGGAAGTTTAATATTCCGATGGAAAAATCCGTAGGAAGATTCCGACGAATTTTTTTCTGTAGGAAATTTAACGTTCCGACGGAATAATCCGTCGGAAATCATTTATTTTTCCTACGGAATAATATTCCGTCGGAAATTTCCTCCTACGGAATTCATGTCCGTCGGAAACAGTCCGTCGAAAATAGACCTATTTCTAGTGTTGTTTGAATGGGATGGAGGATGATCTTTTTGACGTCTACCAAAATGTAGAATCGGCCAAGGAGATTTGGGAGTCCTAGGAGAGGACGTTTTCCCAAACTAAGCCATTTTTGGTAAACATTAACCAAAATGGTTGCGTGGCAAAAGTATTTACGAAACTAAGCTTTTAGGGTAAAACGCTGTCTCGGACAGCGTTTTATACCCTGAATTTTTTTTAAAAAAAAAAAAACAATGTGTAAAACGCTGTCTTGGACAGCGTTTTACGTGTTGACTTTTTTCTTTTTAATTTCGTAATTTCTGATTTAAAATTTTCTAAAAAAAAGAAATTGAATATGTAAAACGCGATCTCAAACAGCGTTTTACATATTGACTTTTTTTAAAAAAAAAATAACCAAATTTTTGATTTAAAAAAAAAAAATAGTGAAACGCTGCCTCAGACAGCGTTTCACTAACCTTTTTTTTTAAAAAAAAAATTTATAAAAAAATCATTACTCCACCTCCTCACGTTCTCCATTGAAGCATACTCCATATTCTCCATTGAAGCATACTCCACATTCTCCATTGAAGCATCAAATTTCATACGAAGTAGTTCCTTCCTATCATTATACCACATTCTCCATTGATTACATACGAAGTAGTTCTTTCCTATCATATTCTCCATTGATTACACCACATTCTCCATTGAAGCAGCAAATTCCATACGCATTAACAACCAAATTTGATTCCTCCAAAATTAGGCTCGAAAAAATCACAAATTTAGAAGAAAAAAGGTCCAATTTCATAGCTCTTTAATATTGACCGCAAATTCGGTTCAAAAGTAAACTATGCTCGAAAAATCAGACACTCCATATTTCAATAATTGATCTTACCGTCAATAAAATTTGATGATAAACCCTGAAAGGCTGGAATGTTGTAACGATTGCTGCTTCAATGGAGAACGTGGAGTATGCTTCAATAGAGAATGTTGTAATTGCTTCAATGGAGAACGTGAAGTATGCTTCAATGGAGAACATGGAGTATGCTTCAATGGAGAACGGGTGTAATCAATGGAAACAGTGACTTCCTGTCCCTCTGTCAGTTGGATGGGCTTCCCATCCTTCAGAAATCCAATACGAATTTCAGATTCCTTGGTGTCAAGCATAAGAGCATATAAGATTTGTGTTCTGCATAGCAATCTTGATATTTCAAAAGTCTGAGTATCTAATTTTTTTTTTTTAAAATCAGAAACTTGGTTATTTTTTTTTTTTTAAAAAAGTCAATATGTAAGACGCTGTCAGTCAATATGTAAGACGGCTGTCTGGGACAGCGTTTTACAAATTGATTTTTTTTTAATAAAAAAATCAGGGTATAAAACGCTGTCCGAGATAGAGTTTTACCCTGGAAGCTTAGTTTCGTAAATACTTTTGCCACGCAACCATTTTGGTTAATATTTACCAAAAATGGCTTAGTTTAGGAAAACGTCCCCTAGGAGAGCAAGTACATGGCGGAAGACGCTTCAAGTAAGAAATTTTTAGTTAGCAACTTTAATAACTTTAAATTTGTTGATGGTTGGTCCATAATGGACCAATTTAATGAATTGCAATGTATCTATGGTAGCTTGGAACAACAAGAAATTTCCATGAATGAGTTGTTTGTTGTTTCTAGTATTATATACAAGTTACCCCCTAGTTAGAAGAATGTTAAGCATGATTTGAAACATAAGAAGGAGGACATGACATTGTCCGGTTTAGCCACCCATCTTCAAATTGAAGAAGGGATTCGTGCCATGGAAGGTGCAAAGGATGGAAATCCTAGCACATCTACCGTTAACATGGTAGATGAAGGAAGAGCTAGTGCATCTACTAGTGGAAAGAGAAAGAATGATAATTCTTTCAAGAATAAGTCCAAAAAGAAAATGACAAGTAACAAGTTTACTTGTTGGGAATGCGGTAAAGTTGGTCACCGTAAGAAGGACTGTTTTTATTTTAAGAAAAGAATGGAGAAATCCAAGGAAGGTCGTGCTACCGAAAGCAAGGACCCACCCACCAAAGGTAATCCATTTCATGAGGTTGAATTTAATTTCGGTTTGGATTTAAATGCAACGTATCCTAACATTTTTATGGTGTAGGATGATGACTCATGGTGGATTGATTCGGGGACTTCAAGGCACGTGTGCAAGAGTAAAAATTGGTTCAAAACCTTTCAAAAGGTTGTTGATGGAGAAGACCTTTTCATGGGGAACAACTCTACCATCAAGGTTCTTGGAAGAGGACAAGTTGAGCTTGTGTTTAGTTCGGGGACTGCAATTATTCTTAAGAATATTTTGTATGCTCCGGAAATTAGTAGGAATCTTGTATCCAAGCCTACCCTGAATAGTCTTGGCTATAAACTTGTATTTGAAGCTAATAGATGCATTATTACTAGGGGTGAAACATTTATAGGTTGTTGTTATTTGGATAATAGTTTGTTTAAACTCTCATTGAAAGAGAGTGGTGTATTGGATAATTTATGTTTGAATGTTGATGTCAATGATAATCATGTTGATTTGAATATGTTTGACTTATGGCATTCAAGGTTAGGACATGTGAATTATAATAAAATGCTTTTCATGTCAAAACAAGAATTGATACCTTCTTGTGATATTTCTCCTAATAAATGTTCTACTTGCATGTTGAACAAAATCACTAGAACTCCTTTTAAGAGAGTTGAGAGAAGTTCTAATATTTTAGAACTGATCCATAGTGACTTGTGTGATTTTCATAGTACTCCTTCTTTGGGGAATAAAAGATACATGATTACATTTATAGATAATTATTCTAGGTTTTGTTACTTGTATCTTTTACACTCCAAATATAAAGCTTTAATAAAGTTTGATATTTATAAATAGAAAGTAGAATTGCAAGTAGAATCATTAATTAAGAGAATTAGAACTGATAAGGGAGGTGAGTATTATGATCCGGCTTATTTCCAATCTTTGGGTATAATTCATGAGACTACAGCAGGTTATGCACCACAATCAGACGGTGTAGCTAAAAGGAAAAATAGAACTCTTGAAGAAATGGTTAATTCCATGTTATCTTGCTCTGGTTTAAGTGAAGGGTTCTGGGGTGAAGCAATGTTGACAGCCTGTCACATTCTTAACCGGGTTCCCACTAAGGGAAAACAATCTACTCCTTTTGAACTATGGTACAAAAGAAAACCAAACTTGAAAAATCTCAAGGTTTGGGGTTGTAGGGCAATCGTAAGAGTGTCTGGCAACAAGAAAAGAAAGCTCGGTGAAAGGGGCTTGGATTGCATATTTATAGGTTATGCTGAGCATAGCAAAACCTATAGGTTCTATGTAATAGAACAAAATGACTATATATCGATTCATTTGGTTATTGAGTCAAGAGATGCAATTTTTTATGAAAATCGGTTTTCATCGATGAGTAGACCGAAAGATCTACAAATCAGTGCCAACAATAGGGAGATAGTAGAGTTGAATGATCAACTTGAAACTCATGAAAGTACATTCGATAATGAGAATGTTGAAACTCCTCAAGTTAGGAGAAGTACTAGGGAAAGAAGACCTAGAAACCCTCTTGATGACTTTATAATTTATTTAGTTGAAGGTTCTAGGGATGTCCTTAGTTCTACTATTCCATATTGTTTTAATGTGGATAGTGATCCAAAGTCTTATAGTGAGGCCATAACTTCTCAAGATAGTGCATTTTGGAAGGAAGCTATAAATTATGAGATGGATTCCATCATGGGAAATAATACTTGGGTCATAGAGGATTTACCTCCTGGTTGCAAACCTCTTGGTTGCAAGTGGATTTTCACTAGGAAAAGGAGACTAGATGGATCCATAGTGAAATTTAAAGCCAGATTGGTTATCCAAGGTTTAGGCAAAAGCATGGTGTTGATTATTTCGATACCTATGCACCGATTTCAAGAATTACCTTCATAAGGTTATTGATTGCAATGGCTTTGATATATAATCTAGTGATTCATCAAATGGATGTCAAAACGACATTCCTTTATGGAGATCTAGAGGAAGAAGTGTATATGAAACAACCCGAAGGGTTTGTTTTGGAAGGACAGGAAGATAAGGTGTGTAAATTGGTTAAGTCATTGTATGGACTTAAACAAGCACCAAAACAGTGGCATCGGAAATTTGATGACACAATTTTGTCCTTCGGATTCAAAGTGAATCAAGCTGATAAGTGTTTATATAGCAAATTTGATGACAAAGGTCATGGTGTCATCATTTGTCTATATGTTGATGATATGCTTTTCTTTGGTACAAGTCTACAACAAGTAGAATTGACCAAGGAATTCTTATCTTCATCTCTTGAGATGAAGGATTTGGGGGAGGCGGATGTCATTTTGGGCATCAAGATTATTAGGGACAATGGAAGACTTATCTTTAGTCAATCTCATTATATTTAGAAGATGATCAAACGGTTTAATATGTTTAATAAGTGTCCCGTGAACACCCCCATGGAACCTAATGTTAAATTGGTTAAGAATTCAGGGAAAAAGGTTTTTCCCAATTGGAATTTTCAAGGATAATTGGATCCTTGATGTATGCCATGACTAGTACAAGACCGGATATTGCGTTGGCTGTAGGGAAACTTAGTAGATTTACTAGTAGCCCAGGTGTACAGCATTGGTTTGCAATTCGGAGGGTTTTGAGGTACCTTAAGGGTACGTTAGACTATGGTCTTATTTATAGTGGATTTCCTACGGTTTTAGAAGGGTTTTCTGATGCTAGTTGGATATCTTACAAAGAGGATGACTCTTCTGTTAGTGGTTGGGTATTCATGTTTGGAGGAGGTGCCATTTCATGGTCTCCTAAGAAACAAACTTTTATTGTGGATTCCACTATGACAGTGGAGTTTATAGCTCTTGCTTCAGCTAGTAAGGAAGCTGAGTGGTTGAGGAATCTCATGATAGAATTGCCTTTATTGCCAAAGCTAATGCCACCGGTGGCAATCCATTGTGATTCGAATTCAGCGTTGATAAAGGCTTATAGTCAAGTGTACAATGGTAAGTCTCGGCATATTTCATTAAGGCATAGCCTAGTGAAAGAGCTTATCAATGATGGGGTCATAAGTCTTGACTATGTTCCAACAAAATTAAATTTGGCGGATTATTTTACTAAAGCAATGCCAAGGCATTCCATCATGTTTGCGATGAATGGAATGGGTTTATGTCCAAAAACACAAATTTGTGAAACCCAATCTAACACTTGAAGAAACATCAAGTCTTAAATTCAATGTGGTTAAATTGCATTTTTGTTGTTTGTTAGCAATGTTTGATGACCCACATTGCTATGGTACTTGTGATGTGAAAGGTAGCGTCTAATTTAAAGTTCTCAAAGATTTAGAGTTGAGAAGCTCTAAATGAAGGTGTCTTATCACAAGGGCACTATTACGTATATGAGAACCTACCTACATAAGTTCGAAGTTTAGCCGCTTCAAAAAGTCTAGATGGTCATATAGACTTTGATGAACTTATGAAAGATACGGACACATGGCTGTTTAAAAGTGTCAAGTGATGAGTAATTCGATTTGTCTTGTGTGTACTTCACCTTCGAATGGTTGGATATATCCGTGTGATTCAATCCATATGGAAATCATGGGATATGATCATCGTTAAGTGTGTTGTACTAGGTGTTAATTCAATCCGAAGGGACATTGACATTGATGCATGAGATGTAGCTAAGTGAATAGAAGTGGAGAATGTTTTAAAAGGTATACACTCTAAATGGGGGAGGATTGTGAGATGATTTAGAGTGTATGAGAGAATTGTGATCATTTGATTTATTTCGGATGATTTAGAGTGTCGGAGTGGAGCGCCCGCGCCACCGTTCAGCGCGCCTGCGCAAGTTCGGCGCGGCCCGCGATAAAAGCGCGTCATAATCGCGCCAAGTCTCTGGAAACTTGCAAAATTTTGGCAGATTTGGGGATGCGCGCTCGCACAGCTTGTGGCGCGCCCGCGCTGCTTCCCTTGTCTGCGGTTTTTGCGGTTATTTTCTCGGCTTTTAATATCTTCCGTTTTATCGAAAAGAGTGATAATTTTGATAAAGATTTCCTCCCTAAAGTATTCTCCATATTTTTCTCTCAAACTTCTTGCAAATTTTTGTGAGAAAAATTCTTGAAATTTAGCCGCCTTTGTGAATTGTTCATCCTATTTCGTTTCTAGTGCTAAGAACGAAATTGGCTGTCAATTGTATCTCAAAGAGGATTTCCGGTTTAACCCAAGCACCGTGTGGGGGAAATAAACCTCTTTAGGAAAGTGTATACACGCCTTTGACAGTGTATCAAGGTTTGAGACTCACGTGGTCATCGGTATTCTCATGTTCATGCTTGGTGTTGTCGGCTTGGAGGAAAGGCAAGTTTAATCTCTTCACACTAGTGTAGTCTTTAGAAATTTCTGTAATTTCTTAGTTCTTAATAATACTTGATTGAAATACATTGTGTTGTATTTGATATTTACAATTTATATTATAATCATATTATTTAGGATTTGTTTCCCACACATTGTTTAAGTGTTTTCTTTATTGAAACCACTGTAATTCTAACAGATCAGAGTCGTCATAGTCCAAGAAACCTCCAATATGTTCACCAACTTCATACGTAAAATCAACATTCCTATTATTGAAGGATACATCCCTAATTCGAACCCAGAAAGGGGTTAAAGAGAAGCACACCTCTGACGATTGTCCGTTCCCCATAATTTCTTTTAACAAGAACAACTTTTTGTCAAAAAACCGCGGGCACCCCTCAAGTACTCTTTTCTCATCATCCTCGCAAAAGAATTGAAAGACAAAGAGATTGGTTTCCACCATTCGAATTGCTACATTATCCTTAACTTCCATACATTCAACAGGGTTCGTTTCATCGCTTCGACATTGAAAGGCCGAACAGTTAATAGTTTCCCTACTAGAGTCAGAGAGATTTTTGCTTTTGTACTTTCCTCGTCAACCTCATCATAATTCTCGCCCAAAACATTGTTTTCGTCTTCAGTAAACCGTAAGTTTTCCAATTCCTCCAAAATTGTGGATTCCATAGCCACAATCAAAGAAAATGAAATTCGACGCAAAACGAACAAGATTGACAAGAAAAAACTCACGAAACGCACCAAAACAGAGGACTTACCCTAACCAGGGACAAGAGCAAAGGAACCCTAGCAAGGGACTTTTTTTATATTAATATTGAAAAATATAACATTATTTACACTGATTTGTGCGTGATTTTGTCATGCATTTCTAAATTAATACCGAATTAGAAAATGTATTAAATTCTTATTACTAGTCTGAAGTGTTACATATAACATTACCCTTATAGTATATTCGATTGACTAATACTCGTACGTATTAGAGTTCTATTTTCATGAACTTTATATCAACATAATACCATTTTTAAACTTAAACTTACTTTTTTCAAAATCAAGCAAAATAAAATTAATACTAACTCCGTTTCTGAAAGTTCGACTCACTTACTATTCATGTGGTCAAAATAAAATAACTTTGACTGTATTTTATGATTTATACAATAGCTAAAAATAAATAAACATGTGAGATCTTGTTAGATTCACCTTATAATAAATTTTCTAAATATCAACTTTTTATAATTTCCACTGATACATAACCGGAGATATTCATAGTCAAACATATTTATTGAAGACCACGCAAATGCCAAGTGAGTCGAACTTTAAGGAATGGGGGTAGTATATTAGACTCAACCAAATAATCCTCATATATAATATATACTGTGATTTAATTTTAATGGGATTCATGTTTTTTTTTTAAGCTGATCATGGAATCTTGATTGATAATTGTCGTTTTTTAATTGTGTTCCAATGTAGGTTGCATAAGAACGGGTACTGACACGGATACTGGTACGAAACGGATACCGAAAGACGTCTATACTATCTTAATTAAAATAAGGGACACGGGTACGGGATGTTAAAATTTATAAAATATATTAAAAAAAAAAAATTGACCATATATTTGCCATTCCGTCCTCTCATTAGATTATATTGTATCATTTTAACAATGAGCTATATACGAAGGCACCCATATTATTTAACAATACTTTATTTATCTTACTTTACTTAATATTTCTCATTATAAAAGAGTTGAACAGAGCCATATCATAGTAGTATACAGTCCGAGACTTATCGTCGTGTGTCCCACGAGTGTCAGTGTCTGACACGGACACGGTAGTTGGATGAAGTATCCATGTATCCTAAGTTCCAATGACCTGAATTAACTTGTATAAATTCAACCCACCTTATATAAATTATACTCCCTACGTTTTTTTTATAAGCTAGAGTTACTATTTTCGTCCGTTTTTTTTTTTGGGTAATGATATATGTAGCCCTTAGAGCTACATATAAGCATTAAGTATACTTCCTAAAATGGAATTAAGTTGAAAATTTATCACAAAATCACGCGTAAATCGATGTAATAATGATATTTTATCTTTAATATTTCCTCTTTTATCTTCTTATACATAGCCCTTAGGGCTTTATCATTTTCCTTTTTTTTATAAGCTAGAGTTCCATTTTTGAAAATTTCTTACAATTTAATAATATATCTTTATCCACTAATGTCCCCACTCTTTTTTACTTTATCATTTTTCACTCCTCCAATGGTCTCTACTCCCTCTCACACCACTTTACTTTTCAATAAAATAATAACCCTATCTACTCCACTAACATCTTATTTTATTAAATCACCTAAAACTCCGCGCAATCATATCTTTGGCCTATAAAAAAAACGGATGGAGCATTTTGTTCACCTTATTTCAACTTTTACAAGTATTTATTTTTGTAAAAAAATGAAATAAAATATATGATTCGATAAAGTTTTCAGAAAATACAAGTAATACTTTTGGCTTTTGTAATAACGAGTAGATGCATGATGCATGGGAAGACATGCCAAAAGTATACGATTGGGACAGACCCTTAATTGAGAGGATTCGTGAGTTTTGCCCTATCAGAATAAAGGCCCAGAAAAGCCTAAGAGTCTGTTAACAAAGAAAATGAGCCCATCAGATACCAGCAATTCATTAAATTAAAGCTGTTGCAACTAATCCAGGACTAGAGGATTCAATGTTTTGAAGACAGTGATTCAAGATTCAGCTAATTAATTTTGTCAAATTGTCTTTGTTCTTTCACTTTCTACTATGAATGAATTCTACAAATGATGATGTATCAATATCTTGTGTTGTCAACCATTCTTATCAGTATCTGCCTGCGGTTTGCATTATTATTGCTGCTATTCACAAACTCAACTTTTTCTGACGGTATAATCTATTTTCTCCATTCACTATTAGTTGTAACATTTGAAAATCTATGCTATTGAGCTATACGTTGGGCAAAATATAGTTACTTGACATCTTGTTATATTCGTCTCAACTTATATATATTTTCACAATATCTAATTTTAAAATGTTTTACTTATCTAATATTAAAGATACAGAGAGTTAAATTACGCATTGACTAGCGAGAAAATTAAATTGTTGCTACCAAAAGTGAACCTAAGAAATATATATAATGAAAAAGAAAATTATTTGGGTCTTGTTAGATTCGTCTCAATGGATACTTACACAATATCGAGTTTTCATAATATTCACTATTATATAAATTGTGATATTTATGATATCATTTAGGATGATGTTATATGTTGCCCTATGGGTTAAGAATAAACATTTAATAACTTTCCTAATTTGGTATAATTTAGGATTAAATGACAAATTACGCGCTAAATAGTGTAATTAATGTTATATTTTCATTATTTTTTTATTTTTTTCAATTTTTAGCTCCTTATATGTAACCCTAAGAGTTATGTACATCAGTTTCCTATGATTTTTTCTAGGTTAAAATCTCGTGCAATGCACGACTGTTAGATAGTTTTGACAAAAATAATATTACAAAATATAAAGTATATAAAAGATATTCAGAAATATTTCATTTGGGTATATATGGAATATGGTTGTCAAACGGAAAAGAAAATGTCATAAGTTATAAATAGTTTATTTAAAAATTTTGCAAAAAAAATAAAAATAAAAATAAAAATAAAAAAAAAGTGAAAACGGCGGGAATTTTTTTTACAAGGTAATGACAAGTGTCATAAAAGGATTTGCTTTTAGTATATATTACTCCCTCCGTCCCCAAAAGTTCGACCCTTTTGGCCTAATTTTAGTCCCAAAATGTTCATCCCATTTGCATTTTAATACACTCTAATTTGCAATAATATTTGTGCAAAATTAGCTTCCTCATGCAAATTTTGTTTTTTCTATATACTTTTATTACTTTCTCTCTCTACTTTTTTGCAATTCCAATGTAAATTTCCTTTTTTAATTTACTTTTCTTAGCTTCCCCATACACTCTTATAATTCCAATAACTTTCTTAATACCCGCGAAATCAACCCAAAAGGATCGTTCTTTCAGAGACGGAGGGAGTAATAGATTTTATGATAATTTTTCTCTACATTGCAATAATAAAGGAACGGAAGAAGCGTTGCAAAATCTTGCGTTCCAATTAAAAGGTTTTATCATAACCAGCTGTAGTCTGTTACCATATTCTTCTTGGGCTTTGCTCGATCTGCTTTGCTCCACATTGATTAACTCGATCATTCTCATTAATCAGCAATTTTACTAAAGGGTATAGGTTGAATATTAATTGCTAATTGCTAATTGCTGGTAGTTGTAGTAATTTTCGATTTCATAAATTGCTGGTGGTTGTAGTACTTTTCGATTTTATACAAGTATTTAGTTAACTTTATGCAAAGTACGAAGTAACTTTACTAAATTCAAACTAATCTTATCAAAATCTTTTTTTTATTTTTTTGGACAATAGCAAATCTTATCAAAATCAGTGGAACATAAAACAACAGTTGTTCCGGTAAAAATTAGCTAAGCTAGAATATTAACTTTAACATATACACAGACTACATACCTAAAGTGTCAATTTTTCCCAAACATTCTACCTTGCCAAACACTCACAATTAACGAAGGGCTAAACTACTAAATTACACTAATAAAATGTGTATTTTCTTCATAGCATGGTCTTGGCTTCAACCAAAAGTATTCAACAAGGTGGTGTTTTAGAGATTATCTTTCTAGACTCTATTTATTCTTTACCCCTAATGAACATCCATATGCGTAGACTAGTATTCCCTCCGTTTTTATTTTAAGTGCATCGATTTTACTGGCAATAAGTTTTGGGGAAAATGAGTTGAATGATGTAAAATACTGTGTAAGTGAAGTTTGTTGAGGAATAAAAGGTAATAGGTTATTAAAACACAAGAAATACGAAAGAAGAGAAATTAAAAAAAAAAAAAAAAGTAAGAGTGGTGATCATGTGAATTGAGAGATATAATAAGATAAGATGTACAAAAATGAAAGTGATGTACTTAAAAAAAATAGTCGCAAAAGACAATGGTACATTTAATAAAAAAAACGGAGGGAGTGCAATCTTGTACAATTTTATTCTAAAATGTGATTTAGTTTTACAACTAGTATTCACATTAGAGATTAGACCTATAAACATTATTTGAGTTACTTCATCCCTTTTTTTTTAAAAAAAAAAATATTACACTTTGACTGACACATAATTTAAGTTAATTGGATTGACTTTAATATAATAAGAGGTAGGTAGGGTAGTTGGGGTATTAAAAAAAAAAAAAAAAAAAGTTGAGTGGAGGCTATAAAAGGAGAGATATAATGCTGTTTTAAAATAACGAGTAACATTTAAAAAAAAAAAAAAGAATATAAATAAATATAAATAAAAAAAAATAAAATTATGAATCTTCTCAAATGCCACTTCCATTCGTTAGGGCGTGAGGGTCCACCGTCCAACCTATCATCGGGTTTGAATGCCAAATAAATTTGTCACTTGACTCAGTAGTATGAATTTCGTTAAGCTTGCCTTAAACATCCATGGGCCTAAGTGAAATGTTGCAATGGCTTGTTTCAGGCCCAACTCTTGGCAAGTCCATGGTATTAACCCACACGAGGGTTAATGGGCCGAAGATCCAAAATAATATCTTATGTAATCACTGATTCACTGCATGTATTTTTTTTTTTTTTTTGGAAAGAACTGTAATCACTCATCACTGTTCATTGTTTACAGATCTAGTATTGCGTGGTAACGAAAATTTTAATGGTAAAAACAATAAAATGCATCACCACAAACTTTGGCACAAGGCTTGGAGAAGGTCCCTGACCTTTATTATTGAAATAGGTTACCGGTTCTAACTTCATAACGGTAAGAAATATCCGGATATAGTCCAAGGGAGGCTACAACTTACAAGTCCTCTTTTGTCATTTGGACCAGATTACAACCTATTAACCAGCTTGAAAAAGTGTTACCACAATTCCATAACACCAATTTTGTCATCTAGATGGTTGCATTGATAATGGGCACTGGCACTGCCATGCTAAACTGCTAGTCACTGGGCAGCGCCACAGCGGCCATGCATTTGAAAATAGACATTAAGTCACATAACACTCCATACCATCCTAGGTTGATGGACTTTTTTTTCATAAATGGTTGATGGTGCGTTTAATCAGGAAAAAAGAAAGCTTGGTTATTCCTCTCGAATAGCTCAAGTTCAAATAAAAGCCAACCAGTCCAACCTCCCACCCAAATATAACATTAATAAAAGAGATAATAAAACTTTAACAGCGATTCATTTGAATCATCAAAATAATGACAAGCCTATGAGTATACAGTTTTGACAAATAGCAAAGCAGAAGAAAAACCTGATGGGGAAGTTCGATCCAAAAATAATTGAAGCCTTGAAACATTGATTACACAAACCATAACGAGAAAAAAGAGTTAATTTTGGGAACTGGTTAATGTAAACCACTGTCTAAAAATGCCTATATTGAACTGGAAATGTGAACAGAGACACAAGACTTGTAAAAAATCAGAACATATGAAATCAGCTTGACAAACAGAAGAGACTCAAAACACATACTGCGAGTCATCCATACAATGATAACTTTTCTTGGACCCAATTCAACTTATTGTGTACGAGTTCGGCTGCTTTCTGCATTTCTTACTGGATAAAAATAAGGATGTGCCTGCAGAAGTTACCAATATTACAGAGAGAGATTAGCTCAATGTTCATTATACTGTATCCATCTCAATTTACACAACAGTAATTGACCTTGAAATGTACAATTGAAAAAAAATCTTAAAGATATCACAAAGAAAGCAAAATATAGATAATGGACCAGACGTTATAGAATTTCAAGTCTTACCATTGCTTCTTTAGCAGTGGGCCTTTCCTGGTGATCATATTTCAGCAATTTATCAACAAAGTCAATAGCCTGCAATCCAGATCAAATACAATGAGCAACTTTTGTTTTGCAAATATTGGATTTAAATGTCAAATGACCGAGAATAACACCTCTGGAACTGCCAAATGTTGATTGTCTGCATTTATAAATTTTGTCCATGGTTTTCGGCTATGCCTGCAACATTTGAAACATAGCTCATATGATCAATTAACTTCTAGACCTGCCCATCACAAGGCCAGAAACAATACAAAGTAAAATAAAAATTGGAAAAAAATGACAATAGCTAACCTTCCCACAAGGGCAGCAAGATGTGCATCTAATTCTATGTGATACTTGTTCAGGTACGCATTCAATTCATCTGTCCCTAGTATCTGTAACATCAAAGAAGATAATTAGACGAACTGGTAATGTGGAGTTGCAATGCCCACAAAGCTAAGATATCTTAATGCTCAATCATATATGTGGTTTGGAAAATTAACTGAAACATTTATAACTTTCAAAGGTACTCAAGTTCAATTTATTAAGATACAAAAGTTATATCTATTAAGATATAACTTTTATAATGGGCTTTGGCCAATTTCACTGGCCCAAAGATCGTTAGTACCTCTAGTTATGATATAACGATGACCCAAAAGAACAAACTTAATTATCTCCATAATCCGATCAATATAAAAGCTATATCTATTAAGATGTCAAGTGGCATTACCTTAGAACATTCAGAAAAGAACGGTAAGCATTACAATGCCTTCTAATTACATACTCCCTCTACCCCTAATTGTTAGCCCCATTGTGATAAAATATTGTCAGATGAAGTTAATTAGAGAAAAAGTGGTGGGACGTATTGTAGTTTTTGTGAGAACAAAGTTGTGTCCCCCATGGAAATTCATTGATTTATACAATGGAACAATCTTTTACAGATGGCCTAAAAAGAAAATGGGTCAAACATGGAAATTTCAGATGTACCTACTGCTCACTACACATAACTGACATTATGTACCCCTCATAACTCAACAAATTACTGGAGTGAGATTCCAAATGGTAAAATAAAATGACTAAATGTGCAAAAAAAAAAAGATTAAAGTTAGCGATATTTATACAGGACTCGTGAAAAAGGCGTACTTCAACACAAACACACTCACAGTCACACACACCCAAAAAACAAAGGGATCATTTTGAGAGAAACCCAAAAAATTGAAGGGGATCAAATTCAATTTCCGGTGTAAAAAATACACACCTTGGCTATCTTGACCAATTGGTCATAATTATCATGTCCATAAAAGAATGGCTCCTTACGAAATATCTGCACAAGAAATACATTTCAAGTCAACAACACTAGAACCAGCTATATTCCACCCTCATATTGTCTTTCCCTTTTCAGGGAGAAAGGCAGGAGAGCCTTAAGAAAAAAGCACGAAAACAAATGAGTACGATATCAAATGCATGCAAAGTAAGAGCATGACAGGTAAGACCCATTATAAAATACTTTCGAGATTATTTGGCAGAGCAAACAACACCATTCTGAAAGTCAATATCAAAGTAATGATTAGGAAAATACAGCACACTTGCCTAAACAGCATGCTTGTTCACAAATTCATCTTCATGGTAGAAACCATTGCCAAATCATCAGGTTCAAGCTGATATTCAGTGTGTGATATCGCCCTAAACCTAACTTTGAAATATGTGTTGTTGACGCAAGTGAGAAACAGAGATCAGAAAGTGCCTTTAACCAAGCTTATCTTTCTTCCACTTCATAATTGGCTACAATGGATAGTCGCCTATCAGCATTGGATGCACAGAGATCTAATAAGGATCTTGATACCCTTTTGGAAACTTAGAAATTTAGTAGAAACCTCTAACTTTAAATGACTAAGGATCTAATATTTCAAGTTTTGTGATTCAGTGTTTTCTAATTACAAAGTATTGAAAATTGCCCCCAATTCTTCATTTTCTCTTCCCATTTCTACAAAACATACAATCAACAGGCTTTACAGCCATTTTTTGTTATTTTGAAAAGAAGATACCTGATCATATGGCTACTAGCGCTCATATATATATATATATATATATATATATATATATATATATATATATATATATGTATGTATGTATGTATGTATGTATGTGTATATACATACATACATACATACATACATAGAGAGAGAGAGAGAGAGAGAGAGAGAGAGGAAACGAAGAATTTTCCAATTAGAGTAAGCATATCAAAGACAACAATTCTTTTAAAAATACAATTTCACAGGAACATCTAAATTACAAGTGTGGTTCAAAGTGAGCAGAAGTGCAAATCATCAATATCAAATAAAGATTTATAGATAACTCACCATTCCAGCAAACATACAACCCAGGCTCCATAAGTCCAAAGAGTAATCATAGTCTTGCAGATCAACAAGAAGTTCTGGACCTTTAAAATATCTGCAAGGGATCAACAAGCACTTTAGTGTACTGAAAGAATACTGAAGGTAGAAGGATATCTCTTTAAAGGGAAAAAGGGAATAATAAGTTAAAGTAAATATTACAAGAGCAAACATAATAAGGACCACCATAGACAGGTGCCAAAAAAAAAAAAAAAAAAAAAAAAAAAAAAAAAAAAAAAAAAAAAACCTTTAATTCAAGAATAATCAGTTTACTTTACACTATGTTTGGATAACACTAGTGAAAGGAAAGGGAGGGGAAAGGGAGGTGGGGGGAGGGAGGAGGTGACCTTCCATTTTCCCTCAAATCTCTCCAACAATGGAAGGATTTGGTTTATTAAAAGGGAAAGGAAAATGGATCCTTCCAATTCCCTTCCCTTCTCTCCTTACAATAGGTATCCAAACAAAGGATGATGCATCCTTTCTTTCCTCTTCTCCTCCTTTCCCTCCATTTCTCTCTATCCAAACATAGTGTTAAGCATAGAAAAATTCACGTTCTGTAAGCTTCAATTTTTTAGCCACAATATGCGGTTCTGAAGGCTAATTTATTTCACATTAACCTTCATCTTAGACAGAGGATAAAAATAATATTATCTTACAACCTAATTTCCTTTTTCACTTATTACTCTTGCTAATTCATCTGATATACAAACGCGGGGCAAGTGCAAAAACTTTAACACCCTCAGGCTATCAGATTATTACCGTACTTTTATGTACAAAGCGAGGAACAAAGATGATGTTCAAACCAGCAGTAAAACAAGCCTCAAAAATCAGTAGCTTAGTCCTCAAAACCGCAGCTATTTCCTTCTATGTACACCATTGAACAGCCAAAAAAACAGTTCCCAATTCCCACAACTCACATATAAATGACTTAGCCATCTAGCTATCTAAGAGACAAGCGTGTCTTTCACCTTAAGCCACTTCATCCTTCCTAAACATAACTGAAGTCTAAAATTAAATAGCAGGGTAGCCAAAAGAATATATCAGAGCCTAACAAACCAAAAAGAACAAGGGGCAGAAAAGGACATTAGCCAAAAACTAGCCAAATGAGACTACCGTATCCTAGCACGCCGATGAAACAGAAAATTGGAGATTAAACAAAACTTGAACAAAATTTCCACTTTCCCAGGTAAATCAAACGGCAGCACACCTCTCTTTATCCCCTCTACTCAAAACTTTCTCCAGAACAAACACATCAGTCCATCCCCTCATCAATGTTTAATCTTTCATCCCTTCAAGATAATGTCCTTTCATCAAAACATTCTCAGTGACAACCATACTATCCTTCACTAGCTGCACTAGACTCAATTAATGACTACCAAAAAGGTATGCAGATGGCTAGTAGAGGAACATGCTTGGAAAATAAAGATCCAAAACGATCCACAGCAGTAAAGTTAGATACTATATTTTCCAACTCCTGTACCACCTTTCTATAGTCTTTTGCTCTAAAGGTGTCTATATTCAAGTATTTACAGATTTATACAATCACAGTTTAAAGTTTCTGATAATTATTTGACTTATTTCTACCTTGAACCTTTTTCTTGACAAAAAAGGAATGAAGTCTCCAGGCTTTCAATCTTCATATCTGACAGATTCAAGCCAGATATTAAGATTTACAATCTGCAGAAGAGATGGTTGACAGTAAAAGCTAGACAAGTCAAAGAAAATGTTTTGGACAACTTCTAGATGTTTTAATTTACATGGATAATAACTTGGAAGTGAAACAGACAAGAAACAGCAGGGTATATCTATGATATTAGCAAAAACACAAACCTTGATGCAACACGAACATTGTATTCCTTCCCTGGATGGTAGAACTCCGCAAGACCCCAATCTATAAGTCGTAGCTTTCGCTGCTCATGATCAATCATGACATTATGGGGCTTCACATCACGGTGCATAATGCCTTGTGAGTGACAGTAATCTAAAGCCTGTGTACGAAAACCACAAACTGAGATGAAACCCAAGGGAAAAGGAAAAAAGAACAGAAAAGTTTTTATCATACATATTTGGACTAGGGCAAAGAAGGTAACCAAAGCATAACTCAAATTGTAAAATATCAAAAGAAAACACCGTGCTAACTCCAGTTATATAGCTATATGACCAATGCAACAAAAGATACCATCTAAAATAGCAAACAAGAGACAAAAAAAAAAATGGTGAATCTCAAACACACAATATCTACATTTTGGCTAACTGTTAGGTCATCCAACCTCAATCAACTCCAAGGAATCCCATTCAAGCTCTCTATTTGTAAAGGCAAAGATGATTACATTGAAAAAAAAAAATGGAATGTCTCACCAAAACAGCCACGTAAAAGGACATTAAAACTGCTCATTATTTCACACACTAATTAGTCACTAACCAACAAAACTTCCATACCCAATAATACAGTGTCTTTAAATTTACACTCCATAAGTGACAAAAATGCATTGCTCCACAATACAAGTTGTATCTACAACAACAATGGAGGGCTTAATTACTCGACAGCCTAGGCATATCAGCAACTCTGCACGCACCTTAAACCACCATTCCACAACTTACAATAATTTTTAAAAAGAAAAATGAAACAGAAGGTGATGAAAAAAGTCACAAAAGCCTCTATCAGGTCTATTACAGGTTGGAATCGTTTGGATTAAAGATCATAATGCATTAGCTTTGAGTCATACCTATTGAATACAATATGAGTAGGTTCACTTTCAAGATAGGCCAAATTTTAAGCTCACTATATATATAGGAGATCTCATTCATTAAAGTATATATACAGATAAGGGTCTAGTCAGGGCTAAGCTGCATCAAATAAGGGGCAGTCACTCGAATGAGACCTAAAGAAGGCAAGGCTTACCACCTTAGCTCTAGATATTAAAAACATTCTTCTGTCAAAATCTGATCAGAAATCAGATTTTCCAAGCTAAATTTTATGTCACCTTGTCAAGACACATTTATCAGAGACAAGATTCGATCTTCTACGAACATGATAGATGTTAAAAACAAGCACAAAATTTCACAACAACAAAAAAAAAAAAAAAAAAAAAAAAAAAAAAAAGAATCAAAAATTGATAGAACTGTGCATATGTTTTGAAGATATAGTAGGCACAAAAATAAGAAGTCTTTTCCCAATCCTCCATCACCATTTCATTACATTGATATTCAACATAAATTACAACAATAACAATCAATTTATTCAGATGACAAATTCAATGTTGATTACATAAGAAACTTAAAACTGATGACAACCATTTGTAAGCAACACAGCAAAAGCTAAGAACAAACTCAAACTTAACAAAGTTATAACTTACATAATTCAAAAAACCTGAATGAGGCATTGGTAAGCTTACCTTTAAAAGTTCATAGATGTAGTAGCGAATATCATAGTCCGACAATGTAGGATAAAGCACTTTGAAATCAGTATTATTAACATATTCAAATACAAGACTTGGGGTCTTCGACTGCTGATCTCTTACAATGTCAAGCAATTTCACAATATTCGGTCCACCGCAAAGGTTTTGAAGTATTTTTATCTCCCTTTTGATCTGTAGTAATGCATGAAAACAAATTAATCCACATAACTCGATGTGACTTTGTGACTAGCAAAAAGCAAACATCACAAAGGACAAAAACTGATTATTACACTTTAAAACATCATAAACCTCGATCAAAAAAGCATATCATGCGAACACAAATAATGTTGACAGCATAAACTTGTTACACCATATGAAAAAGGACTAAGATAATAATCTCAAAAGTTAAAAGTCAAAACACTCAAATAAGAAAGGTTAACTCAGATTCCAACCACCATGACAGGATACAAATTGCAAGGAAAACCCATTCCCTATTTTATAACTTATGCAAGCTTCTCATAACTACTTCTAGATATCTTTCTGCAATCATCTTTAAAAACGATTTGGGGGGTATCCACTTCTGCTGGCCTCACTTGTGTGGATACTTACGGTATAGATAAACACCCATTTCTAAGGAACAAACAGAATTCATAGATCTACTCTATCTTTAACAAGAAGCTCTAAAGGCTAATAATATCAGGAAAAGTGAAGCCAACATCCCTAAGACTGTTTATCATCATACACGTTAGAAACCTGGGATTGCAAACTATTTAGATAATTTGGGTGATGTCTCTCACATACAGCCCTTATTGGGATAATTCTAGTCCAACATATCGAAGCATACTAGCAACTCACATAACAACAAAAGAATTTATTCAGTTAGTTAGCTAAATGCCTCACACTCTATCACTATAAAAGGTGGGGAGGGTCGTCTTACAAAATATCGTCAACTGTTCTTTCTATTTTTGAGATCCTTTGGTAGAAGAAAATCAGAATTATTTGAGAACTAGCCCGTCGGATGCATGCAATTACAAAATATTAATTTACCCTGAAACATTACCAAAAAAATGGATTTCATAATTCATGAAATTAGCATTAAAGAAAACTAAACCTTATTTCCACACCAAAGTGGTCCTTCACAACACCCCACAAATTGATAATTCAAAACAAATACTCCGAAATCCCAATTTAGCCTATGTTAGGTAGTACCACGGAGATTGCTAAAAAAACCATGACACTGACATTCACAATCTAAATTCTCAGTTTCCCAATTAATGTTTCAGTAACAATTCCATTTACAATCAACATAAAAGAAAAAATTAATTCACCAACAAATAAAGAACAGAGATTAAAAACTAACCTTCTTCTTCTTGACAGGTTTGAGGATCTTAATGATACATTTCTCATTATTAGTACAATGAACACCTTCAAAAACCTCGCTGTACTTCCCTCTCCCAACCTTCCTCACCACCTCATAATCATCCTGTTCACTGCAAATTTCCAATTACCAGAACAAATCAATTAATCAACAGATCGAATTGCAAATTCAATAAAATTAAATCAAATTAATTCAAAAAAAAAAAAAGAAAAACAAAAACAAACCCCCATTGAACAGTAAGAGCCTCATAATCCCAATAATCCTTAGGTCTAACAACATTAACATCGGAATAAACCCTAGCTTTGGAAGCAGCGCCAGGGCGGCGAATCGATTTACCAATCCTCTGCGCCAGCGTTTCTGTAAATGTCGACGACCTAACAATCCGTTTAAGCTCCGACGGAGGAGAAAAACGGGTCGTTTTAGACCCGAATTGACGAAGAATATTGGGGAAAAGGGATGAAGAATGAAGATTAGGGTTAAGATTGGAGGAGAGAGAAAATGGAAAGTCGAAGATGGAGAAGATGAGTTGGTGGTTTCGAGGAGAGAGAGTGAATTGCAGAGGCCTTACGGCCATCAAATATAAGGAAGGAAATGAAAAAAGGGCACAATTTTTTTTGGACTTCTAACTCCCGCTATTTACACACTCTTTTCTTTCATTTCTTCAATTCTAGGATTTTTTACTTGTTTTCTTCTTTCTTGCATTTTTTTTTTCTTTGATTTAATCTTGTTCTTCAATTTTAATTTTTTAAATTTTGTTTCTTTGATTCTTTCCTTGGCACATTTTGTTAATTACCCACCGCTACACCAGATATAGACCTAATTTTAGATAGTAAATTTTCGTTTTTTTTCCTATGATAAGTTGAGAATCACTTTTAAGATAAGAAATTTTCAAATTCTTAATGTATTTTTCCTATAAAATATATATAATGAAAACTTATACTATTTGTCTTTACTTGTTCATTTGGATGTCATGTGCTAAACGAGAATTGATGAATTGTGATGGGCACAATAAGAGTATGTCTAGTGTTTAGTTTTCCTTTTATTTTCAACACATGCACCTGCACAATGTGATTATTACAGTATTGCGGTTTAAATACGCTGATTTTAGCTAGGGGAGCAGTAGTTTGATGATGTGGTGTTCGGAGGTGATTGTTTACTTTCATCAACCTACTAGGACCATAAATCATTGAAGTACTAGAAGCATGTGTTGGGTTGCTTGAGTTGAATTTTATGATATTGGCTGCATTTGTCTTTTTTTGTGTGTGTGAAAAAGTTTTGATTGCCTTGTTGGTATTGTGCAACATTTAATGAGAGAAGGGTGATCTAAATTACGGGCAATGATGATTAATAGGTTCACGCTATTATTTGTGTGTTTTTATGCCCTAACCATCACATAGCATGCTGAGACATGACAAATTGAGGACAACTAATTAATTTATACAATATATTCATGATTTATACTACAGAATGTAACAAGCTTTATGGAATCTTATTTTTGTATCTTTATATGGCATGAGTCAATCGTAGCTAATGCCTGTCTTGATAAGGCTTATATACCTTAACTATTGCAAAACAAGAGGAGACTATAAAATTTTATACTAACTCACCATGAAAGTTAAGGTCATCATTTGACATTCATCTTTGGATGTGATGGACTGTATTGGCCTTACGACCTTGTTGGTATTTTTTATTTATTTTTTTTTTTTTTTTTAAATAAAAATATACGTTGTCTAACACCCAATCAATTTCATTTTGAGTTTCTTGTAATGAGCAGTTCAACATCAGATGTTATAATTAGATAGCAGACTATCTAACTATAACATCTCGTGTCTAAAATGTTTTTGTGTTCTTATGCCAAGCACTTGTTTGATTTGGTAAAGAAAAAACAATAAGATATGTTTTAAAGAAAAAAAGTACGTTAAATTGTCTAGTAGCAAACAAATAGCTATGAATTAACACTTCACGTGTTTTTTTTTTCTTTTCTTTCAAACAAATGGGTTAAAGTTGCTTTCCATGAGAAGTCTTACATCATATGTCCAACACTACAAATTCAAACTTACTACATAAAGAATTTACATTGGAAATACTATTTACTTGATTTAACTATTAAATTCAATTCAACCAAATGACCACCAATCCACCGTATCAATTCCATGTCATCAGGGGAGTGCACCTCTAAGAATACTCTATTTAGATGGCATTAATAACATCCATGAAGATATCCACATTTAATTTATGGCGATTGAAAACTGAAAATGGTAGGTGGGCTTCCTAAGCAGATTCATGTTGAAAAATCGAGTGAGGAAAACATTGTAACAACTTGCATCATTGACTTACTTTTGATGTACCCTGCTTGGATTAAGGTTTTGTGTTTTAACAAACTTTTTTATTAATTTTTAGTCTTTTGGAAACTTAATACCAAGTACAAATTTGTGCAAACTAATACATAAATTCAATATCTAAACTTTCCTTAAAAAAAAAAACAAAAAAGAAAAAAATAATTCAATATCTAAACACGCTACATGTAAGTATATAAACTACTGGAAAAAACTATACGTAACATTCAAATAGTTTATATTATATATTGGTTGGTTACATTTATATACTGTCTTAAAATTTAAACTTCTCAATATATTAGATCATCTTTACTTTTAACTCATTAAATTTTGTTGATTGATATTGTTTAAAACTAATGATATAAATTATTTTAAACAATCACATGTATAGCAAGGCTAGTAGTACATAAACAATCATCAACACACAAATAGATTTTAATTATCAAAGTAATGCATTATCGCCAAAATTATGCATGAACAAACGTGAAATTACAAATGGTGCAATTAAAAAAAAAAAACAAAAAAAACAAAGTATATACTTTTCCCGTTCTCCGCAACAAGCCAACAACTACCATTTTAGAAAATTTCAAAGATATTGCAATGATATCAACTTATCATATATGCACATGCTTTCTTTCTATCTCTATCGTCATCACATAAATTCATACTTTTATTTCTAAATCTCTCTTGAAAAATAAGATGGACAAAACGAACATTTCAAACTTCAAAGTACAACACACAATAGTCCACGCTCCACACGACCGTGCTACACAGCAAAGAAAGAAAAAACACAAAAGCGGGAAATTTTCTCGTCTCTCTAAATCTAAAATAAAAGACGCAACTTCCAAATCCTTTCGTATCAACTTTATTCTTTTATCCGCCGCTTGGGTTGCTTCAAATTCATCTCATCCCATATTTTTATCAATTCTCCAGGTACTTTATCTCTCTAATTTTCTTCTCTTTATTAGCAATTTAGCATGTAAACTTTATATATTCTTAATTCACTTTATCTTTAACTGAGCATGATAAATTGATAATGATGACATAACTTTAGAAATTGCAAAGAAATTGAGAAAGGATCATGAGGGTATACATTATTTATTCATGAATTTTGCTTTTGGCCTGGTATATAACATATATCATATTTAATTTTATCTTATCCTAAAATTATTACTCGTATTATTGTATTTGGTAACTCAGAATATGGTAATTTGATTGGTAAAGACAATCCTTAGGATCGTGTTAGGTTAACGAGTTTGTCTTATACAACTACAATTATTTGTATTTGTCCAGTATGTACTGCATCTTACAGCATTTGGGTGCATCTGAAACTAGTCGTTACTTGACAATTTGACATGATGGGCCTCGCTATTATGTCAATTTGTCAAGTCATGCCAATTCGACCCCGGAATTGGTTTCAATGTTTTAACTTCTCTGCTATAATAAACTGACCCATGATCAACTCTACTCGTGTTTTTTATTACTACGAGTACTTGTGAGCAATACAATGGTTTAGTTTCCAATAACATTTGATGAGCTTGAGACGGGAGAGATTTGTCAAGCCATGGTCCATTTTTATAAACAATGTGATTGTTACATAGTATCCTTACGTAATGTCGTAAACTCGTAATGCTATGTCTATGCTTTATTGTGTATACTCTAGTGGGATAGAGAACAATTTGTTTTTACTTTTAAGATAAACTCACATTCACTAGTCCCCCGCTTTGGGTACCTTTTTAATTTATCTCTAAGATTTGTAATAATGCATTATACCTTCTTTTCAGATATCAGAAATCAGAAATCTGACTTGTTTTCAGCATATATAAGATACATTTTTGTGTTGTTTTCCTGATGTTCATGGACTTTGTTTTACATTATTGTGATTTATTTGGGTGCATCCTGTAATTAGCTTAATTTGGCACATATGTTTATGTTTGTATAGCTTTTACTCAAAGCATTGCTTGTATATCAGTAAATGTACAGCCTATTCACTCAATACAAAACCAAGGAAACCGAGTATATTAGTATCATTCTTTGGTAGAAGAGGATCGAAGTTAAAATATGATAAATCTTTTTTTGAACTAAAGAGAGCAATATATATAGCATGACAATTTGACTTTTGATGCAGAATTATTGTAGATTGCCTACAAAGGATACGAAAGTACTCAGATGTGGTGTACATTTGTCTTGTTCATGAATACTTATTTTTTTCATCCGTTTGTGTTTGCATATTTTGCAATCAAATGCTTTTATAGTTGCATTAGGTTTGCATTTCTTACATAGATTTAAGTTGTTTTTGTTTCTATGAAATTGAACAATTTCTTGAAATTTAGAGTGGTGATTGACATTGCAAATGTATATACACAGATTTACCCATACATTCAGGTTACGTGAACTCACATTTGTGAAGGTTGTTTCAGGCCCTGAACTGAAGAAGTTTTAAAGTTGGCCACGATCACTTCCTTTAGAAGATGAATGAGCTCGCTTACTCCGTGAGGCGGTATTTACATGCTGCCATGCTGGTGTCCATGTCTTTTAGCTGAAGATCACAAAAAGCCTATAAAAGGTCTTTTATAATATTTTTTTTTTTTTTTTATTTTCTTTTTTTGTTTTTTGAATTGCACGAAATTTTTGCAACTTCTATCTCACTAAATTCCTATTGTATTTGTATACATGCCGCATACTTTAGTGATCACACAATATATAAAGGTCATCAAGTTTTTTGTACAGAAGGGCACATATATTTGCAGCAGATTTTTGGGGTGCATTCAAGGACTAGGGTTTTGTGGAGTTCTGTGACAGGTTCTGTCATAATATTTGCAGAATACATTGTTCTGCGGCATCTTTTTATGATTAACTTCAGTAAACTACAATCCTTCACTTGCTAGCATGGCTGAGTGAAATGGCGGGATAGCTCTGGCACTGAGGTGGAGCCGTGGAGGTAGAATTGCGAGCTTGCTCCATCCATGCTGTAGAACAGTAGGAAAGATGAAGGATTTGATCCAGCTGAAAAGCTTGGAAGCAGGTAAATCTGAATATCTTTTGCAATCACTTTGTTTTCAGGTGCTAGTCTTTAAGTTTAAGATCATAAGTGATATGAACTCACCTTTTAAACTGAGACCAGGTGCTGCACTGAAATACAACCTTATGTGAACATGGATTGTGCAGGGTTGGGTGAAGGGGGGGGGGGGGGTAGGGGCAGATTTGCTATAGTGTTTATCCTGACACTACCTATAAAGAACTAGAAAATCACTTTTTCAGTGTATGTTTCGTAGGGTATCCAATTTCTAAATTACCTGTTGACTGATGTGCTATCTGTTCTAATTAGAGATGTCATAAATCAACCTGGAAATATGGGTTTTGAGCATGCTTTTGTGGCCTGTAATGGCTGTAACCTGAAATTTATTTGAGCATGCTGTCATATTGGCTCAAAAGAAATACAAACTGCTGGAATTAGCAACAGGGGTTTTTTGTGAGCCAAGGATTGTTGTTGATGAAGTGATGGATCATTTCTGATGGTCTTTTGTACATTAATCTTTCGCGAATCTACTCTTTTTTTTTTTTAGTGCAAATGATGCCGAGTATGCTAACTCTAACTCTTGATCTCTTTGAAATGAAAAGATACTGTAAAAAGAAAGGTGCTGGATGTTCTTCCCTTTTGCAAGAGAACAAAATAACATAATAATGTCTCTTTTCCATTGGCTTTCATCCTGTCTGTTCTGTTACTTTATATTTTTGCTCTGAGCAAGAAGCTTTAACAAGCATGGAATTCTTTCCTGGTACTAAAATTACCATCAGAACAATGTGAACTTAGTTTAATTAGTCATTTAGAAGAAACTTACATGCTTCAGGACAGTAGGTGCCGATGATTTCCCGAGTCTCAAATCTCAAGGGTCGAGACTCAAGAGTATCCTTACAAACACTATTACACTAAGCTTCTATTCCATGAAATTCCTACTCCTCATTCCTCTCCTTGTAGTTGATGATTTTTTATATCAGGAGTTGAGCGAGCTCGATCATTGGCTTATGGTCTTATAGCATTCAGTTACCTTCTCTCATTCACCACAGGACACTTTCCAAATACTACTGAAGCTCTGCTGTTGCGTAGCCCTTTTTATTTATTTTAATTTATCAATCATCATGCATCACACGTTGAAGATTTATTTTGCCTCTTCTGATCCTGTTAAATTTAGGATGATTAATGTATTCTTAAAAGCTAGTGCAAGTAAATTTGGTCATGCTTTTTTGGAATTAGCATCAATGTAGCATTTCCATCCCTTTGCTTCACAAAAAGAAATTATTTAGTTTTCTTTCCTGATGTTTATTTAAATTGATAACTTAGAGAGAGTATGAGATTTTTTAAATAAAAAGTTGAATGGTGCAATTTTGCCCATTCATTTCTTTTGAACATCCTATAACTGCTGTGAAAAAGGGCCTGCTCAAGAGTAGTTATGTTTTCTGCTTGCGTTAGTCATGTTGAAGCAGCTGGGTTCCTTGTAATAGGCAAGTTACCATCATAGGTGCATTTCAACACATCTTGTTTCCTCACTAACCTTGGGCCAACAGGAATCCTTCTGCTTTTAGGTCGAATGTCCTGCAGCCACAGCATATTAAACTCATAAAAATTCTGGAAAAAGAGGGATTTTTTTTTTTTTTTGTAATCAAATAATGAATTCTCCATGTTAGACAAGGGTATGGGCCCGATTGTCAAACTTGACTATTTTATGAAAATCTCATTTTACTGAGGTGAAATGAAGGGACAGAGTAAAATAGGCTTTAACAATGTAGTTTAAAGTCGTTTTTAATGCATGAAACTAATACCTGATCAAAGATGGCTGTTGGTATTGCAAGGGTGGCAACAGCATTTGGGGAGTCAACTATGCCAGAGATTCTTCCTTCACAAGGGCAGCAAGATAGCAGGAGATAGACCTGTCAAGCATTCCAACAGTTTCTAAGGGTAAGTTAGCTTTTCTTAATTAGTTATATGAATTAGCCGCTACATTTTTGCATATGAGAATCAAACCTGTTCCTTGGAGTAACCAAATCTGGAGAGGTAATCAATGGCATTGAGTACTGCACGCTTATAAGCGACACTTGCATCAAGATAGTGTTGCCTTCCACTCTCATCAACACTAATGCCCTCGAATACCAACCATTCTGAGAACCTTGGTTCAATTGGACCTATCTCGAAGATGGGGTTTACATGCAGAGGAGTTGGACCCATTGGTGTGAGATACTCCTTCATTCCACCTCTTATAATGTCACATCTAATAAGTGATAGTAGTTTGTTATTAGCAGACATACAATAATACATAGATGTACATAATCTCCTAGTTAGCTTTGATTGTAATATTAAGTTCTTATATTAAGTCTATTAAATCTTATATTACACCTTTTTAATTGTCTTTTGGCCTCTTAGATAGTATTGTAGTATTTCTTTAGCGTCATTTACTGCCCAGGTGTAGAAAATGTACTCTTTTCTGAAACAAAACTATCTTCTGAATTCTGATGTTGAAACTTTGCTGGATTTTTCTGCTCTTTTCTCTTTCCTGCCTTTCATGTCAGTCTACTGAATAACATGCCTTTAGTGCCGCAGATTAAATTAGTATACCCTCCATCTCTATATAGGCCACGTTTGATTTAGATCATCTTTTTAGAATATTAACATAACATAAATATCATTTACTTGCAGGCTTACAGCTTCACTGTACCTTTTTTGTTTTTTTTTTTGGTTTGAAATAAACTAAACTATAAGTGTGGCTTGTTATCTTTTAGGACAAAGGTGGTAGAATCATAATGAGTTTTGTTTGCACAAGCAGGATTCTGCAGGGATCTGTTTTTTGGTATGCTAGTGATACAACTTTATTAGGTTGTAATGGTTTGCTGTTATATTTATAGTTTTTTTGTTTGCAGCATAAGTGCAGAAAAGAGGAGTAGAGAAAATGTACTTGAGCTCAAGAAAGCCGCTCATTTCAATTGCGCCACAGAAAGAGACTTCACCATCCCCCTGAGAGAAGTGCATATCACCTGTGCTAAGATTAGCTCCTTCTACAAACACTGGCAGGTAAATCTTTGAACCTTTGCTAAGATTTTTGATGTAGCAATTTCCTCCATTCTCTCTTCCTGGAATTGTTCTTGCTGCCTCTTTCGCAATTCTTTCCCATTCTGGTGTGCCTTTTTCTATCTACTCAGGAGTCAGGACCAGTATATTTCATCAGAATAATCAAACACTATTCTTTTATTTGCTTACAATTAAACTCTGTAGTTTTCTTACCTTCCCTAATAGGCAGCCTTTGGGTGATGGCAAGTTTGCTAGTGGTCTTGAATGCAGAACTTCACACAGCTTTAGAGACTTCAAACCGTTTTCTTGAACTTCGCTTTCCCTTTCATTCCATATATCAAGGAGCTCCTTTGAAGGAGCAGTCCCAATTATTCCAGGGTGGGTTAAACCGGGGAAACGTACTCCTGATATATATGCATGTAGAAGCAAACATAGATCTTGTGTCAGAACTCAGAATGGAACAGTAACTTCACAAAACTTTCTCGGTGCCTAGCTAACAATTGGAAACTATGTAACTCAAACTTGGGTATCCATGTCTAACATTGGTCTTTGTCCACGTATCAAACTCAACTATTTTATGAGCTATTTTCTGATTTTTGGTTCAAAATGATGTGTCAAGTGTCCATACTCATATTGAAGTGTCAAGATTCCGGCATGGGCATTTGAGGTGAAATGAAGAGTCCGAGTAGCATAGGTTGGAAAAGCATTAAAACTATAAACCATTCATTGCAGTAAACCTGTACTAATAGTTGTGGACTTGTGGATAAAAGTCTCACCTGGTATATGAGTTGAGTACGCGTAAATCCCTTCAAAATACCAAATAGCCTTAGTAGCAGAAGGGAAATGGTCAGTCAAAAATCCACCCCCATTTTCTCTGTCAAAAGTTGCAGTATATCCCCATTCATCCCCAGGCAGAGGACCCAAATTGCATATTTCCACTGAGAGAAGATCACCTGGTTTAGCCCGAACCCCATCTACATCCGAAACTTTAATTGGCCCACTTAAGTAATGAACCTGGTACAATTTCAAGTCAGTTATAAACACAACTAAACCTCCAAATTATATGATTGAATTCAATCAGAAACGTTGTTGATAATCTGATGTCTGTGCATAAAGTTCGGCATCTTAAACAAATAATGGTATGAAGTATGATATACTACAAACTAGTATATCCTAAAGGTATTAAGTTCTTACAGTTGAGAGGTCTATAAATTTTACATCAGAAGCAGAGTCATTATCACGGATAACACCTCCTGTCCAATCTACCATCTCAATTCTGAAGAATTCCCCTGCTTTTACCTCCGCGACGGAGGTATTTGAGGGTGCCAACGATTATGAAGAGGTAGCTCTTGCTCCCATGGTTTCTTCTTCAAGTCTACTGGTACCACTAATGTTGGTGTACGAGGACCCATTTTTGTGGTTTTAGTTTACTAGCATACCATGTGTTTCCGACAACTCAGCCTTAGTAATATTCCAGTGACATTCCATGCATTTGGTTGATATATTGTCTGATTTAAACTATAGAAAATGCCTAATAGTGACAAATTTCTGCAACCTGTTTTCTTTGCTGGTGGTCCTTTTCTCATACAAGTATTAATTTTCTTAATGGACAAATATGAAAGGATAACTATCAATCAAGGCCTCAAGGGTACTGAGTTTGACATCTAGGATTCTGGTTTGCTTCTTTTCATAGATGAATATCTTTTTCCTGATACTCGTAGACTTTTCCTTTTTTGATTTTTTTACTTGTGTTGTTTTTATATAAAGGACAAATCCTTTTCTTTTCCAGTATTTATATTCTATACGTGAAAATACTGCAATACGATCAATATGTATGTATATACATATACATATATGATGTGTATTGGTACCATCTCCCCCCCCCCCCCTCTCAAGTCTAAGGACCTTAGTGTGCAAATTTGGATTGAGTTGACCCGTAAGAGATCCGATCATAGTTTTCGTCTTAGTTCTTACCATCCAAAAAATGTATAGAATTGTATATGCATAAGAAATTAAAAGCAAAGAACATAGTGAATTGTAAAGCATAGTTAAATTAGTCTCTGAAGTTATCATTAAATATACTACAAGTCTACTACGTAGTACAAAAGGAGGTGAGAGTGAGACAAAGCAGCATACCACAGAAAGGTCAGCATGCTTGATGTCTTCAGCAGAGGAATCATGTTTGATACCACCTCCAGTAAAGTCCACCATTTCTACCCTGAAAACCTCCCCAACCTTCACTTCTGCAACAGCCGGTATGTCGGGATGCCACTGGTTGTGAAGGGGATGTTCCTGTTCCCATGGCTTCTTCTTAAGATCTATAGGAACTACAGTTCTTGCACCAAATAATAAAGCCATTGATTCAGTCCTCCTGAAAAAGAAATGCTCAGGTAAATTATTTACCTTCCCACTAGACTACTATTTTTTTTTCTGGTAAAGATGTTTTTCCTGTGTCATATTATTGGTTTATCTGTCTTATTGCTGATAGGTTGGTTAGTGTTGGTGGGGCATGAAATTGGCCCAAATCAAGCATACAACTCGGGTCGTACTCACATAAAAGTAGCCCGGCCACGATTTGGGGTGGATAAATGATGTCCAAACATGACTAGGTCGAGTAGGATTGTCATTTTCTTATGAGTTGTATAATGTCCATTTCAATGGAAAAATCTTTTAAGATTTTAACTAAATCACAATTTTATACGAGCGGACAAGTAGTAGATAAAAAGAGTTAATTGAAAATAACCAGTGGTTAATTGTAACACCGAGACTAAAGTTCCTTTTGAGACAATTGGTAAGTTGATATTGACGTACGGGTATATTTTTTAGACATTGGTGGTTTCTGTTGCTTCTCTTAGTGGATGGACCGTCCTTATAAATTTGATTGAAACTCATTTGTCTTTCCTTTAATTGGGAACTTTTCTTAGGACTAGATTTAATCGTTCTAGGAATAATGAGTGGAAAATTACGTCATTATTCATTAAGGAATCAATTTTTCTTTTTCGTTTGGGAACTTTCAGTCTTTCAAAGGACAACATTAAATTTTGTGAGGAATATAATTTCTGAAATCATGTCAATTATGTTGTTTATAGTGTTGTTACCTTTTGAGTAATATGGATTATGCTTGAATTCAACTTTTCATAATTTTTGGATTATTTTTAAAATCTAACTTAGGTCAAATAACTATTGATATCAAATTATAACAAGTCATAGGTTGAGCTCACATTATGTTGTGCATACTGTAACTACTTAAGGATGGCAATACTAAATGGATATCCGCTAACCCGCTCCACCCACTTTAAATAAATGGATGAAAACCCGATTTAAATGGATGAGAAGTAGGTGATGGATTGGATTGGATCGGATATGGATGATACTTCACCCGTTAACCATCCACCCACACGGTTAACATATATTAAATTTTTAATAATAAAAAAATAAAATGTGCAAAAAAATTACTTATTTTTGTGTTGCAAGTTAATTTTTTTCAAAGAATACGTTGTTATACTTTTCTTTTTTATTATTAAAATATAAATTTATTGTATAAATAATTGAAAATTAGAGTTTATGTGGATTTTTTTTCACTTTAATTACTCATCCGTTAGTTATCCGCTCTACCTGTTTTATCCGCGAATGATGGACGGATGGATATGGATGATGAGTGAAGCGGTTGACGGATGAATGTGGATGGAGCTATTAGAATAATGGATGGATGTGGGTGAAGCTACACCTAATCCAAATCCAATCCATTGCCATCTCTATACCCACTTCATATTTCATTTGTGATTAAATCTATTTCCTTGTTTCATTTCAACAAGCTCAAATCTATATCTTCTCAAAGAGCTTTCTCACATAATAGCACACAACCAAATGCTACTTCTTCTTAAGAAGATCAATTGCATATTGTTTTTTCATATTAAATGGTGCTTGATAGAAGATGCGAAGCTTATGTTCTTCCGCCACGAGAATAGTAGCAACCTCTAAAGCTTCGGATGGAGAAATGCCATCTAACTTCATCACCTCGTCCAATACCTTGTTCACCTTTTCATCCATCCTTTGCTCCCTTTCTTCCGCTTTAGACCATGCACTAGCCATAGTCTCGAGATTAACATTGATATTTTCAAATATCTTCCCAAAATTGTTGGAAACATCATGGAGGGAGGCCACCAAATTATCATCATCATTCCTAAACAAACTCTTCAAAAAATTTACATTGTTCTTTCTTTTCACCTTAGTCTCCTTCGCCTTTATAGAGCGTTTTCCAGATTGAGTAGTAGAATCACTTGCGGAAGAATGAATTGTAAAAGCCTTCATTTTTGCCATTTTTGAAGGAGTTATATGATCATCCTCTATTTTCATGAGGCGTTTTCCGAATTAACTTGTAGAAGAATAAGTGTCCGAATGAGTAGAATTCACATCATCTTCTTCATCACTCTGGACATTGAATGGTTGCTTATCAATCTCTTGATCCATTTCTTCTATAGCATCAACAAACGACTCACTTGCATCTCCGGTAGCTTTGTCTTTTGCGTATATTTCCACAAGAGGGAACTCCAAACAACCCTTTAGCTTTCTTATGAGTTTGCCATATAAGAGAATGTAACAAGTCAAAACATGAAAATCAGAACTGAACCAGGCAACTGATAAAAACAGCCACACAAAGTGCAAAAACAGCCAGAAGCAACTACAACCACACATACACTCACTAAAATAACCACACAACAAATTAATATTTACAGCCGCAATTAGGCCACAAATTTGAGCCATGTAACACATCAAAATCGCACCATACTTGTCAGCAACAGAGGATGTAATAGAGTAGTTGCATTTCATTAAAAAAAAAAAAAAAAAAAAGAATTCAGTAGAACTATCTAACACAACCTCAAAATATGTAAATGTGATAGCTGATAGATAGTCAAACACAAAGTTCTAACTTGTAACTAATAAACATCTTTAATTTATATCCCTATAGTGCACTATGAAGGTAGGAGCAATATGATAACTCTTATCATAAGTGTATTTACTGAAATGCTCAGTCAATTTAGTTAGCCTTATTATGGACTAGCAAATAAGGTCTACCAAATCTACGATTAAAATTACTCCCTCCGTTAATTTTTATTTGCAACTTTAGGGGTAATCGCGGTTCACGAGGCAAAAGTTAAGGGGCAAATATTAGTGGGGTTAATTAAATGGGATTAAAGAGTTTGGAGAGAGAAAGGTTTGGCCCACCACTAAGAAAAGTAGTGGGAAAACCTGTACAACTTTTGGAGGGATTGTATTTCCCCCCCAAAATTTCGTTGAAATTTTGTTGTGGGCTGAAATTTGGAGAAATTTCATTTCCCACCAAAAATTTGCTGAAATTTTAAACTACAGTACAAAACAGTGTAGTGTTTGAAATCTGCAGACCTATATAAGCACTGCATTTCATATTACAGAGGCAATTAAATACAACCTCTCAATTCAAACAGCATTTAATGGTTTCTTGTTCACCCAAAACATAAATATTGTTCCTCCAAAAGATAATTAAGTTAATATAATTAAGTTAGCCCATTATATACCAAAAAAAATTCCTACAATTAAGTTAATACTACCCGACTAAGACCCAAACACCTTCATAGGCAGCTCCAGCTCCTTTTTCCTTCATCTTGTTCTCAAAAACACAGCAGCCATCGTGACATCAATCAGCTGAAGCTTAGGAAACAAACAAGGTCAGAAAACCATGGCAGACTCATTTGAAGCGACGTACTTCAATGTGGATCAAATTTTTATAGAAGAATAAGAGGCAGAATTGTACTACGAATATGCAGAAAATTTGCAAGATTTAGGCATGGATTACTACGACTTTGAAGATGATATGATGCAAGACACAGAAGGAGAAGACCAAGGCCAGCAAAACACTGAACACACATAAGCCGAGGGTGGTTTCAAGGAAATGGAACAAGCCATTCACCAGGGGACTCAACAGAGACAAAGAAAGCAGCTCACCATGAAACAAAGAAGAGAAATAGTGGATTCAATGTTAGTCAACATGCATCAAGGCAACTTACCAAGAGGTCACTAAAAGCATTTGGCAGTTAATTACACTGTGCACAAATCAAGCATCACAAGAATTTTTGCAGACATAAAGAAACAAATGGCACAGGGCAGTTTGATTGATGTCAGGAGCAAAAAAATTGGCAGAGTAGGCAGAAAGCCAAAGGAATTTTCTGATGAATTCCTACAATCAGTGCCTTTACATTTAAGGCAGACAGAAAGGAGCTATGCAGCAGCATTAAAGATCTCCCATGTGACACTTCACAATTTGAAGAAAAAAGGAAGGTTAAGAACACACACAAGTACCAACAAGCCAACCCTTACATCAAACCACAAGGTAGCAAGAATGAAATGGATTTTGTCACACATAAATCCAGTTACAAGTAATGGGGACCCAACATTTGTTGAAATGAACAATGTGATACACATGGATGAGAAATGGTTCTATCTGAACCCTGACAAGAGGAGGTTTTACCTCCTACCTAGTGAGGAAGATCCTTATAGGCCTATACAGTCCACAAGATTCAAGCTCAAAGCAATGTTTATGGGCTTAATTGGGAAGCCATTGTATGACACAGATGGGGGACTACTTCATGATGGGAAATATGGAATATTCCCATTCACAGTCAAACAACTAGCCAAGAAGTCAAGTAAAAACAGAGTAGCAGGAACATGGGAAACAAAAGTAATACAGAATGTAAACAGAGAGGTCATCAGAGACATGTTGATGGCCAATGTCATTCCAGCAATTATTTCAAAGTGGCCTGACAGTCAGCCAAAAAATATTGTAATCCAATGGGACAATGCAAGGCCACACCAAGTTCTTACTGATGCAGAGTTTATGGCAGCAACAAAAGCTCATGGATTTAACATTCAATTTGTTTTCCAACTACCACAATCACCATATTTGAATGTGCTTGACTTAGGGTTGTTTAGGTCAATTCAATCATTGCAATATCAGTCTTTTCCTAGCAACCTAGATGAGTTAGTTACAAAAGTGCAAGAATTTTATGAGGCATTCAATCCTCAAGTCAACAAGTACATTTGGTTGTCTTTGCAAAAGTGCATGACTGAGATCCTTAAGGTACAAGGTGGGAATAAGTACAAGTTACCCCACATGAACAAGAAAAAACTCGAAAACCTTGGAGAGTTGCCAAATAATATACCAGTGCAAAAGGAACTTGTTTTGGAGGCAGTGGAATACCTAGACACTATGTTTAGGCCAGTAAATGAGGGGACTGAACAAGGAACAGAAGAATTTAAGGTAGATGCAGATTGAGGGATTATCACATCAAAGTAGAGACACATGGACTGCCACACATAACCACTTACAGTTGGTATGGTAATTTTGTTTTATGTTCTATTTTTTATTCTGGTATTAGGTGGTTAGGTGTATTTTGTTGATTACTGTGATGAATCATGTTAGGCAGTCTAATGTCAAGTACTTTTGTAACCACATGTTCAATGGAATAGAAATGGTTAAGAGTCTGATGTTAAGTGGGCACTCAATCTATCAGAAGTTTTTTTTTTTCCATGTTTCAATAAACCACCAACTACAAGGTTACCTCAACAATAACAACATAAAGCACATCATAGGAGCAAAACACTTGTGGGTTGGGAAGGTCAATAGAGTCCCTTCCTCATTTGGATTTTGACAGAGTACACAACACAGACACTTAGGGGACTGAATACAAGTCATGCTATCACTTAAGGGACTGTCATGTGTTCTCTACTTAATTGATCATTGAGAACATTTCAAGGTATGACTAAGGCACCTTTAAAAAATGTACAGACACATTAGCCTCATCATTCATCAATCAAACACCCATATGCCAGTTTCCAACAATCCAACAGCTGCTAAAATATACTCCAACACATGCATACATGCAACATAGTCCAGAACAGTAGACATAGCCAAGCATCCAACTAGCCAATAACAAACAGGCTATCTAGCCAACAAATTTCGGAACAGCAAATATGACAAAAGAGCAGGCAATCAAAAACAGGCAACCATCCATGCTAAAATATACTCCAACACATGCATACATGCAACATGGTCCAGAACAGCAGACATAGCCAAGCATCCAACTGACCAGCCAATAACAAACAGGCTATCTAGCCAACAAATTCCGGAACAACAAACATGACAAAAGAGTAGGCAATCAAAAACAGGCAACCATCCAACATCAATCCAGATCTACGCATACAAAACCAACTAAGCCAACATGCATCCAGATCTAGTCACAGAATCCCACAACACCAACCAATTAACAAAGCTAATCAACAGTATATCGAAAAAAAACAAAAAATAGGGACTCTTTTTTTTTACAAAAAATTAACACAGGAAGGGTTAGAAAGCGTTACGCAAGGGTCACTTGGAGGGTTGAACCCTAAGTTTCATCCGCCTCGCAGAGTGCTTCTTCAGAAGAGGGCCAACCACTTCACCGTCGCCACCTTGGTCAGCCTCGTCATCAGAAGTCAGGATAATGACCTCCTTATCAGGCAACCCCCGAATACGACTCAAAGCCACCCAGGCCGCCTTCCTTTTAGGTCGAATCTTGCGTGGTGGCCTTGGATTGTTAGATCTGGGCTTAGGTTTGGGCATAACACTCCCCTCAGCACTGTCGCACACTGGATCTACAGAAACACCAGTGCAGTCTAGCGCTTGTTTCCCCCGTGACTCTCCTTGACCCTCACCGGTCTTGCGACGCTCATCCTCGTCTACGCTTTCAAGAACTTGGCCCAAGGCCTTGTATATGGTCGGAGAACAGTAATTCAGGGCCTCCTCAAACGCGTATAACTCACGAGGAAAAGGAGATCCTTCGGCGATACCTGTCATTAGGGTTTTTATCAAGTTTGCCTCGCCCTCGTCATCGGTGGCGATATAAGCGTCGCGAAGTGGAGATAGGTTAACCATGGTGGATGGGAACTCTTTTTTTTGGAAGTTGAGAGGACGAAAACACCGATTTTAGGAGGAACAATGGAGAAAATTACAGAGGCGAAGGAAAGTGAAAGTCGAAGAACCAGATCTAGGGTTCTTAAGAAGACTCGAGAAGCCAGAAATAATCCCAATGTTTTTTCAATTAAATGGTGGTGGTTGGGAATGTGGCTATTGGGATTGGATTGGGGGAAATAAATGGAGGGAGTAATTAGATTAGGTTAATTTAGATGTTTTGTATGTAATGTGGGATTAGGGTTAATAAGGGGTAGAATTTCGGAACAGCAAATATGACAAAAGAGCAGGCAATCAAAAACAGGCAACCATCCATGCTAAAATATACTCCAACACATGCATACATGCAACATGGTCCAGAACAGCAGACATAGCCAAGCATCCAACTGACCAGCCAATAACAAACAGGCTATCTAGCCAACAAATTCCGGAACAACAAACATGACAAAAGAGTAGGCAATCAAAAACAGGCAACCATCCAACATCAATCCAGATCTACGCATACAAAACCAACTAAGCCAACATGCATCCAGATCTAGTCACAGAATCCCACAACACCAACCAATTAACAAAGCTAATCAACAGTATATCGAAAAAAAACAAAAAATAGGGACTCTTTTTTTTTACAAAAAATTAACACAGGAAGGGTTAGAAAGCGTTACGCAAGGGTCACTTGGAGGGTTGAACCCTAAGTTTCATCCGCCTCGCAGAGTGCTTCTTCAGAAGAGGGCCAACCACTTCACCGTCGCCACCTTGGTCAGCCTCGTCATCAGAAGTCAGGATAATGACCTCCTTATCAGGCAACCCCCGAATACGACTCAAAGCCACCCAGGCCGCCTTCCTTTTAGGTCGAATCTTGCGTGGTGGCCTTGGATTGTTAGATCTGGGCTTAGGTTTGGGCATAACACTCCCCTCAGCACTGTCGCACACTGGATCTACAGAAACACCAGTGCAGTCTAGCGCTTGTTTCCCCCGTGACTCTCCTTGACCCTCACCGGTCTTGCGACGCTCATCCTCGTCTACGCTTTCAAGAACTTGGCCCAAGGCCTTGTATATGGTCGGAGAACAGTAATTCAGGGCCTCCTCAAACGCGTATAACTCACGAGGAAAAGGAGATCCTTCGGCGATACCTGTCATTAGGGTTTTTATCAAGTTTGCCTCGCCCTCGTCATCGGTGGCGATATAAGCGTCGCGAAGTGGAGATAGGTTAACCATGGTGGATGGGAACTCTTTTTTTTGGAAGTTGAGAGGACGAAAACACCGATTTTAGGAGGAACAATGGAGAAAATTACAGAGGCGAAGGAAAGTGAAAGTCGAAGAACCAGATCTAGGGTTCTTAAGAAGACTCGAGAAGCCAGAAATAATCCCAATGTTTTTTCAATTAAATGGTGGTGGTTGGGAATGTGGCTATTGGGATTGGATTGGGGGAAATAAATGGAGGGAGTAATTAGATTAGGTTAATTTAGATGTTTTGTATGTAATGTGGGATTAGGGTTAATAAGGGGTAGAATTTCGGAACAGCAAATATGACAAAAGAGCAGGCAATCAAAAACAGGCAACCATCCATGCTAAAATATACTCCAACACATGCATACATGCAACATGGTCCAGAACAGCAGACATAGCCAAGCATCCAACTGACCAGCCAATAACAAACAGGCTATCTAGCCAACAAATTCCGGAACAACAAACATGACAAAAGAGTAGGCAATCAAAAACAGGCAACCATCCAACATCAATCCAGATCTACGCATACAAAACCAACTAAGCCAACATGCATCCAGATCTAGTCACAGAATCCCACAACACCAACCAATTAACAAAGCTAATCAACAGTATATCGAAAAAAAACAAAAAATAGGGACTCTTTTTTTTTACAAAAAATTAACACAGGAAGGGTTAGAAAGCGTTACGCAAGGGTCACTTGGAGGGTTGAACCCTAAGTTTCATCCGCCTCGCAGAGTGCTTCTTCAGAAGAGGGCCAACCACTTCACCGTCGCCACCTTGGTCAGCCTCGTCATCAGAAGTCAGGATAATGACCTCCTTATCAGGCAACCCCCGAATACGACTCAAAGCCACCCAGGCCGCCTTCCTTTTAGGTCGAATCTTGCGTGGTGGCCTTGGATTGTTAGATCTGGGCTTAGGTTTGGGCATAACACTCCCCTCAGCACTGTCGCACACTGGATCTACAGAAACACCAGTGCAGTCTAGCGCTTGTTTCCCCCGTGACTCTCCTTGACCCTCACCGGTCTTGCGACGCTCATCCTCGTCTACGCTTTCAAGAACTTGGCCCAAGGCCTTGTATATGGTCGGAGAACAGTAATTCAGGGCCTCCTCAAACGCGTATAACTCACGAGGAAAAGGAGATCCTTCGGCGATACCTGTCATTAGGGTTTTTATCAAGTTTGCCTCGCCCTCGTCATCGGTGGCGATATAAGCGTCGCGAAGTGGAGATAGGTTAACCATGGTGGATGGGAACTCTTTTTTTTGGAAGTTGAGAGGACGAAAACACCGATTTTAGGAGGAACAATGGAGAAAATTACAGAGGCGAAGGAAAGTGAAAGTCGAAGAACCAGATCTAGGGTTCTTAAGAAGACTCGAGAAGCCAGAAATAATCCCAATGTTTTTTCAATTAAATGGTGGTGGTTGGGAATGTGGCTATTGGGATTGGATTGGGGGAAATAAATGGAGGGAGTAATTAGATTAGGTTAATTTAGATGTTTTGTATGTAATGTGGGATTAGGGTTAATAAGGGGTAGAATTAAAAAAATCACAAAATTTAAGTAAGGGTAAAATAGTAATTTTTAGGGTTTTTGTTTACCAAAAATGGAAATAAATTAGAAAGTTGCAAATAATTTTTAGCGGACTAAAATGGCAAAAGTTGCAAATAAAAATTAACAGAGGGATAGTATGTTTTAGCCATTAAAGTCAAATACGAGTATACGACCTATTATTTAGGACAAATGTCAATGAACAACGTATAAAAACCAAGTATTAAATTTTCTACACAATGTGTATCCAAAAAAAAGATACTAGACCTAGGTCTAACATAATGTATGAAATTTGACTATGAATTGATCATTTCATCAGCAGCCACCCTCCTCTCCTTCCCCCCTCATATCGAGCTTGAGGAATTCAACCAACATATACCATTAAATCATTGTTCAGATTGATACAAAGAGAAGAAGAGGTAATAACTTGGTTAACTCAGAAGATAAGCTAATGCTGCAACATATTACCTGCTTTGACCCGCCCCTTACCCCTAGCTGAACACCTACCCCTCTCCCCCTGTCACCTATTCCCCTCCCTTCCCCTTTCCCTTACACACACTGCTTCTTTCCCTACTTCTCTCATATTCACTATAAGTAGTGCCTTTGAAGAAAAGCACTACTTCAGAAAAAATAAATCTTAATTTGGACTATCATCAAAACTCGTGAAATCTGGACAGAAACTATTCCAGATCATTTACATGGCATGAAACACCTATATCAAGCAGCATATTATCACATAATCAGAAACTAAATTGACAACCAGATTAATGCAGAAGCAATGGCAGTGAGTTAACAGCAATTACAAAAGACCAAAGAGGGTGCATACTACATATGAACTCAGGTCATATGAACTGTCCAGCATCAGTTCTACAGATTGGCCTTTAATAGCATTACAATCTCCAGAAGAAGAAAAAAATGAACAAAGAGGAATGAAATAGCAGTTCATACCTTCACCCATTCATCGTACACGGCCTTGTCTACTCGTAACAATTTTTTTTAAGCATCCCATCCAATCCAAATCCTGAGGTGGATAACATTTCTACAACTGCACTATATTTCTCCGACCAATGCTTAATCCTCGACTCAATGTGGGGAACCGCTCTCAAGCCACAATTAGGAAGTACACCATTGATTATCTCTTCCAAATTATTCATGTAATCATTCTTAAACCCATTCTCACACTTCCACTTCGGATTGCAACTCAACTCATGCAAATATCTTATTAGAACCGCATCTTCTTCATACGTCCAATACCTTTTATTTTTACCTCTTCCTCGATTGCTAGTCTCCATCCTAAACAAATTGTAGATTAGAAGGTAGATTAGAAATGAACATAACATAAGGTAGATTTGAAATAACAGAAGGCAGATTAGAAATGAACAGAGCAAAAGGCAGATTCAAAGTGGCAGTGGCTTCAAAATGAACAAAAACAGAAAATACACCTATATATATAATGTAATAAAGGGAAAAAAAAAATCTTACATTTTTTGCTATTGACCATGTCTACCTCTCGCCCTCCAATCATTAAACATATCTTGGGCTAATTTGTTTCTAAAATTGGTCCAATTTTCCGAAGTAGCAACACTTGTAATAAATTTCCTTTCACCATCGGAATCATCATAAGATTCATTCGATTCATCTTCGTTTATATCATCCGTAGGCATGAATTTTCTAATTAGATTATGCAATAAGCAACAAGCCATCACGATACGTCCATGAGTCCTTATTAGGAAAATTGAAGGACTTTTAAGAATACTCCATCTTCCTTTAAGTAGGCTAAAACATCTCTCAATCACATTTTGCACCCTAGCGTGTTTCATGTTATAAAACTCCTCGGCACTTTCGGGTTGTCAATCCGTCCATTCTTTTAAATGGTATCTTTGACCTCTATATGGAGCAAGAAAGCCCTCACAATTCGTATATCTCGCATCAACCAAATAATAATTACCTTAAAAGTTATTAAAGAAAAGGATTACTACCTACCAAAACTAACAAAACTTATACACTCACAAAAGAATGAGCTTCACTTACCTCTAGGTACCCTAAAACCGTTTGGTCTAGAGAGAGCATTGCGAAGTACACACATATCATGGGCCAAACCTTCCCAACTAGGAAGAACATAAATAAATTGCAAATTGGGTGCACAAACACCCAATACATTCATAGCAATTGTTCCTTTTCTTGTTCTATACTTTGGTCGTTCTTGGAATGCACATTTATATTAATGTAAGTCCCATCTAATGCCCCTAAACAATTCTACAAAAATAAGAAAAAATATTACTTACAAACTATCAAAAATAAGAAAATCCTAGCAAAATTTAGGGGATTAGAAAAGACCAATACCTTGAAAAATTTCCACCTTTCATCTTCACAATCATCCAATATTGGTGTGGGATTGTCAAGTAATACTTCGTGTAATTTGAGAAAAGCCCTTAAACAAAGGTGAAATTGTCGGCTCATGGTTTCTCCACTTCTAGAGAAATATTGTCCAATAGACCTATTCTTCTTATGGTGAGCCAACGTGTATAAAAACATGGCTACGATCTCTTGAAACAACATGGTTTTTGTTCCACTCAAACCCCAATGTCTCTAAGCATCTCACATATAATATTGAAAGTTTTTCTATTAACGCGAAGCTCACTCTTGCATTTCACATCACTCTCTCTATAAAGCCCTCTCAAAACTAACATCCGTAGCAACCTTTTGTTTCTTTTTCTTTCTTTCAATTGAACACCCTTTATTGTAACAACACACATCATATACCACATCCAATACATTATCAAAATAATAATAACCATTGAAATAACTAGTTGTATTTATTTTAGCTTTTTTCTTCCTTATGGAACGCATAAGTCGAGGCATTGTAGAAACCTTGAAAAACCAGTCCAAAAATTATACAATAGTATCAATATACACTAGTATCACAAATAACATATATTAGCCATTAAAAACCATAAATTTAGCAACTGATCAGATATTCATAAAAAACGTATCATATATTACCCATAAATAAAAATCAATTTAGTTAATGATTAATAATTTGCACTTAAACATATGCATTCAGTTAGTAGTAGAAGATAAGCTTGTCCATGCAACACTACATTCTACTTTGGGATAGATAAGAAAGCATTCTGGAAAAATCAGCTTGTAATTTCAAGGAGTAAATTACAACAAATAAGTCAATAATAGCAGCAAGCAAATAAATCGAATCAAATAGTATGCTAGTAACAAGCAAATTAACCAGCAAAACCATCCCAAATCAAAATTCTAATTAAAATTAGAAACTTCCTGATATTGGGGAAAATGTAGGTGGAAAACACCAAATAACCAGCAATAATAGCAATATATATCATCAAATTCAGTAGAAAATCAATAAAATAGAAGAAAATTTTAATCAAACAAGCAAGTGTAGAGTTCAAACCAAGAACGACAATATTGATATCGCATAAACCCTAGAAATTGAACTAGAGAAATTATTGAAGATTTGAAGTAGATAATGAAAATTTTGTAACAAAATTTGAAGAATCGCAACTTTCTTTATAGAATCGTCGAACAAATTCAGGAATTTTTCAGAAAATTTTCGAACGAAAGAAGAGAAGAGAGAAGGGTTTTCTTTATTTTTTGTGTTAGAGGAAGGAAACAAAATCTGTTTCCTCACTTATTATACTAGAAACAATTTGGTGGAATAGGTTACCACCTACTAACGGTTTGTGTTACTTTAGTCATTAACCAAACACATTGTAACGGAAACACTAACATGATTCCGTTTCCACTACTCTAAAAACCTTATACCAAACACCCCCTAGAGTATTTAGGGGAGTGGGAATTGGTCCTCTTTGTGGTAAGAGAATGACCTCCCCTTATCTTGGTTTAGTAGGGTATATTAGTATTTATAGTCACTGTGCATGTAGGCAATCTTTAGCCCTAGTAATGTATTTGACCTCTATTGACCTTAAGGGGCCTTTGTTGCTCATTAGTTTTACTATGTAGTATGGATATACATTAGCATAAAATGAATATTTTCATTTTTGTACCCAAATGTAATCGAACTTATTTTGTTTGAATTATTTTTTTTTTTTTTTTGAGAAGAGCCATAAGGGCGGGTGATGAGAATCGATCCTAAGATCTCTTGGAATCGGGTGGGGTACTCTAACCACTTGAGCTATTCCTCACTCTCATTTTGTCTATAACTTGTGACATATCTAAACTCGTGTTATCAAAAAACTTATCTAAAATAAGTTGAGGAGAATTATATTTGATTATGTTCTAGAAAAATAACTTCATTAAATACATATTTTGTGAATACTACTTTAACCTTTGCTTTACTAACCTAAGGGTTGTTTCATTAAAAAAAAAATGACCTAATCCATAGTGTTAGGCCTTGTTTAGTTCAACTTATTTTTACTTATTTCAGAAAAAATAAGTTCAGATCAGATTATCGTTTTTATGTGCAATTTTTTATCGCTAAATATCTTTAATTTCGTTAAGTAAAAATAAGTTCAGGATCAGATCATCGTTTTTATGTGTAATTTTTTATCGCTAAATATCTTTAATTTCGTAATGAAAAAAATTGCGAAAATTACATATTAATAAAATACTCATTATTACGAATCTAACAAGATCCCACTTAAAATATTTTTTCCTTACATATTATCGTATACTTAAGGTCAAAGTTTTGTCAAATCAGACAATAAGATCAAATCAGACCAAATAAGATCAGATCAGATAAATTTAAATAAGCAAAAATAAGGTGAACTAAATAGGGTTTACTCATAGTAATCTACTCCATATTATCTATCCATTAAATAAGAGTATTATCATTTCATCTTAATTAAAAGTGCTAACGTTATGGAACTCTTTATACTTGTATTGAGAATATGATTGAAGTGATTTTAGAATTAATATTATCGCTAAACTAAAAGATGTTGGTCTCTTTTAGCTATACGATAAAATTACGGTCCCAGTAGCTTGCTTAATTGAGTTTGTGATATTTCTTAATTTATCATCAAGATAACGATGTTGCTGACTTTTGCTACCAAGGATTCTTATAATATTATGTAAGGATTTATATAGATTTTACTTGGGTCACTTCAATTCAAGTGCAAAATACTTCCCTAACTCAACAAAATTTTGGAAATGTTTCCTTTGTGCACCATCTTTTGTTCCCCCTAATTTAGAAAATCATTTTACTCCATTCCAAGGAAACTCTTAGAAAATAATAAAGAAAAAAAATAACTCTTAGAAATTTTGATATTTCTCATTTACCAATACATATTATATGCCGTGCTTCAATTCAATTCATTTCATTCTCTATATAATTTTTTTCAAAAAAAAAAAAGAAAAAAAAAACGAGTAGTAATTAATCTTTTATGGACTTCGGAGTATGCCTAATATTTTATTTTCCTCCAAAAGCAAACAATTAACACTACAAACAACTCCACAGTCAAGTGTCTTATAACAACCAAGAAGGCCATTAATCAACAGTACTCTGTAATACGTACAGTACCATGTAAGACCAACGTAATAGGAACATTATATTAAGTCCTCCATTCAATCATAAGTATGATGTAATCCAAATCATTTATCAATATTAATACTTTAATAGGGGTATGAAGAAAGCTACTATAAATGGTGTAGGAAAGGACAATAGTAGTCATAATGAGTTGTTAGAGTTTGTGGAAAATCCATCTCCTTATGGATGATGCAACCAACTATTGTTGAGATAAATTATCATCAAGTCATAGAGCGACACATTAAGAAATTAACCCCTTTTTGTAAAAATGATAGGTGTATGAGTGATTTTATTTACTTTATTTTAACTAGTTATTTAATGAGCTGATAAGTTCAAATCATACAAGTTTACTGTATAAAGTTTAATAAATTTAGATAATAATAAAGTGTAAATATGCTTTGATGAATGAAAATTAAGTGAATATTTTAAAAGACTAGGTAAAAACTACTTCCTTTGTTCCTGTTTTTTTTTTTTTTTTTTGCTTTACTGGACTTTACACGGTTTTCAAAACGCGTCTTGCAACGTATATAACTTTATTTTTATACGTGTAAAAATTATAAAAACTTAATATTAATTAAACATACAATAAGACGAATCTAATAAAACCCCACATCAATATATTATCTTTTGTTGATCAATGGGAATATGAAGTCAAATACTTTGAAGTTTGACCCAATTATTCACAATGAAACAAAAAAAAATAGGAACGGAGGGAGTATAAAGCATGAAAAGTCAGGGAAAAGATTGTAAAAGGAGGGTGAGGCGGATAAGGATGACACATAAGCAAAGACAAAGACAATAGTTAAATAAGTGTAATAATCCAATCTCAGTAATAAGTGAATACTCCGTAATGTAATGTAATAAACTTAGTTTAGTTGTTGGGTTGGTTGTAGTTACAGTAGTAGTTGTGGAGTTGTGGTTGTATTTCCTGACTTCTGAGTGGTCTCTACAGCCAACCCAAAAACTAAGCTTGTCCTTTGGAACTTGTTATTCTATTCATTTTCACGCCCCCCCTTTTCTTTTGGGACTTCTCTTATTGGTCACTTCGTACGGCTACTTTTCTTCTTTTGTCTTTTTTTTTTACGTCATCATTTTATCAACCTTGTTGCTGCTCCCTTTGCTTACTGTATAGTACTGTAATACACTCTTAATTGCATGTTAGAAACAAAATTATCCATGTTAATTAAGGAGTTGCAACATTAAAATTGAGCTCGAGCTTGAGTTGAGTTCATTGACCAAGCTAAGTCGCGCGAGCTAGAGTGGATTGCAATGCTTGCTAGAAAACCATGATGAAACTAAACGGATAAATCATATAGTTACTCGGTATGCATTTTTCCTAATCCTTTAAATTTTAGTAGGTTAATACTTACTCGTAGTATTTTGATGCTTCTAATCTCAAGTGGTTTGATCGTGATTAAAATGGTGAATACTGCAGTGTTCTTGGACAATATCAGTGGGGTTAGTTTATGATGTTAGTTGGATTAGACTATGATTTTAGTGGGTAACTGTTAGGACTAGCGTTAGTTTTTAAGTTATTGGTTACATGTCAACTTCAAGTGGGGGAATTAGTAACTAATCAAGTCCCATCTACTTTCAAGTTTACTTGCAACTGGGATGTGTTAGGGTGAGAATAGCATTTGTGTTGTAGTATTGACTATTGACTTTTGTACATTTTGATTTTTTGCTAACAAGTACTCCGTATTGTTTAGAATTCCTTATTGTTTCTGGCTATTTGTTTAGTTAATTTGATTCTTTAAATTCTAAAAATAAAAGTCTTGGTCTTTCTTACCAATTTGCTTATTTTCAGCTTTAGTCGTTTGGATATTAAGTTCGAGTAGACATTAGTAGTCTTTGTGTTTTTAAGTGAAATAACTTAAACTAAAGTATAATTTTCCAATTAACTATTTGGCCATATAAAAGGCGGATCTAGAAACATTACATACTAGTTTACAACTCATGTTTCATGACATTTTAAACATTTTGCTTACATGTAAATTCACTCCAACTAAAATTCAAAATCTAGTTGACAAATCTTGATATGCAGAACCTTAATTAGTTGATTAATCAACCTTGAAAAACGAAATTCGGAGTACTTGGTACTTGTATAAATAATACAAGACGCGGAAAACCCGAAACAATATCATAGGCGGTGGTGGCCAAAAACTCCAACATCTTACAAAATTGTCTACCTCACTTTTAATAATATTACTATTAGTTCTTCTCTAATCTCATCAATACAAGGCTTCCGATCCTCATATCATTATCTCCTCAATTAAACCTTGGCTTATTGATTTATAGTTTTAATACTATATACTATATGGTTTATTTTATGTCTTTATAAGTTGAGGGTCCATACAAATACACATCATCATACAAATGCAATTTCAGTTTTTCTTGTTAATAAATAAATAAATTAAATTAAAGAATTATAACATTAAAAGAGTTTGGTGGCCTGGGTATGAGCATGAGCATGGGCATGGCTAATGACCTCACTACCCATGTGGAAGTGACTTGGATAATAATATTTTTATTATATTTTCTAAAAGAATAATTCGTGGGCCTTGCCTCTTTGCTAGTTGAATTGCTCCATCAAGAATATCATAAATCAAACCAAATGCATGTCTCACATCCAAAGAGATTGGATTATTTTTATTTGTTTATAAAACTGCATGGAATAACATGATTTGTTGATTTTGAAATGAGTATAATCTATTATTCTAGTGGTGGATTGCTTTTGTGCCTTTACTATTCCAAAACATTTGCTTACTTGATTTATTTTGTTAATATAATCCGTCCTTCATATGTGAATTAATACTCACACGTACATTTATAATAAAATTGACTTTATAAATCCATGTAATTTAAGCTGATAAAATACTTGAAATTTTTGTGACGTAAAAGAAACACTACTTTGTATCGAGTATTGGTAGCAATAAGCTAATATTACTATTGTGGAAATTAGAAAGCTCATATCTTTCATGATGTGTCATGCACATGAGAAAAGTTGATCAATCGGTGTGGTGTGGTGTGGTGTGGGCGTGTGGGGTTAACTACTTGTAATTATGTCCATAAAACAACTTCAAGATAACAACAATAAAATGTAGACCTCAACATGTGAACTAAAATTTCTATGATAACAAAGGGAATATATTTATTAAGCCCAAACTATAATCATTCAAGGATCATGCTCAAACTATAATTAGTCGGGGGTATTACTTGAGACGTGATGTTGATGTGAATCTTAGTAGCATCACTAATACGAAGTATCTACACTTTATAGTGTGCGAAAAATGTGATCATTCAATGAAAATGCTAAAATCAAATTATACTTCCTCTGTTTCTAATTACTGACACGAGGTGGAGATTACATAATGTAAACAACTAATTAATCAAAATAATTTTTACAGATGATACCTAACCCTTTTCTAATCCTAGTATTAAAATTATATTTTAAAAAAAGTTTGTTTAGCTTCACTAATCACCTCCTAAAAGCTGTGTTACAAATAAAATAAAATAAAATAAAAAAACGAAGGAAGTATATCACAATTGTAATTTATTTTAATAGATTCCTTGATACAAATAAATTTGTAAAGAAAGTAGAAAGATTGGATAGTCAAATCTGAATAGTTGAACTCAAACACTGTTTTTCTTAAAAAATGGAAGATCTAGATAGATCATGAAAATGGCATTTATTTAGGAATGTCAAAGTATAGGAAGACGTGAATAGTTAGCAATGAATAAAACCTTCCAACAAGAAATATAAAATTTGAATTTTTTAAATTTTAAAAATAATAATAAAAAGAAAATAAAAAAATAAAAACAAAGAAAAAAGAAAGAAAGCAAGTTGATTGGGGTTCATTCTCCTTGGGTGGAGGAAGTGGGAAGGAATCCAACGGTGGACTCTCTTTCCCCATTTGCGGAGAAACGCGGCCGTTTGCCCCTCTCTCCCCCCAAGTCTTTTGGAATCTGACCCCTTTTCTTTTTTCTTTTATTTATCCTTTTTTTTAATTATTATATTAATTTAAACAAATAAAAAAATTAAAACACAAATTGCCCCCTTCTTGTTAAAAACTCACAAACCACATTACCCCACCACCAAACTAACTCAACCCTTGGGTTAACTTAACCTAACCTAACCTAACCCAACCCAACCCATCTCTCAACTTTCTTCTCCTCTAAAATCTATAAATCCCCCTTCTTCTGCTCCCTTCACACCCTATTATTCTCCCCTTTCTCTTTCTTTTTCTCCAAGTTTTTATCTCTCCATTTTAAGAACCTTCTTCTTCTTTCTAGTTAATGCACCTCACTTCTTAATTAACAAACCAAGCAAAAATGAGTTGCAATGGTTGCCGAGTTCTTCGAAAAGGATGCAGCGAATCTTGCATCTTAAGACCTTGTCTTCAATGGATAGACACCCCTGAATCTCAAGGCCACGCTACTGTCTTCGTCGCTAAATTCTTCGGCCGTGCCGGTCTCATGTCTTTCATCTCCAACGTCCCCGACTCTCAACGCCCTGGTAAGGACTCGATGATATAAACATTAAATATATTTCCTAAAAATGTATTTCGGACTCAGTATTATTTCTAGACCAATGTTATTAACTTTTTTTTAAAAATTAATTTCAGCTTTATTCCAGTCTCTATTATACGAAGCATGCGGCCGAACCGTGAACCCCGTAAGTGGCGCCGTAGGGTTACTATGGACAGGAAACTGGCACGTGTGTCAAGCCGCGGTTGAAACCGTCCTACGTGGCGGAACACTCCGACCAATCTCAGAATTCCTTGTCGGAGCTCCTCCGTCTCCGGTACCGACAATTGTTGACGCTGATGACAATTCCGAGGTTGTCTGTCCTTCCAAGTCTAACAACAACAACAACACTTGGCGGAAGCAGATTGGTGGATTAAACATGATGCAACAAGATGTGAACAACAACATTCAGAAATCACGTTCATCTCCACCACCTCCTAGATTCACCAACATTAAAAGGCGGAAAGAAGAAGATGATTACCACGTGAAACACCTCGATCTCAGCCTTACACCGCCGAGTTTTCTACACGCGCCGCCGCAACAACGGCCAGGAACGCCGTCGTTGAACTCCGAAGAATCGGCTACTACTGTCAGTTTCGAGAGTGATAATTACTACCAACCTAAACTCTTGAACTTGTTCGTTAGTTAATCAAGATGACGCGTTTTGGAGTAATTTCTTTTTTTGGAACTTATTAACTTAGATCTATTTACAATTTACAATAATCAGTGCAGTGGGATAAGGTTATTTTGGGAAATTAGATTTTCCGGGGAGATTTTTGTAAATGACCGGCGGCAAAGATTTCTCACCCTAAAATGCGGGGAAAGGAAGATGAATGCTGGGCGGCGTCTATTTTCTTCCTTTTTTTTTTAATTTTTTTTTTTTTTTTTGGGGTAATTCGGGGTTTCTCATTGGCTTGTCACTTTTTTTGATCTGTGACTATGACTACGTGTAAGTTTACGTATGAGTAAAAAATAAGAATTGTATTTTTGGCTCAATTATTTTATTTACTTGTTTCGTAGTAATTTTAAATTTTTAATTAATTTTTCTAATTCTGAAAGGTGAGGTGGGTTGGTTAATTTGGTAGTCTATCACAAAACAGCTATGAGCCTATAATATTGCTTCCTTTAAAATGGGATTTATTTTCAGTTTATAGTCTATCCATTCGAGTTGTGTATTAACTTTATGATCTATCCATTTGAGTTGTGTATATCTGAAACGAATTATATGTATTTATCAAAGTTGTACCTAGATTCATACATCCTTCATCTTTACTTTACTCTATTACTTGTAAATCTTTTAATTTGTCCGTCAAAAATATTTCTTAAAAAGTTACGACATTACCGTCTTATAATAATAGCTAATTAGTAAACCCTGGCAAAATAATAAGAAATGTGAATACTCCTCTTTAGGTGAGTTTGTTTGGAAATGAATGACCATTCAAGTACAAAAATTAGTGTAATTTTACTCCGCACACTCGATAAGACTTGTACATATCAAAATTTCACTTAATTGAAAGGTTAAAATTTGATAAGGAATTTGGGTTTAGTAAAAATAATCTTTAGCAATAGAGTGAGTTTTGCTTTTTAGCTTCCAACCAATGCTTGATCTTTTGATCTTGTTGATAAATTCATTGCATTGACTTGCTCATCTCTAAAGTACGAAGGGTGCCATCCCTAGTTAGTGGGAAACATTTAACTAAACCTTTTTGGATTTTATTACATCAACAAATATTGTTATTTATTGAAATCTGAAAATATATACTCCAATAATGATAGTTTCACAACCTCCTCAATTTAAGAATTTGACATATTTGACCAGAACATTAGTGAGTAGTGATAGAGTCACTTTTATGAGAAACGCATTATGAAAATGTGATTTTATAGTGTTAGCGTCAAAATCAAATGCAAGAGTAAAAAGTCAATTATCAAAAATATCATTCATGTTATTGGACCAAAAAGTTCCACGATGATTTTGTATGTTTTCGTAAGCTCCATTTAACCACCTAAATACTCCACACAAAATTATTATGGAGTACAATATAAATTTTGTTGAAGTAATAAAACTAAAATTGTGAGGTATATACTACGTATTTCTATTAAAAAACATGTACTATGTACTCAATTGTATTCGAATGTAATTAAATCAACCGACTTATTATAATAAACAAATCGATATCACTCGATTAATCGGATAGAGGTTAGTTTGGAGTTTTGGAAGGGTATGGGTACGGGTAGTACAAATAAAGCTAGGGAGAGAGCAAATCAAAAGGCAAGTAGCAGTACGAAGAAGAAAGCGCGTGGAAGAGAGTAAAGAAAAGAAAATCTTGGAAGATAAATATTCCAAGATCACATTCTCAGCGTTGCAGGATTGTTGCGTATCGATCCACTACCTTTTAAAATTATCCAAAATGGACGACTATCCACAGATTATAGCTGCATTTAATACACCCATTTTAAGAAAAAGCCCTTTTTCTTTTTTCTTTTTAAAAAAAACCATAAAAATTCAAAGCTCCAAACTATTGGCTTTACCTCACGTTCAATTATAAGTTTCTCGCCTTTCGGCGGACAGCCTAACTTGGGTGACCTAAGAGAGAGAAATTTACACCTTGTTTTATTTTTTAGAGGGAGAAAGCAAGACCATTTTGTGTTTTTATTGTAAGGGGCGGCTTTTGAAGGGTTGAAAGAGTCGTATAAATGGGAAGAGGGGTAATAATGTAATTTGGGTAGTAAGGGCCCTACCAACTCTTTAAAACTTTAAAGCATCAAAGTGTATTTGGTACAGTTACTTAATGCATCAACTCTTTATCCAAGTCTCCCACTTGCATCCAAGCGTACGGTCCATGTCAGCGTTGATTTTGGCTGTCTCCATGATAACCATATACCCTCCCCTCAACTGCTTATTTTGCTATCATCTTTTTTACCCCACCCACACAATTATACAAGTAGAGATAGGTCGAGGCCGGTTAGTCACAATATGAAAATAGTCTCATTTGGTATGAGCTTATTATAAGGCCGGTATGGTCATTGGTAGGCTGCGAGTTGTGCATGAACCATCCATGAGCACAATAGGCCGGCTTGCAGGTGGCTTCTTATTCATTTTTTAAACAAATTTAGCATTAATATACTCGTAAAAATTATCAAAGGGGATCATAATATAAAAATTATCAAAGAGGATCATTGGTAGGTAACGATACATGGATTAAGCCGTACATGAGCATGAATCACTATTCCTTAACTCTCCAAACATAACCTACCTGAGCATAAGCAGGCATGTCATATGGGCCTACACAACTTGGCTCGACCTTTAACAGTATCAAAGGTATGGTTTGCTTAGGGTTGTAATATGCACAAAGTAAAACCGATTACTGTAGCTTAAAAATCCTGATATATATAGTATATCTATTATAAGTGTCCAATAAAAGATTTTTATAGTCAAATTTCAGTACGGAGTACCCAAAAAATACCCTCAAACTTAAAGCTGGGCACCGTGCCGTGTCATGCCATCATGCTGGCACGGTCGTGTCGTGTCGTGCTGACCATTTCCACAAGTCGGCCCACGGCACGTCCCACGTGCCTAGCGTGCCGTGTCGTGCCGGCCCCCGTGCCGCCCATTTATTTTATTTTTTTAAATATTTACTTTTATTATTTTGTTAAAAAAATATTAATTTTATTATAAAAGTATCGTGCTTGGTGGGCCGTGCCGACGGGCCGGTGTTCGTGCCGCCCGCCGTGCTCGTTCCAAATTTCAATTTCCTTGTTCACGGCACGGCCCACCGGCCGTTTCACATGCTTGTGCCGGGCCGAGCCATCTGGCGTGCCGTGTCGGGCAGTCCGCGTGCCAGCCGGGCCATGCCCAGCTTTACTCAAACTTAAAGAGTGATGATAAGAATTAAATTGGGTTAGTTAGGTACTTAAGCCATCTATTTGTTAATTTGAAAGAAATACTTAAAAGGGCTAAAAAGTTATTCTGGTACAAGTAGTCTACTTTGGGTTCCTTTCCTCCATCTTGGGGATTGGTGGGCCAGCATCACACGTTAGATCTATTTGTCAAATTGTTATTTAAGTGTCCAAATATATATATTATTATTAGTCCTTTAGAATACTCATCAAATAAACGCCCATGCCTAATTAATAATTAAAAAAAAAAACACATAAAATAAGTTATCTTTTGAGTTATTTTCCCCTGCGATAATGCAGCGTCTCGCCGCATTTGCAGAGGGCCCAAACCATAATTTAATTTCGTCAGCGCAATATCTTCCACCTTCTTCTCCTTTTGCTGCCTTCTTTTTGCTGCATATATATCACCATATCTCTCCCCATTCTACCTTTTCTTGTGCTTAATTAACTGTTTAAATATAAGTGTATCTAACAAATACTGTAATAATAAAGTCATACAAAAAAAAAAAAAAGTGGATTTTAAATCTAGAAGGTTTTTTTAAAAAAACAGAAGTAATCTAAACTATGTACAAATTTTGTTATGCTATATTCAATATGTATTTTTAAAATAAAGTATTGAGTAATTATATATTTATAAGGATTATTTACTTTAATTAGTCATAAGTTAGATTCATTGATGTTCAAATATGTGTATCAGAAGAAATGCAAAACATATTATATATATATATATATATATATAAAACAAATTGAATACCCCTCCTACCTTCAATATATTGTTAATGATGTTGGTTTAGTGGTAGAAATTTTATAGAAGTCAAGGCCTTATAAGTTATAAGCTATACAAACACTGTATGGGTCTTATCATTTATTACAAGACGATAACCACACATATGATATACGTAATACTTCGTAATATTAATATGTGTCATACACTCAACTATATAAGAGGTTGTTCCTAGTTTTCTGTTGCCACGCCACCGGCCTACTAAATGCATGTGACTTGTGATCCAAAATTGTACAAATTGTTTTCAGCTCTTCTGTTATGTTTATAAGACTATGATTCCTGTGTCCCATGTAATCCTTGGGTAATAATTAGGGACCATAAAAAACTTGTCATTTGGTGTAGCTTAGAGATATTCTTAGAGCTTACATCAATTTCAGTTAGATCTTTGTAATTTTGGACCACAAATTACAAGTTGCTTTTTAAAGCCAATTCCTTGCATTTGGGGGATGTTGTCTGTCACCATCTTTTGGCGGGGTACATTAATCTAGCCTGTTATTTTGATTTCTTTGTCTAATTTCACAATCAATATATTTATACTTAATAATGGTCCGAATTATTACTGACTAGATATGTAACTCCAATGTGTATGTGTCCAAAGGACAAAGTAGCTGGAATAATGAACATCCTTATAACTCTAACAATGACAAATTGTCAAATTGACAATATTACGTTGAACATATATACGCTCGGCCCTGAATTGTCCACTGATTGAGAAAACAAATATCATGCATAGAGCCCACTAGTGCCTTCTCTCTTCTACTTATACCGATTTCCACAAATCAACACTCTAGGGAACGTTTTATTCGACTTATTGTGAATGAAATAACATGAACATATATAATCAATTTTATCAGATAAAGACTGGTGAATTAAAGTTATGTTTAGTTCATCTTATCTCTACTAATATTGTAAGAAAAATAAGTTTCAATAAGGATTAATATTCACATAGATTCAAATAAGATAGGTTTTAGAAATATAAGTTTTGACAAGGAACATCAATAAGATCTGCCTAAAGATAAGGGAAAAGCACATAATAATTATTCGCAAGATTAATTTAAAGTTTGCCATTTGTCTTAAAACTTAAGCATTAATTTTGTTTGTACAAATTGGGTTTGAATGTTTGATCAACAAAACTACATTTTGACCTAATAATCAACCTATAAATAAGTGGTATTTGACACATGTCACATGATTCATAATTATCACATATATATGCAATATTGATACTCAACTAATAATATACATAACCACTCAAGTTCATCGTTTGAACAAATATTTTTATAACAAACTAATTTGGTTTAGAAACCCATGATGGACGTCGTTATTGCATTTGTGTTTTTCACTTGTTAACCAAATCAACTTGTACGTTCAATAAAAGAAACAATTCAAGTACGAAGTACTTTGTACCAATTAAAAGACTAATGTATATTATTAAATCAATAATGTATGTAATTTTGCACTTGTTAATCAAATCAACTAATCAAGTGGTATGTTTAAACAACCAAAATAATTACGGCTTACGTAATACTTGGTACTAATTAATATTATAAAATCAATGTCTGAATCCAGCCCCTTGTTCAATAATTCTTAACTTAAGATGAAGGAAACCAATGGGATTAATTATTAAGGTTAAGGAGACAGGAGGCTTAGGTTAACTGGTTAAGGAGGCAGGAGGCTCAATGTTTAGTGCAAAGGTTGCCAAATAATAAAATTAATACTATTCAAATAATAATACTAGTAATAATAAAAATAATAACTCATAAAGAAATTAAAATAAGAATCTTCTAATTGAGAGAACTATGAATGAGCCAATTGCATAAGAACAACAACTTATTTAATGGGGGGCCCAAAAGGATGACCAAATTATATTCTTATTAACAAATCAACTTATATAAGTAGTACGGAGTACTAGTGGCTCTACTATATTATTGGAGGTTTCATGAACAATGGCCCATTTTTGCTTTCTTTTATTTTTAATTTTTCTTATATGATTAATAATTGTAGAAATCAGAATTATATAATAAGAATGTGACGCGGATTTCACCACCGTTCTCTATCATTGAATTTAGACACCTACGACAAAATTTCCCAACTCCTGGGCTCAGATCTTGTCCTTCCATTAACCCCCCCCCCCTTTTTTTTTTGTACACCAAATAAAAATGTGTAAATAATGATAGCCCTTCTTTCATGAATTATGTCACAGCCAATTACGAAATAGTAAAATACGGATTACTTGATTAGACTAATTATTTATACTGTAATTTTCTTTTAACAATATACTTTGTACAAGAACATGTATTGATGAGGTCTTGATTTAGTGGCTAAAATTGAGAACCTGTGTTCGATATATCATGGGCTTAAATCCCCACCCAATGTTAAAATAAATGTATCAACATATAAAGTACAAAGTTTTATTAACTTAGAAGATAAGTAAGACTGTGACAATATGATTGAAGTATATTAAAACTAGACAAAAGGTGTCCCAAGGTATAAATAAATGGAGGAGAAATGAATGTAAGTATGGTACAAAATAGTACTCCTACTAAACATTGTGGAGGTAAAGACTAAACAGAATAGTATGTATTTCCTTTAATTTTTCTTTTTTCATGGAGTTTGCCCCATGCTACAAAAAACACAAGAGAACCATATTATTCTCACATACACTATTTTAGTTCCATCAAGTTTATCGCATTAATTTCATCCAATTAAAAAATACGATTCTCTTATAAAGACAATTTTAGTGAAACGAAGGGTTTAAAAAGTACTCATAACACGTATGTGAAGTGTAGTACTCTGTAGTCTGTAGTAGAGAGTTAGAGAATGATGGTAAATGTGTAGTACCTAGTACCACGACCAAGTTTTAGGAGTAAGTGAAGAAGTACTCCGTATAATACAACTTGAGAAATGCCTGGAAATTGACACGCAAGTAGAAAGTTTTGATTATGATTATGATTATGATTTTGGGAGGAAGCGATAAATAAAAGACCTTTTGAAGAAAAGCAAAGGCAAAGGCAAAGAAGGGTTGTGGTGGTGGATGACGCAGCTCAATGTTACTTCCCCCACCGCCGGGCCCCACCATGTGCTTCTCTTCCTATTCTCTTTAGATTCCCTCCGATGCTCCTTCCTCTATTCTTTGTTTTGCTTTCTTAGGAGTCATTTGGTTTATTGGGAAAGTATAAATTCCCATGAAATATCAACTTGGGAGAAATAAATTCCATTATCAAAATTATGAGAATTCAACAAATTTGTTTGGTTAAGAATGGAGGAAGTAAATTTTCATGGGAATTTCAACTTACCAAGAGGGGTAAGGTAAATGAATTTCCATGTTTTGTGGGAAGTCAAAATTCCCATGAATTTTTATTGTCTTCATTTTCACTTTTTTGTGTCAACCAAACAAAAGGTTGAAAATGAAATTCATGGGATTTTGACATCCCACAAAATATTTAGCCAACCAAACAAGGTCTTAGAGCATTTATGACCATCAACTAAAATATTGATCATGAGTAAACGAACTAGTAAAATTAAAATAAACATCCATATTAACATAGTAATGAATGAGAAAGATATATACGATATTTGTTTATAAGTGGGGTGAATAAAAAAGGTATATTATGATGAATTTTCTTCAACGATATACTCGTACCAAAGAGTTATCCCCTTAAAAAAAAAAATGCTCTTCATTAGAAAAAACGTTCATTTCAATTATTCCTTTTTGATATTTTACAGTATAATTTTCAATGCCTTGATTGAATTATTTTGTATTCGTCAGTTTATAAAATATCAAAATTTAATATTTTGAAAAATCAAACCAAACTTCTTCGATAGTTATATCTTCTTGTACACTATAAATAAAAAAAACATGGCCAAATTTTCTTAGGTATGACCATGCGATGAATAGATAATAAAAAGATAAATTAACAAGAGAAGAGAAGATAATGACAAGCAAATTGATGGTTGTCCAAAAAAATTAAACACAAACATTTGTTCAAGCTAGAGTGCTAGACTTTCAACTGATTAGTACAGTAGTACGATATCCCTCATTGCTTTGAGAGTTTGAGATAAAGAAAAGTAGAGACTTATCCAAATTTAATTTGATCTCATATATTTTATACTCTTATTAAAGGATTGCTTACTTTTTCTTGTTGTTGAATGGGTATCCAGGACTGTGTACTATACTATGACCTGGAATTTTTGGTGCCCTTTGATGTGTTTTAAAGCTCTGTCATTCTTCCATTTGTTTAATACCATAACACGTAAATAAGAAACTAATACTCCATACTTTCATTGCTAAAATAATGGTTACTTCCTTCATTTCTTTTATAGTTTTATTCGTCTTATTTGCCTTTTCAGCTGGTTTTCAATACATATATAAAAATTTAAACACGTATATCTTATATTACACATTGTTAATGGTTGAAGTCCAGAAATATGTTTTATATTTTATCACATATATCATACAATTTGAAATTTCAAAAAAAGTACTAATTAATAAAATCTCACATGTAAAACAAAGAGAGTTAACCGAAGAAGACAATAATTATAATGTTAGTTTGTAAAAATGAATTTTACATAGTACGGAGTAAATAATGATCATCTTATATGTGTAAGAGGTAATCCGCATTAGTAATCTAAACTAAAGCTTATGAGGTGTTTAAATTGGCCAAAATATATTCTATTATTATTAATAATGTTTAACTAGGAAAAAACCCCTTAAAATATGAACTGTATCTAGCCATTAACAGTTAGCTATCGTAGCTTTTGTCATCAAATTGGTTACTCAATCAGTATCAAATAAAACTTCAAGATACTCCATAAAACTATCAAGGCAATATTGTTGGTGACTTTTTAGTGTAAAGCGGACAAAACTATGCGTGCCTAATTTGCTCGCCTACTGTTTTCCACGTCTGAAGGATTAATCAGGAGTTTAATCTTTTGACAAAATTTCCACTCAAATTTTACGTAAAAAAAAATTATAAATTTTAAGCCATGAAATACAATTCATTTTTTGAATGAAATAAAAATTTATGTATCCAAATCAAGTTATGTATCTCAGTGATACATCATAATTCTGTATAAAATCAAAGAGTAGGGTGAAAATTGATCCCATGATTCTTGATCATTAGAGGGAAGTTACTATTATTGAGCTATCAAAGTATCTGTCTCTCTTAATATCGTGGATGAGTGGATGACTCTAATGAATGATTCAACGTTAATTACCAAAAGTTGTCGATTAGTCACCTCCCTAAAGTATCAAGATTATATTAATGGTTTCTGATGGGAAGTGAGAGGTGATTTAACGAGGGAAAAGAATGAACCATACAATAAGCCTAGAATGATTATTAGTGAAAGTGAAAATGATTTTACTTTTAATTTTACCTGGCCACTTAACAAAATGAGTTTTAAATTTTACTCCGTAATTCGTATGGGTCCATAGAAAACATAACGTTGCAAAAGTTTCTTCAGTGTTTCAACTAAATTTCTTATATTCTTACGTTTACATACAACATTATTATTCAGTGTGATAGGTATGAGTGTGACTGTGTGAGTATGTTTGCCAACGTTAGAAGATGAACTACAGATCGTTGATTTATATATTTATAATAGTGGATGTACTACTTCTTTTACTAATTGATTTTGAGAAATTTTTCAACGTGCTTTGTCTCACCTCCATTCCTAATAGGTCTTGCTCAAGATGACTACATTCAATAGTCCTCAACTCTTCATACTTGCTTTGTAATAGAAAGGGAAGATTTGCGGAGTATCAACTAATGTTACTGATGTTGAAGAACTTGGATCTGCCAGATCTACAAAAGGCCATCTTAAGGAGGCATGAAACCAAATATGAAATTTATCTCGTAGTCACATTCACCATCATGGAACTACTTGTATTCAATTCGTCCTACGATCCCTAGTCAACAGTTGTGTCATATCCCCTTGGCACACATCCAAACGAAGATATTATATATTGATCGGACAATTAAATAAAAATAATCTTAACTTCAATAAATTTGATATGTTATTTTCTTTAATCAATTACGTATCAATGGATTATAAGGCTAAAGCTTGACCCCGCAATCCTCCATAGGTGTAATCGAATTTTCTCTTAGTCAACCAAAAAAAAAAAAATTGTAGCTTTAGCTAAACTTTTGAAAATGAAAATGGCTGACTCACAAGCAACAAACAAGTAACATAATGATCATTCTCAAATCAAGCGACACTAAGAATGAACGATATATAGAATAAGAACATACTAGACTAATTGGCCAAAATGAAGTGGAGTAGGAGATCAAATTTTAAATGTCATTTTCTAATTTAAATTTCCCAATTATAATTTCATGGTAACTGCTCAAAAGAATCAGTATCTTTGGATTAAGTTGCTATAATAACACTATGTTAACTTTCACCACTTATGCATACAAATAAATACCCTTTAGTATTTCTGGAGAAACATCTGACCTTTCATGCATTTTATGGTCGTTATATTAACACTTCATAATTATATTTTGTCCCTCTTTTATTATTTATGATTTATTTGCGACACTTATTCATAAATTTAGGGGTTAAAACACATACTAGAACCTTCCAAGATTCTTTGTTTTACCAATTTAATGCAGTAATGCTGCTATAAGGACCTACAAATATGCTGCCCTTTGCTTATGCAAATAAGTTTTCTTTAATTAAGGACTTTATTTATTAGTAAGAGCATCAAGCTACAAGGAAAATAGAATTTACTTTTAAATTTATTTATATTTTACGATAGATTAAGGTAAGATTAGATTCCCCGCTTAAGTATAGACTTCCTTAATTTGATGCTAAACGTGTGATCAACACTAGTTTTATTCATCTTGTTTCCCCCTTCTAAGATTTTAAGTGAGTTGTTATTTGACCTTTGAACATATTCTAAAAACAAACAATAAAAATAAATAATAAATGTTAAGTAATGAGAGATGTGAGTCTTAATTAATAAAGTAACAAGTTAATAGTAGCCCCAAACTAATATACTTGTATTGAAAAACGAACCTATGAGTGAATCAAAGAGGTACAAAACAAGTAGGAAGAATAAGATGCGTACTAGTTGAGCTCCTGAGACAGAGGAAAGAATGGCATAAAGCAAGGAAACGTGATAGGAGGCTACTTTCACGTGTAACGCCGCAAGACAAGACCAACAAAGATAGGATTAAAACGTACTACGAACTTGATAACTTGATAAGAGAATATGCTTTGAATTGAGCGATGTATAACCCATAACCCATGCATTTTCATAATTGAAAACTAAAAATATAATGAAGATAGATAATGCATAGTTATTATTTCCTTTAAAAAAATTGAAAAAAAAAGCATAATTATTATGCATGTATCTAAACAGTGAATAAACTTTGTGGTTGGGGTTGGGGTTATTTATTGAGAAGTTACTCAATCGGTCAGGGGTAACTTATTCTGGGGTTATTTGGTTGATAAGAGAATATGCTTTGAATTGAGCGATGTATAACCCATAACCCATGCATTTTCATAATTGAAAACTAAAAATATAATGAAGATAGATAATGCATAGTTATTATTTCCTTTAAAAAAATTGAAAAAAAAAGCATAATTATTATGCATGTATCTAAACAGTGAATAAACTTTGTGGTTGGGGTTGGGGTTATTTATTGAGAAGTTACTCAATCGGTCAGGGGTAACCCTCGACCAAGTAACCCTTGATCGAGTAACCCCTGATTGGTCAAATAACCTCTAAATAAGTAACCCGGCCATGTGGTGAAAATTTGTAATATCTAAATTAATATACTTTGTATTTTATAACTACTTGTTTATGATTGCACCCATAAAATGTGCCCATACCCTTTGTAGTTTAATAAAGCAATACTCAAATTCAATTTGGCTTCTACATCCTCCCATAATAACTATTTAATTTCATCGTCAATACTCCTCTATCTTTAATGATTATTGTATTATTATTACAGTAGAGACAAACAAGTACGGAGTGATACTTTAACGTTGGAGAATTATATGATAAATAATTAAATAGAGCACGGACATTTAAATGACGACAATTAAGATAAATAACTTTAATTAGTCAAATAGAAACTACTGATATTTTGAAAAGAAGGAAATTTGTAAACATAGTATATAGAAAAAAACAAAAGGAATTTTTCACCAAGGGAAAGAAATTACTCCGTACCAATTTTGTAAGGTGACTTACATCTCATAAAGATGAAATTTTTTTTCATATAGACCATCAAATTGCTTTAAGTTAAAAAAATAAAAAAAAAGAGTTTACTGTTGCAAATTTGGGCCAATGGACATCTAGTTAGAAATCCCTTGCAATGTGGGCTTATCAGTATAGTAACCAAACTGAATGGTACTGTCAAAATATATATTTTTTTTCAAAATAAAATAAAATAAAATAAAATAAGAATGGGCCTATTTATGTCATTGCTTTGTAACCTTCATGAAATTAGCCCATAAGCCGAGAAGGAGAGGTCATGTCGGGTCTTAAATTCAGGACCATGTGACGTGGGCCTGTTAACTAAAAGAGGAAACATTTGGTAAATGATTTGATTGATTACGAGACCCGATTTCAAAGAAAAAAAATAAACAGATATACTTCGTATTACACTATTACTAAGGCAATTGGCTAACTAATTATAGGAGAATATGCGGCAAGTAAATTGAGACGAAGGGAGTATAATAATACTCCGTAATAATATTACATATATGCCTTTGATTGTAGGGCTACTAAGATCTAGTTTTAGACGTTATAATCAAATCCGATGTAATAAGTTTAAATTTAAGAGACTGGGCGTATAAAAGACATTCTAAGACATCCTAGTGCAAGCTTCTCAATATCAAACTTAAACAAGTAGTTTATTTCATTTTAAAATAATACAAAACACATAATAAAATCTTTATTGTTAGATTCACATCAAAATAATACTACAAGTATTATCTATAAATTGCTATACGAAGCATATTATTATCTATATTCACATTTTTATCCATATCTCTATGTTATTGAAATGGATTCAAATTATTAATTCATGAAAAATGAGTGTGTCGAAAGAATATTTGATCGTAATATTGTTGTTGACTTCTGTTTACTTGAACCTGCATCCGTCTTGGGATGGCAACAATAATTTGACCTCACTTCGTTGTCACAATTCATAATTGGAATTCCCTCGCTTATGCTAGATGCTTTGCTCAAATAATTTTGAGAAATCAGACTTATAAGAAAGTATAGTTAGGACTTAGGATGTCGGAGAATATTATATATTGACAAACTTTAGGTAAGATGGGTGTACATTAAATGTTGTATATTGGGTATAAAGTCATCTTAACATGGTCAGACTCATCACTCATTTACATATCCACATTGTACGTCTTCAATCTCTTTATGTAGATGACCTAGTTTAAGACGTATTTAATTAAAGTAACTAATATGAGAAAAACACTCCTAATTTGTACACCATGTGTGTGTTAGCCTTTTCTATCAATGACCAAAATTTTCATTATAACCAATTAGGTGGTAATATAAATTGATAAAGAAAAACATAATTTCAAAGGATGTGATGATTGCTTTGATGTAGACGTTAGGAAAATTTATTCCCTGTAAAATTACATTTAAATTCATTCTTATTAGCTTCAGCCTCCACTTAATAAGAGTTATAATTAAACACTCTACCAGTCAACCAACCAGGCTAGACCATAATTTCAAGTAGGGTTGAGCGAAATTATCCGAGAAATCGAAAAATTCGAAAATTTGAACCGTAATCGAAAATTAGGGTACCCATTTTGATAATCATAACGGTTCGGATATCCAATCCGATAATTTGTTATCGGGTACGATTATTGGGTATTATTTTAAAATTAGCGGTTACCCGATCCGATCCGATAAGTAATTTTTCCTTTTTTTTCCTACTTAAATCTATTTATCCAAAATCTAAACTCTTACTTTACTTTATAATCACTTCATAATTTAAATGATTAGTTATATTATTAGTAATTTGGTCATGATCATGTGGTATTATTGTTCATTAGTGTTGAATGATATCATACTAACTAAATTTTAAAGTTTAAATTTTCATTATTGGATATCATATTGGATACCCGATAACCGATTCAAAAATCCGGTTACTCGAACTTATTGGTTCGGTTAATGAATATCATTTTTAATGTTATTGGTTATTGGGTACCCGAACCGTTAGTGTTAACGATACGGGTACCTGACCCATGCTCACCCCTAATTACAAGTTTCATACAATAATTTTTTTTTGTAGTCAATTTTCATATATAGCTAGAGTTATTGCGTAAAGGTAATAACACTACATATTACTAGTAGTTAATCCTAATTAATTTCTAAACAACCAATGGCAATGATTACTCTAGTCCTTTTGTAGTTGCCAACTATAGCCAAGAGCCAAATATTACGACTAGTATAGCTTCGTCTAGAATTTGACGAAATAGGTAATCTTTTAGCTAGCATACCAAAGTTCTATGAAGTTATTGTCTGTTTTCTCTTGTTTTCCATATGATATAAGTTGTTCAATGTATAAATAAAATGTTGGTCCAGTGAATATATATGGTCGTCTCTTGTTAAGATGGGTATCTTGTGCACATGCTTGAATTCATTAATTCAACGCATGCAAAAGATTAAATGAACTATTAGTTCTTTTACTGAAACAAAGATTATTCCTGTAAAAGTTACAAAGTATGCACATAGTGTTTAGGTTTTACATAGTGTGTCTTTTAGTTCTTGTATGTCTAGAATTTGGAACCCTTTTCAATGATACTACTTTTTATAGATTTGTGATTTTAACATTACTTGATTCTCATTATATGGATCAACATCAGATTCTTTTATTTCTCTTAGTCAATCCGTAGTATGAAATGATGAAATTCATATACTATTCAATCCTATCATTCTATGCTAGGGTAAATTTTAATTTTAGGTTTGATGTGTATTAAATTTGTATATGTGTCGGTATATAATTACATATCCAAAACCCTATTTTGATAGTAATCTATATCCTTCAATTAACTAGGTTGAAATTCTTTGTACTAACCAACCGGTTTTATTTAAATGATTTAAGTATGTTAAGGCTGTGAACTAACCCTTATATTAACCTACTTAATTTAAAAGTTTAATCAAAGAAAACAATTAACAATGGATTAATTTCTTATACCCGATTTGCTGTATTGTTAGATATTTGACAATTATCTAATTTGGTACTTGGTTGTGATAAAAATTAGACAAATTATTATAAAAAAGGCTTTATAAAAAAAAGTCTGCTTAGTTAATCATATATCATTTAGTACCTTATTACTTATACACTACAAGAAAATAGTCTTTTCGTAGCGATTTTACATTCGCTACAATATGCACATATGTTTGTGAAATAGTAGTGGAATCTGTATCATTTCACAATCGACATAGTAAACCCATATGAAATCAATATGAATAATAATATTTATTCACCATTTTTATGCACATTTATAAAATTATGGAAAACCGTATCGTTTACAATCGCCACTAAAACCAAAAAATTGATACGAAAAGCCTTTTTTACACACTAGTAGAAAAAACTAAATAGGCAACCCCCCTATGGCAGCGGTTCATGAAAACCGTTGCCAACTAAAATGAGCGCCAATTAAAATTTCAGAGTTGGCAACGGTTAACCGTTGTCAACTGATTATTTTTTTTTAAAAAGAAAAAAAAATAAAAGGGTTAGAGTTGGCAACGGTTAACCGTTGCCAACTGATTATTTAAAAATAATAAAAAAAAATAATAAGAGGATTAGTGTTGGCAACGGTTAACCGTTGCCAATTAAAAAAAAAAAAATTTGGGCTCCTTTTATTCTTTCCCTCAGTCGCCCCTCTATCTCTCTCTCAAATTCATTCTCGTTCTCTCTCATCTCCCTCAAATTCATTCTTGTTCTCTCTCATCTCCCTCAAATTCATTATTCATTCAGAGCTCCTTCTCTCTCATCTCCCTTAGAATTATCTCCAAAATCTCGCATGCACCTCAGATCTCTCCAATTCATATTCGCAAGGTTTTTTTAGATTTTTTTTTGGTTTTTTTCGTGTTTTAATTTCTGGGTTCGAAATTTTTTCGTTTTTTTGGGGTTTTTCTAGGTTCGAATACCTGGTTTTTTTTTTTTTTTTTTTTTTCTCGTTTTTTTCTCGTTTTCTTAGTTTCTTGAATTTTTTGGGTTTAAATTTCTGGGTTTGGATTTTTTTCGAATTTTTGGGTTCGAATTCCTTTGGTTTTTTCTGGGTTTTTGCGTTCGGATTGTTTTCTGGGTTTCGAATTTGATTGGTTCGAATTTTTTTGGTTTTTTCTGTTTAAATTTCTGGGTTTCTGGGTTCAGATTTTTTCAGAATTTTTTAGGTTCGAATTCCTTTGGTTTTTTCTGGGTTTTTTGTTTCTAGTTTTTTTGTTAGTTTTTTCTGGGTTTATTAGGTTCGTTCTAGATTATTGGTTTTTTCTGGGTTTATTAGGTTCTAGATTAAAACGTAACAATGGTTTTTTCTTTGTTTAATGTTCTGGGTTTATTAGTTTCCAGGTTATTGGTTCGAATTTTTTTTTCTGATTTTTGGGGTTTTAATTTAATTGATGCAGGTAGTATTACAACTACAGTGATTGCTCATAGACGAAGGATTCAAGATTCAAGGATTTGGTGTTTTGTTGTTCATTGTTACGTTTTTATTTATATAATTTTTTTATAAATTGTAAAATAACAATTTATTTAATATAATATATTCATGTATATTATGGTGTTCATTGTTTTTCTGGTGTTTTGTTGTTCATTGATACGATTCTGGTGTTTTTTTTTTTCGGTTTAAACGATTATGGTGCAAGTTGATGCTGATTTTGAACTGTAAAAAAAAAAAAAAAAGTCAATGGCACCGGTTAACCGGTGCCAACTACATTAAATTTAATTAAAAAAAAAGGCGCCATAGCAATTGGCAACGGTTAACCGTTGCCAATTTGTTGAGTTGGCAACGGTTAACCGTTGCCAATTGCTTAAGTTGGCAACGGTTTTGAACCGTTGCCAATTATTTTGGGATTTGGCAACCCTCTAATACGCAACAGTTCAAAACTGTTGCCTTTGGGGGGGGGGTTTGAACCGTTGCCAATTTGCTCTATTCGTGTAGTGACACTAGATTTTAAAAATTTGTTTGATAAAGAAAACATAAAATATGTCATAGCTTCTTGGATAAACATTTCATATTAAAGCTTGAGGTTACATGTTCATAGATCATATGTAGGGATTTTTTTTATTTTTTTTTTATTTTTTTGTAGAAAATGAATTCAACATTTGTAGCGATTCAATAATCACCATGATTGAATGTTGTTTTCCGTATCGATTAACAAGGACAACCCCAGCAAAAGAGAAAAACACTACTAAAGGCTATGGCAACGACGAATATTTTATCGAATAACCATTCGTTGGAATTTTTTATTTTTTTTATTTTTTGTAGCAATTACAATCGATACAAAATGTTAAAATAATCGATACGAAAAGGTATTTTTCTTGTAGTGATATCAGGTCATATTAGAAAATATAAGTTAAGACCAAGCATTATCGTTATATTTGCTATTTTGTGCTTTAATTTTATAATAATAATAATAATTATGAAAATTACATATTTGGAAAATGTACCTTAATATAAATCTAGTATCTTTACTTACAAATCAACAAAGGTTAAAGTTTAGTCAAATTAGACAATTTTTAATTAGATATAATTAACAAAAAGTAAATTTAAATCGGATCATATGAGAACGAAAAAATAAGATGAACTAAACATAACCAAATTTGTTACCGATTTGGATTGTATTATCTATCTAGGATTCTAGGTCAACTATCTAGTGAATGTAAAATAAAATCAAAGGAGGTATTTCTTATATAGGGCTGCTGGCTAAGGTGGGGTAGTCGATCGAGTTGTCTATTTAAGGTGGGGTTTGTAGGTTAGGGTGCATAAGCAAGTCGGCAAGTTTGAGTTTGTTGGCCTAAGCAATTAAAATAGATGTTATGATGTGAAATTGAGTATCACGTGTTAAGGATTTTAGTATAACATGCTTATGCTCCAGCTTATCTGACCATTTTATCTCCTATGATTTCATTTTCTTGTATTTGTTTATACAGACAAAAACATAAATCACACTGATTGGTGAATTCCTGTTTGAAATTTTGTTTATAATCCCTTTTCAAACTTTTAAATTTTTGAAAAAAAAATAAGATAGGAAGTTATTGAAACATATTTGTAACAGCATGCATTTTTCTTTTATTTTTTTTTGAGGAACGTTTTCTTTTTTAAAATAAAATGTTTTTCATAATTGTGATACTAGAGATGGAAGTATATTGGGTTGAAAATACATAATTGAATATCTTTTAGGAATTTTGCAAATAAATGTGGATCAAGATGTTGACAAGCCATAAGGTGACAACAAACCTAAATTCTTGTACTCAAATAAGCTTTGGGGAATATATATATAAAAGAAAGGCTAGTGGTTGAGTTAAATTTAATACAATATACTCCTTAGTTTGTTAGGATTTGCTTACTTTAATTTAGCTATGCATGCATGAGACAAGAAAGTAATTGTTCTTCTAAGTATTTATTCTCTTATTACCTACAATAATATCGTTTTAATTTTTTTTTAATTTGGTATGAATTTATTATGTATGAATAAGACATCTAAATCATTGTTCTCTCCACCTAAAAATAAACATATAATTTTAGTTTTTTATGATTGGATTTAGTATGAATATGAAAAATTAGACAAGTGACAACGAAAAAATGTGCGTAAAAAAAAAAAAAAAAACTATTGAAAAAAGAATTCATCATTATTAGAGCTCATATTTATCAATGAACAACTAATCATAACTTTTATAAGTAGTCACATTAATACAACAAGTACACCCAATTTACACAAAATATAATAATTATTTATAATCCAAGTCAATCCCTTAAACTCACGAGCTTATCCTAATAATAACAATTAACATAATAATCTTTCTTATTATTGATTCATTTCTCTCTCCTAGTTTCATCTTCCCTCTATATATAACAAGCAGAATTGTACCCTTTGAAGAAGTCCCAAAAGTTTCATCATCTTCTCCCATAATACTAAAAGCAAAATAAAATAAACCATAAATTCCCATTTCCATTTTGCTTGGTTAAAATAAGAAATATCTTCTTTGCCTATTTTAGACCACAAAATTTCAAAATTCATTACAAAAACATCCGACAACCTTTTCTTTCCATTTATCATCAGTTTTCATAGATATATTACTTTCAATCACAGAACTTTAATTTTGTTCTTTCTCATTTTTATTTTTGTCTTAAATTAAATAAAAAAAAATTCAAAAGCTGAAGTGTCAATTTCTTCGATTCGTTTTGCCCCAAAAATATTTGTTTTGGATCGTCTCCCTATGTTTTGCTAAGCCACCCATTACTAGTACTATCCTCTCTTTGTCTCGTCTCTTTCTTTCTCTGATCATTCTTAATTTTTCTCTCTCTTTTCTTCGTGTGAACTTATATTCAAAACCAAAAAAATTAATCTAACATTAATAATAATGATGCAATTTACTGAAATTTCAAATTTCCCAACACCAAACACAATTTCTCTCCATCAAACTACAACCATGATGAATAGAATTAGGCCTTGGCCTGGTTTTAGGACTTCGAAACAAAACACTTCCTCTTCTTCTTCTTCATCGTCTTTAAACAATAATAATAGTATTAATAATTATAATTTAGGTGATGCTAATTGTATGGAACAACTTTTAGTACATTGTGCTCAAGCTATTGATAACACCGACGCTACTCCTGCTCAACAAATTCTGTGGGTTCTTAACAACATCGCCCCGCCTGATGGCGACTCTAATCAACGACTCACTCGCGCTTTCCTCCGCGCTCTTATCCTTCGTGCTGCTCGTACCCCCGCTTGTAAGTTCATCCTTAACTCCGCCACTAGCAACAACAACAACAACGGCAACAATATTACTACTAGTATGACTATTACTAGTAATAGTAATAATGCTAATAATAGTAATACTAGTAGTAGTATAGCTTGTGGTATGAACCTAAATATACACAAGTTCTCTCTTCTCGACTTGGCTAATTTTGTCCACTTAACACCGTGGCACCGCTTTGGGTTCACTGCGGCGAACTCGGTCATCCTAGAAGCTATTGAGGGTCGCACTGTGGTCCACATTGTGGACCTCAGTGTGACTCATTGCATGCAAATTCCTACTCTAATTGATTCCATTGCTACTCGTTACCAAGGTAGGCAACCCCCCACGGTTACACTAACCGTGGGGGCGTTTACCCAACAAGGTCCGCCCATGTTTGATTTTGTTTGTTATGATGACCTCGGTGTTAAGCTTATTAACTTCGCCCGCTCTAAGGGGGTGGTGCTCGAGTTTAAGGCTGTCCCCACCACCCCCTCAGATGGGTTTGCCTCCGTCCTAGACGAGGTTAGGACGAGGCAAGAACAAATGAGATTTCTCTATGGAAACCCTCATCATCATCATCAAGAAGAATTAGAAGAAGAAGCTTTGATCATAAATTGTCAAATGTCGTTACATTACTTAAACCACGTAGAGCCGGAAGAGGACCCTAGTGTGGTGATGTCGATGAGGTCGATGTTTTTTAAGGCATTGCGGAGTTTGGCTCCGACTATGGTGGTGGTTGTAGAGGAAGACGTAGATTTTACGTCTAGGAATTTGGTTGGAAGGCTAAGATCTGCGTTTAATTACTTTTGGATACCGTTCGATACGGTGGACACGTTCTTGCCTTGGGGGAGTAAGCAAAGAGAGTGGTACGAGGCCGATATTTGTTGGAAGATTGAGAATGTAATATCTCATGAAGGGGATCAGAGAGTGGAGAGGCAAGAGCCGAGGACACGGTGGTCACAACGGATGATGGAGGCCGAGTTTAGGGCGGTCGGGTTCATGGGAGAGGCGATGACGGAGGTGAAGGCAATGCTAGAGGAACATGCTACAGGGTGGGGGTCTAAGAAAGAAGAGGAGGATATTGTGCTCACTTGGAAAGGTCATAATGTCGTTTTTGCTACTGCTTTGGTACCTTCTTAAATTAGTTCAGTACTAATAATATGAGTAGTCATTAACATTCTTAGTCAGTGCCTGATGTTGTGTTTGATTATTAGCTAGCTTGATCCTTATTTTGGCAAAATTGATGTTATTGGCCTTATTGCTACTAATTGAGTAAATTGACGCCTAACTATTCACTGCGTCCTTATTCTAAACTGTTTCAATTTTTGAAACTTTGGAAACATGATTTTTGTCATTTGTGTAAGGTCGTGTCAATTTCTTTTAATATTTTCTTTTTTTGCCAATTATTTTTAAACTAGCTTGGTTGTTACGAGTAATCAGAACACATATGTATGTTCAAGAAATCGAATGTTGTTGATATGCCTAACCTAATATTGTTGTTCATCATATGGAAATATGCATTCCTATGTAAATAATATTGGCTGAATTGATACACCACTCAGTACAATTTATAGGGCACAAAGAAACAAATAAAAAATAGGAGTAGCATTTTAATTCCATTCGTTTAAATATATTTTTTGGATCAAACAACTGAAATTTGTCAAAGTAGTGAAGGACCAGTATAAAAAAAAGAAGCAAAGGTATAGAAAAATATCCAATGTGACAAGCAGAAATAGATAAGAAACATTAACTAGTACAGTTGTAAAATAGAGTAATATAGTGATTTGTTCAGTACCAACCTTACAAGTTTCAAAGGAAGTTGGCAAGTCCCAAAAGAATTAACCAAGTCACTTAGCTTGTGTCATATCAATCCGAATCTAGTCTAGGTTACTTTTATTCAAACTAACACCTATATCCGCGGCAAAAAGTTTGTTTACTAAGTTGCGAGATTCTTTCCCAGTTTGGCTTAGCTCTTTACGTCACAAACCAAAAAGTTTAACACATTATTGATGAGAAAGTGGTTAAACTTTGAGAGCACAGTGCAATATTAATACAAGTACTTAAATATGGTTGTTGACTTGTTGGTTGTGTCGGACTGTGTTTCTTGTCGAGCATGTGTATATTATGTTTGGGTAGGACTTATTTAAGACCAATAATCTTACTAGCTACGTGTTGGTTATACATCTTCCGTTTTTTTTAGTTGACACCATTTGACTCTTACACTATTCACAAACTACACTTTGACTAGCTTTTGTGATTTATAGCTACGATAAAATATAGTCAAGTGGGATCTTATTTGAATCGTCTCAATGTATATTTTATTAATATCCACTTTTTATAATTTTACAATGCCGAGAATTAGAGGTATTAATCGTTAAAATAGTGCGTTGGCAAGCGTGATAGTAGAATGGTGTCAACTAAATAAAAACGAGGTAGTATTTTATTAAAAAGCAGTCTTATACTCTTATCACAATTCAAGCTCATGTGCCACTGTATCGCTTCACTAATTTAATTCTGCATTGTCAGTTTGTCTTGCCAATTTATATACGTAGTAATACTTAATCTTGTCTAGGTTTTCTAAATTTTTTCACCAAGCTAAGCTTAATAATTTCATAAATTATTTGCATATCTTTACTTTCTGCCGACTTGTAATGATTATTTCTTAAGTATTTTTCATCATTTGGAAATTAGTTCCATCAAGTATATACTTGCATTATTAGAGCAATTTGTAAACGTAAGGGAAATTAAAGTAAATAAGATAGAATTAAAGAGGACCACTATTCAAGTTGCTGTCTTGCTGAAAATAGTGGACAAACATTCAGCAACGAAATGTAGGCGCTAAAGTAGCAAGGGGCAAATATAAGTGGCTAGTATCCGCAAGATTTATTGATTTTTGATAACAAAAGAGAAAAAAAAGAATGCAAATTGACAAATGAGTTCAAAAATGACATGCTATATCACATGCAAATTGAATGTGATCACTTCCAATTGCATGCCTTCGTCACGCTGAATGTGAGAGCGACCATCTTAGGATAATGGTTAGGGTTTATATGTTGGCTTTACATACACGTACAAGGAATCAAGGATATGATGCTTTTTCATTTGGATTTTAAGGATGTGGCTTATGATACGGGCCAATGACAAGCTAATTAAAGGTTATCAATTTATCATTACAAAAGTGGGCGGTGATCGAATATGTCAACCACTACTAAAACTAATTGTTCAAAATGTTTAAAAACTATGAAATTTCTTGGCTTTGATTTAGACGAAGGTGAGTAGTAATCGAAAGTCCAGGACAAAATTAATGTAGAATGAGTTCAATTTACATGAGATTTATTTATTTTAACTTTTCCAAACTTTACTAAACTTATTTTTGTCATATATTGATGAGCTTGTGTCTACTTTAGTACTTGTACGTAGGGCTGTACACCGGTCCAAAATTGGTCCGGACCTGTTAGGACCGGGACCTGAATTAGTGAATTTTGAGGACCGGAGACCGGACCTGATTCAACAGGTCCGGTTCCGGGTCAGACCTGAAAAATCAGGTCCGGTCCGGATTTGGACTTGAATAGACCTGTTTTGTATTTTAACCAAATTTAAAAGAAACCAAATATCAAGAAAACAAAAATCCCGAGTAAAAAATAAAAATCAGCCTTTGTCTTCTTTCTTTCTTATTTTCGTACAAACTCGAAACTGCAAAGTACAAACCTAAGGAAGAAAACCCACCCTCACCAGCACATCAAAACCAATCTGAACCAATTATATCAAAAACACATAAAAACAACTAAACCAATTTAAACCAATTTTCTAACACATCAAAACCAATTAAACAAAAAGGTACATGGATACTCTTCAAATGGGATAGTATTAGAAAATATTACGGTGAAGACGAAGGCACTCTCTAGGTAGTGGGCCTTGGGCTTTCTCTGACACCAGGTTCTAACTTGCGTCACAGGTTACGACCTGAGCACAGGGATAAAGGGATTTGCATTGATGCAGACTTTGCTAATACATCCTTCGACAATCTGCTAATACAGAGGGATTTGACAATCTGTCTAGCGATGGCGAAGCACTACCAGCGAGGTCGATGGCGTCCAGCGATGGCGAAGCACTACCGGCGAGGTCGATTTGAAAACTGAAGTGACGGCTGAAGCACTACCTCTGACTTTGAGAGGAGAGGAAGAAGAGGAGAAGTGGAGAAATAAGAGAAGAGCAGTGACGGCTGAACACTGAAGTTATTTTTTTTGGGTTACAAACAACAAACAAGTTGTATTTCAACTTTAAAAAAAAAATAAAAATTTAAAACACAATTTTATCAGGTTTCAGGTCTGGACCTGAAACCCCCGGTTTTAGACTGGATCTGGACCGGAACCGGAATCCCTAAATTTCAAGGACCGGGACCGGACCGGACCTGAATCTACAGGTCCGGATCAGGTCCGGTCCCAACAGGTCCGGTTTAGGTCGGTTTTCAGGTCCGGTCTCGTTTATGTACACCCCTACTTGTACGTAATACATTATACACTTACATAAAATATATTTATATCAATATACGACGATCTGAATTAATCAATGTGAATATCTTTTCTTCTTGATATTTTAGCTTAGTAAGGTTATATCGTGAACACTGTCACTCACATTTACAGTTCCATCTATAATCAATTTGAAAATTCACATATAATTTTGATAGGGTCAGGGTTTCAACACTACCCGATCTCAATATTATGGACCCATAATTCACAACAATATTTGTATAAATAAAATGTGTTGCCAAAGTGAAGCATTGCCCATACAATTTCTAGAAATAAACACAAATACTACACTAATATATCCTTTAATGACTTATGTGTAATTAACCACCAAAAGACCATTATGTGTGAGTGATTTTTTCTTTTTATTATATATAAAAAAAAAAAAAAAAAAATCTTGATCGAGTTTGACTTCCAATTTCCAACATATCTGAGTTAACAAAGAATGACAACAAATGATTGGATTTTGTTCCAATCAAAGGTAAACAAAGACACAACATATCATCATATCATACACATTGACAATTCAATCCTTACCTTAAAAATTAAACCCACGTGCGTTTTAAACTTTGACCTCCTTGTGACTTTCAGAACCTTTTTAGTCTCTCTCTCTTTACAACCCGTAAAATTGCCCTAAACTAATTTCCCCTTTTTTCTCTCTCTTCCCGCTTTCGCGATAACTCTGATTAAGCAGCTCATCTAATTTTCTACTTTCATTTTCATCAAATTTCTGCATTCTTCTTAACTTATTCAGGTTAGTCCGCTTTTAATATCTCTTTTTTGTTCTGTTTATGAATTTGATTTTTTCGATCCCAAATTTGGTATTCTAGGGTTTTTGATCTTTTTGATCGAACTTTGAATTTGCTTTATTGGGTGTTGGAATTTTGATTTGGTTCTTGAATTGCTTGGTTATTGATGATTTGTAGCTTAATTCTTGTGATTTAAGTTGAATTTGAGATGAATTTCTAATTTTGCTGGCGAATTCTTTCGCTGCTTGAATATGAACCCTAATTTGAGGTTTTTAATGTTGATAGTTGGTTGTTTGATGAAAAGGTTGAGCTTAATTCTGATATGGGTTTTGTTTGTTTTTGTTTGTGGATTCAGTATTCTGGGTTTATTCGACAACACTGTTGTTCTTGCTCGATGGCTGATCCAATTAGAAGATTAGGGTTTGGAATTTTAATAATAGACGCTGTTTCTTTTTGAAGTGCGATTTATAATTTCTGTGGAATTAGGGTTTTAATTTTTGATGGTTGTAAGAAATATGGAAATCAAAATGCCGGGTGATCGGCGTTTTGATAGGATTGACATATTAGAGATCAAAATTCAGATTTGTAGGAAAGTAGGAAGTCAGAGGGCTGAGAAGTACTTTGGTCTGTTGGACAGCTTTTTTGGCCTCAAAATCGGTAAGTCCGAGTTTGATAAAAGCTGCATTGCTGCAATTGGGCCGGAAAACATTAGCCTGCACAATCGCCTGATTACATCCATTCTTAAGAATGCTTGTCAATCAAAGACACCTCCCTCGAAAAGAAGCAAATTGGAGAGTCCCGTTGTTGATAAGGTTGCTAATGGGTATCAAAGAAGTTGCCTTCAATCTCTCTGTAGGGATGTGTTGCCATTGTCTCCACGCAAAGGAAGGACTCCTTGTTTCCGTGATCGTAAAAGCAAGGACCGTCCCAGCCCACTTGGCCCTCATGGGAAGCCCAATGCTGTTGAGGCGTGTAAGGATTTGGGCCATAAGACTCTAGAGCAGCAAAGTGCTACAGAGTTGCTGTCTTTAGGTAGCAGACCTATTGAGGTCAACTCCGTGGAAGATGGGGAAGAAGTTGATCAGGCAGCAATTAGCCCGGGAATTCACAGCAGGAGTCCTGTCACACCACCTCTAGGAATTCCTTGGAATGGAAAAGGAAACCGGAAAGTTATCAGCAGTTTATCATCGTCTAGTTTATCATCTTCTAGAATTCCTGTTGAATCGTGTCATGGAGTTGGCGAGCTACCCAACACAAGCTCTTTAAGGAAGCGATTGGAGCAGAAATTGGAAAAGGAAGGGTTGAGCATTTCACTGGATTGTGTGAATCTGTTGAACAATGGGTTGGATAGTTACTTAAAGAGGTTGATAAAGCCCTCACTAGAATTGGCTAGTTTAAGGAATGGAAGCAAACGACAAAATATGAGTGCTGAGGGTGTTCATGGCCTAAATGGACTTTGGCCTGTAAAATGCTTACAAAGTCCATCCATGTCTCCTACTGTTTCTCTTTTGGACTTTCGAACTGCTATGGAGTTGAATCCACAAGTACTTGGAGAAGATTGGCCAACGCAGCTCGAGAAGGTCTGCCTTCAAGAGTTTGAAAGTGGGGTTAGTGATTAGTTTGGAGAAGACATGGTGGGGTAAAATATGTTTTTGATAGGAACGAGGTGCTGCTTTGTTGATAGAATAACCTCTAACATTGATTTAAACCTCAGTAGATTTATCAGCAGTGATCCAGTGTAAAATTGCCGGGAATTTTTGGATTAAATCGATTCCATTGTATATACAACATCAAAATAGTATGTAGCAGGATTATTGTTGGGGACATGGGGGTGATGAGATATAAATAGGAAAATCATTGTAAGATTTTTGTTACTAATACTATTTGGGGCTCTCTGAATAATACAAGTGTCTGATTCTTCCCACTTTTGTTCAATGCTGGGTACTGCTATTTTCCTTGCTGATTATTTCAAATATTTTCTGTTCTAAGAATTCTAATGCAGAAAGTATTTATAACTTCTGAGTTCAAACAGCTTGTCATCCTAAAGATTTTAATTGCAACACAAATCAAAAGACGTAACAGTTGAACTGAAAACAAGAAAGGTATGGATATATATTTCATTGATGCAAACAAATTGATTTTTCTTGCAAAGGAGACAAAGTTTTGCCGCACTGTTTGTTTGCTTCAATGAGTGCTTCTCAAATTTGTATATGGTCACACCAATCAAACTGTAATATGCTGCCAAATTTGATTTACATAGACAAATATATGAATTCATAGTCAGAAATGAGCACACAAACATTTTGTTGAATTTCGTTTTATCAAATAGAAAAAGGTTGAAATTTAATGAAGATGGGGATCTTATGCATCTTACTAGCATAAATTCAAGCACCAAGATTAAAAGTGGACATATTCTACACTGCATGAAAGGGTCAATTCAGACACAAAAGACCAAGATAAAACAGTTTCAGAGATCCTATAGTTGTATTGATGTCATTTTTACTTCTCAAAAACCAATTACTTCAAACTTCAAGCAATTAGGCTGATGTTATGATTCTGAAAAAGAAAAACCCAAGGGCGGGACTTGTTGGATAGTGCGAAGGTAAGAGCGCTGATCTTTGTAGAGACACTGCTGCCAAGGTACTCTCATAACCTAAATCTTTTTCATGTATTATTCATTTATGCCGACCCTGTTTCCTTAATTAAGCTCATGCATAACAGCAGGATCATGCTGAGCAGAACATTTCAATTCATTAAACCATCGAAGAGATTAGAGAAGCATCTATCTAACACTGGTAGTGTGTCAACGAGATCCCGCTTGATCAAGCCAAGAATGCTCATGTTATAGTACGCAGCATACAAGTATTCAAGCTAATTTCCTTAACAGGTAATTTCTGATTTCAACAAAAACAAAGAAGATTGTACGTTTAGGACATATTGTACAATATTGCCTTGTTTACACAATCTTTATAACTGACAAAAAGAGCTCCTTGTTGAAATCACTGAACAATTGTCGTGAAAATCTTGCAGATCCTACAATGTGAGGCATCAACAATAGCCCAAGCAACAGTGTCGTCCACACAGCAATGAGCGAAGGAATTCTCCAGGTGCACATGAATTTTTAATTTTGGACCATTAGATTCAAATTACTAGTTGAATAAGGGGTGTTTGGTATGGAGTTAGTATAGGAAACGGAATGGAAATAAAATAAGAGGGGAAAAGGTAACAAATAGTGTTACCCTTACTAGTTGTTTAACACATCAAAGGAAACGGAAACAATTATCACCATTCCGTTTCCTCTTGTTTGGTATAACAAACGGAAATGAAAAATAAGAATGAATAATACAATATTGTCTATGTTAAATATTTTACGGTTAAAAAAAAATAAAATAACCCGTATTGTATATATATATATATATATATATATATATATATATATATATATATATATATATATATATATATATATATATATATATATATATATATATATATATATATATATATATATATATATATATATATATAAAGCAAAGTTGACACTCATTAATTATCCAAACATTGACTAATAATATGTCAATCATCATATAAATAATCCCAAGACATAACCTATATTGCTCAAGTTGCATATGTTCAACAAAAAAACAAAGACATGGCAGCAAGACCTCCACTGCCATTTGGTTCATGGACTATCATTGGCCATCTACATCTTCTCAGAGAGCTTTCTCACATAATAGCACACAACCAAATGCTACTTCTTCTTAAGAAGATCAATTGCATATTGTTTTTTCATATTAAATGGTGCTTGATAGAAGATGCGAAGCTTATGTTCTTCCGCCACGAGAATAGTAGCAACCTCTAAAGCTTCGGATGGAGAAATGCCATCTAACTTCATCACCTCGTCCAATACCTTGTTCACCTTTTCATCCATCCTTTGCTCCCTTTCTTCCGCTTTAGACCATGCACTAGCCATAGTCCCGAGATTAACATTGATATTTTCAAATATCTTCCTAAAATTGTTGGAAACATCATGGAGGGAGGCCACCAAATCATCATCATCATTCCTACACAAACTCTTCAAATTTACGTTGTTATTTCCTTTCACCTTAGTCTCCTTCGCCTTTATAGAGCGTTTTCCGGATTGAGTAGTAGAATCACTTGCGGAAGAATGAATAGTAAAAGCCTTCACTTTTGCCATTTTTGAAGGAGTTATATGATCATCCTCTATCTTCATGGGGCGTTTCCCGGATTGACTTGTAGAAGAATAAGTGTCCGAATGAGTAGAATTCACATCATCTTCTTCATCACTCTCGACATCGAATGGTTGCTTATCAATCTCTTGATCCATTTCTTCTATAGCATCAACAAACGACTCACTAGCATCTCCGGTCACATGGTCTTTTGCGTATATCTCCGCAAGAGTTTCATAGTGAATGAATGGAACTCCAAACAACCCTTTAACTTTCTTATGAGTTTGCCATATAAGAGGATGCAACAAGTCAAAACATGAAAATTAGAACTGAACTAGGCAACTGATAAACTTGCACATCTCACAACATCTATGAAGATGTTTGGTGGAACTGGCAAATAGAAGAGTCGATTAGCGATTCTCCCAGCCTACATTATTGAAGGTATTGTGGTCAAATTAAAGGCTAAACATATGATCTTCATGACAATAGTGTTGACATTCTTAACAAGGTTCTTGTAGGCTGCTATAAAAAAAAAAAAGAAATCTAAAACAAAATTACACTATTATAAGTAAAATCTCTACAGAGACCAACTAGCCATACGAAATTTCAGGCTTTTACATGACAAATCCAAATGTCAGTATCAGCTGATCAATCCTTTTCATCAGTAACACCTTTTGAAAACCTTGTGTTACTTAGTATTTCTCTAGCTATCTATGTTAAGTCTACCTGTTATGGTCGTATAGGTATTGTAAAGTTGTATTTGGATTAGGCCTGATCAAACGTCGGGCCAGGCCGTGTTCGGGTCGGGCCACTTTGCTGTTTTCTGCCCATTTTCTCGGGTCGGGCCAGGATTTGGGCCAAAATGTTGCTGCCCAAACCCGTCCCATTCGGGCCTACTGGGCCATTTCGGGCCTGCTTATCTAAACACTCTAAAGTCATCAACTTTAATTATTTTTTGTAATTTAAAGTTTGTTAGTGCATAAAATTATAAATTTTATTTTTTTAACTAAACTAGTACAAATAAATAATAAAAGTTTTGAATATGGAAGTACAACAAAGCCTACAAATATTAAAAAAAAGTACAATCCAAGTTCCAACAAAGTTTAAGTTAACATACCAATGTCCAAAACACACAATATTGAAAATTATACTAGAGTTAAATTATAAAACTAATCAACTTCAATAGTCTCGCGTTGATCTTTGTTTTGCTCATCTTCATCTTCTTCGTCTTCATAATTGGGATCTTGAGGTGAGAAAATATTTGATCCGCCTTGATAAATATGTTGAGATCTAAAGTTATTAGCTAGATTCGACGGAGAACACAGAATAATTATCACAAGAGCTTTTTAAGAACTAATTAATTCAAGCATAATTCAAATTCAAGAAATTAGTACTCCAATCCAGAAATTAATACTCCAATTTCTAGAAATTAAGAACCCTAAATTGAAAATGCTGACAATTGAAAATTAGAACTCAAGCACATCTTACGGTCTTACCTCAAAAGCCGCTTAAATGGAGGAGAGAGAGCTCAGAAGGCGCTTCAATGGAGAACACTGAAGGCGCATCAATGGAGAACTCAGAAGGCGCTTCAATGGAGAACTCAGAAGGCGCATCAATGGAGAACTCATAAGGCGCTTCAATGGAGAACTCAGAAGGCGCTCAAAAGGTGTGGAAGATTGAGATGGAGAAATTAAAGAAATGAAAATCTGAGAAGGAGAGTAAGGAAGAGGGAGTGACCAAGTGACGACTGTTAGGATAAACCGAGAAAATGAGAAATGAAAAGACTTAGGCTGTTAGGGTTTAGGTTTAATTTGATATTCTGAAAATAAAAAAATTGGACACCTCTTTTTTACGGGCCGGGCCGGCGCAGCTCGCGGGCCAGACCTGCTGCCCATACCCGCCCAGAATTTTTTCAGGCCTATTTTCCCTTGCCCAAACCCGCATTTCGGGCTCAAAAATTCTGCCCAAACCCGGGCAAATTCCGGGCCGGCCGGGCCATACTTGATCATGTCTAATTTGGATGGCTTTGAGCTGCTCCTGCTGCACTCAATCTTTCTTTTGCTCTGATGGCTTCTGTCAAAATTATGTCCTAAAATTATCTCCCTTGCAACCTATTCCCCTCCCTGCCCCCCTTCCCTGCACACTGCCCCTAACCCCTAGCTGAACACCTACCCCTCTCCCCCTGTCACCTATTCCCCTCCCTTCCCCCTTCCCTTACACACACTGCTTCTCTCCCTACTTCTCTCATAATCACTATAAGTAGTGCCTTTGAAGAAAAGCACTACTTCAGAAAAAATAAATCTTAATTTGGACTATCATCAAAACTCGTGAAATCTGGACAGAAACTATTCTAGATCATTTACATGGATGAAACACCTATATCAAGCAGCATATTATCACAGAATCAGAAACTTAATTGACAACCAGATTAATGCAGAAGCAGTGGCAGTGAGTTAACAGCAATTATAGAAGACTAAAGAGGGTGCAGACTACATATGAGCTCAGGTCATATGAGCTGTCCAGCAGCAGTTCTACATTGGCCTTTAATAGCATTACAATCTTCAGAAGAAGAAAAAAATGAACAAAGAGGAATGAAATAGCAGTTCATACCTTCACCCATTCATCGTAAACGACCTTGTCTACTTTCAACAATTTCTTTTCAGCATCCCATCCATATCCTGAGGTGGATAGCATTTCTGTAAATGCACTATATTTCTCCGACCAATGCTTGATCCTCGATTGACTCAATGTGGGGAACCGCTCTCAAGCCACAATTAGGAAGTACACCATTGATCATCTCTTCCAACTTATTCATGTAATCATTCTTAAACCCATTCTCACACTTTCACTTCGGATCGCAACTCAACTCATGCAAATATCTTATTAGAACCGCATCTCCTTCATATGTCCAATACCTTTTATTTTTACCTCATCCTTGATTGCTAGCCTCGATCCTAAACAAATTGTAGATTAGAAATGAATATAAAATAAGTTAAATTAGAAATGAACATAACATAAGGCAGATTAGAAATAACAGAAGGCAGATTAGAAATAAACAGATAAGAAGGCAGATTAGAAATGAACAGAACAAAAGGCAGATTCAAAGTGGCAGTGGCTTCAAAATGAACAAAAACTGAAAAATACACCTATATATATAATGTAATCGAAGGGAAAAAAAATCATACATTTTTTGCTATTGACCATGTCTACCTCTCGCCCTCCAATCATTAAACATATCTTGGTCTAATTTGTTTCTAAAATTGGTCCAGTGATCTGAAGTAGCAACACTTGTAATAAATTCCCTTTCATCATTGGAATCTCTTTCGGAATCATCATCGGATTCATTCAATTCATCTTCATTTATATCATCTCTAGGCATGAATTTTCTAATTAGATTATGCAATAAGCAACAAGCCATCACGATACGTCCATGAGTTCTTATAGGGAAAAATGAAGGACTTCTAAGAATACTCCATCTTCCTTTAAGTAGGCCAAAATATCTCTCAATCACATTTCGCGCCCTAGCATGTTTCATGTTATAGAACTCCTCGGCACTTTCGGGTTGTCGATCCGTCCATTCTTTTAAATGGTATCTTTGACCTCTATATGGAGCAAGAAAGCCCTCACAATTCGTATATCCCGCATCAACCAAATTATAATTACCTTCAAAGTTATTAAAGAAAAGGATTACTACCTACCAAAACTAAAAAAACTTATACACTCACAAAAGAATGAGCTTCACTTACCTCGAGGTACCCTAAAACCATTTGGGCTAGAGAGAGCATAGCGAAGTACACGCATATCATGGGTTGAACCTTCCCAACCAGGAAGAACATAAATAAATTGCAAATTGGGTGCACAAACACCCAATACATTCATAGCAATTGTTCCTTTTCTTGTTCTATACTTTGTTCGTTCTTGTGAAGGCACATTTACATTAATGTAAGTCCCATCTAATGCCCCTAAACAATTCTACAAAAATAAGAAAAAATATTAAGAAAATCCTACCAAAATTTAGGTGCTTAGAAAAGACCAATACCTTGAAAAATTTCCACCTTTCATCTTCACAATCATCCAATATTGGTGTGGGATTGTAAAGTAATACTTCGTGTAATTTGAGAAAAGCCCTTAGACAAAGGTGAAATTGTCGGCTCACGGTTTCTCCACTTCTAAAGAAATATTGTCCAATAGACCTATTCTCCTTATGGTGAGCCAACGTGTATAAAAACATGGCTACGATCTCTTGAAACGACATGTTTTTTGTTCCACTCAAACCCTCAATGTCTCTAAGCATCTCACAAATAATATTGAAAGTTTTTCTATTAACGCGAAACTCACTGTTGCATTTCACATCACTCTCTCTATAAAGCCCTCTCAAAACTAATATTCGTAGCAACTTTTTGTTTCTTTTTCTTTCTTTCAATTGAACACCCTTTATTGTAACAACACAAATCATATGCCACATCCAATACATCATCAAAATAATAATAACCATTGAAATTACTAGTTGTATTTGTTTTAGCTTTTTCTTCCTTATGGAACGCATAAGTCGAGGCATTGTAGAAACCTTGAAAAACCAGTCCAAAAAATATACAATAGTATCAATATATTACCCATCAAAAACCATTAAAATACAAGAAACAGAGAAAATAAATCGCAATTGAACCTGATAAACAGCAAAACAACAGCAATCAACAAAGAATGCTCCACCAATCACGCAGATTAGCAAATAAAACATTGTAATTATATCAATATCTAGTTAATCAACAAAGAATGCTCCACCAATAACGCAGATTAGCAAATACAACATTGTAATTATATCTAAATCAGAGTCATTGATATTGTCGAGCAAGTATAGCAATAATCAACAATTATAGCAATAATAGCAATATATAATTATATACCATCAAATTCAGCAGAAAATCAACAAAAGATAAAAAAAAAATTCAATCGAACAAACAAGTATAGAATTCAAACCAGAAACGACAAAATTGATATCGCATGAACCCTAGAAATTGAACGAGAGAAATGAAGATAGCAAACCTGATAATTTTTGAAGATTTGCAGTAGAAACTTGAAAATTTAGGAGCAAGATCTGGAGAATTGCAACTTTCCTTGTAGAATTGTCGAACAACTTTGGGAATTTTCAGATAATCGAGCGAGCAAAGAGGAGAGAGAAGAGTTTTCTTTATTTTTTTGTGTTAGAGGAAGGAAAGAGAATCTGTTTCCTCACTCATTACAGCGGAAACAATTGGGTGGAAATGGTTACCACTTACTAACGGTTTGCGTTACTTTAGTCCGTAACCAAACACAATGTAATGGAAACACTAACATGATTCCGTATCCACCCCTTTAAAAAACCTATACCAAACACCCCCTAAGTGTTATTCATATGAAATATAAACCCCGGTTCAATGTTGACCGAGTACTTCATAATGAATTGGATGTTGGTGGCTACTGGTTTAAGACTTTTAGGTCAAGTCAACAATCATTTACAAGTACTCTATTTAATTACTGTAATTTGATGAAAATTTCATCAGAAATCTGAATATCAATGACATTAGTTGAGTACCTTTTGTACTCTTTTAGCAGATTGTACCTTCTGTTCAGTTACAAAACTTACAACTAAGTAATCTCACTTTATTTACACCCTGACTCAATATCAGAATGGAATTTGTCAAGCGTCGCGCATTTTCTACTTAAGGAGTTTAGTTGTTGGCTGTTGTCACATTTAAATCTATTTTGTACATAGAGGTATATAAGAGATTCGGGAGGTCCTCCTGGTGTAATAAATTGATTTAAGATAATATATCGCTTGTAAGTTATTCAAACTCTCTCTTGCATCGTTAGACTTAACTCGAACTCATGATGATTGTAGGGACAAACCTAATTGAGCTAGAAAATCTTTTGATTGTGGCAACTCATACGTCACAAGCAGTGTTAAATCTATTATATGGTTCTATGAAATCAATTACTAAAAGTATATACTCTGAGAACAAATGCCACAATATACGTGTTTTTTTTGGGTGAAAAAGAGAGGCAAGCCTCAAGAAACGAACTACAAAGCAAACACAAAACACACAGCACACAACGACAAATAAACGTCACAATTTACTTAATATTACATTTGAGTAAAACTGTATGTCATTCTACAGAATTCAATTGAGACAAAAGTTATATTGTATTGAATAGAAAGAATGCAGTAATGGAGGAAACGAAGAAAACATATAAATTACATTACTGCACACAAATTGGGATAGATTCAGCTGAACTGCTTGTTTGCTTCTTCAATGCATGCTTTCTCAGATGTGCAAATGATCATGGAAAATTAAGGCCAATTCCAAAGTCTCCGGGTCCAATAGAATTACAATTCTGCCCAAATGATTCATGCAGACAAAATCGTGAATTCATAGAAGAGAGAGTCAAAATTAATCATTAATTTGAAGAACTTTTTACTCGAACAGAATAGATTGCAAGCAACTTTATGCTGCTACATATAATTAATAGTGGAAAAGTTCTAAGAAGAATAAAATCATATTTGAACTTATGATTAGATCGATCAACGTAAACATAGTTAGTGACAATTGATTCCCGGTGAAATTTAAAGTTAGGGAATAGGGAGTATATCAAGAATTAAGGCAAATGCAAAATAGTTACCGTGATGTTGCAGTCTCTGAAAATTTGGTCTTGAAAATTAACTTGGGCTAATTTCCGGGGAATTCTTGTTGATGCTGAAATGTGAGGCATGATTATCAATATAAACAAGAGTCCTAGCCATAGCGTAGTCCACAATGCTAAAATCAACCTGGGAAATCCAGAACACTTTAAAAATTTCTGCATTTTTGTATATAGATAGAAATCATAGGGAAATGTAATTCAATCTGTTGGAATTTTGTCCTTTCAATTGTCTAGGAATTTTGTCTTATAGCATTTATGTATTTTGAAATGGCAAAGCTGGCCAGTCCTAATTACAGTATTTAGAAATAATTTGTTTATATTTTGGTACTCATGTATGATTGCTGAATCGATCGTACTAAGCAGTATTCTTTATGCGAAGGATCTTTGGTTTGATTTTCTCTCATTTTTGCTTAAAATATAGAAAACCCAGATGGAGATTGGTTTATTGATAATTTGATAGTGACAAATAGGTAAATGAGACTTTTGTTATGGGCTACTCCGTAACCTTTGTGATTAAATTTAAAAATAGAGGGAGTATTTAAAAACAGAGGAAGAGTCAAGTTTATTGTCCATTATAGATCAAGAACAGAATGCTCTGGTGTTGTTCGTGAATAACAGAACGAAGAAGAGAAGAGGAAAATAAAATCAAATATTGAGATGATATGGGTTGCTAGGGCTCCGATACCATGTCAAGTTTTGTGTAAATGATTTCCTTGATTTGTATTCCATATCAACAGAGTATATATAATACAAGCTAAGAGTAACCTTAAGCCCAATTAGGACTTAAGTACATAAAACACTACTACACAAAATATAGCCCAACAGTATTAGTAATTATTAGATCATGACTTAAAATTTTACAAATTCACAATTTTTAGAACTTACATACCCAAAAAAAAAAAAAAAAAAAAAAAAAAGAAGTAATTCATTTTTTTAATTACTTCCTTTATTTCCAATAGAAAATTTGAACAAAAAGAATACTACTCCTAGTATACACTTATACTAGTAGCTTGCTAGCTAAAAGAGAATTCATCTAATAGAGTATTAGTTGAAGGCATCACATCGAACTCGAATATTTCCATTCTTGGAATTCTTGACTCCGACCCGACCCAATTTGATCATGGACTGGGCAAAAGCCTGTTTAAAGCTCTGTGAACTTTGGGCCCAACTTGTAACAATACCCCTGGTCCTTTTATCCGTATATAGGACTTGATCCGAAGTAAAAAGGCCCTTTCCATTTATCAAGTTTTTGTAGTAAGCGTTATCAAACACCCTAGGTGATTGTACATCCATGTTAACAGCAATTCTAGGATCCACATTTTTAGGGCACATGCTTTGCAACTGGGCAGCAAATTGCGCGTTTAGGGTTGGGTCAATCGGGTTACTTGGTGTGAACCCGTATATCCGGTTAGAGAACTTGTTGCAGTGAGAAAATCCCACCATGTGTGCCCCTATACATAATGAAAAGATTTAACAAAATGATAGAGAATTTACGTAGAATATTCGTAATAAGGTACTTTTTCGGAGTAATAATTTTGTTGTATACGGGTGCAACTATTAACTCTTTCTGTCCAATAAAGCTAATTAACAGAATTCATACAAATAATCATATGTCATTACATAAACAAATAATCATATGCCATTACATAAACAAATAATCGTTAAGTATCCTAAATAAATACAATGTAACTAATAATTACAAATATAAATAAAAACATAAGATTTTAAAAATTATCCGGACATTGATGACCTAAAACTAACACAAAATTACTAACACAAAATTCGCTTGATGGGGTTTTGTATTGATACGAAATTTTATGTGTCGTATGATGTGTTAGATCTGCATGTAAAAAAACATTTAGTACATAAAATATAAACATATAATCGTTGAGTATCCCAAATTAATACAATGTAAGTAATAATTAGAAATACTAATTTAAACATAAGATTTCAAAAATTAAGCTAAAAATTACCCGGCCATTAATGACCAAAAATTAACACAAATTTACTAACACAAAATTCGCTTGATGGGGTTTTTTTATTGATACGAAAATTTGTTTGTGTTGTATGATGTGTCAATTTATAATGGTAGGTATCACAAATTTTAATTTAATTATAATTAACGAACAATTTGTATTTCTTATCATAAAAACTATCAAAATTTATCTTATAGTGATAGGTATCAAACTTTATTATAAGCGTTTATCATTTAAATATTTTTTCGTATATTTATTTTTTGGATTTCTTATACTCGTAGTATTGAATTAATAAATTTATCTTTTCCTATATCTTTACTCTATTTTTTTTCATTAAAATAATTTAATTCGTGGATTATAATCTATGTGGCATTAAAATTTTAGATATATCAAATCTAATCCGTTAATTTATCTAGGTGGCGACATAATTTTTTAATTCAAAAATAAAATACAAATCTTTCTTCTTATTGGTCGAAATAAGTATATTTCTTATGTGGCGCTCCGAATGCTCTCCAAAAATGCCTACTTTATATATATATATATATATATATATATATATATATATATATATATATATATTAGATTAGATTATAGTTATGTTTATGTAAAGGATCTTGTCCTACATATACCTTTCTAACATAATACGGAGTATTAAATAAAACATAGATGTTTCTATTTCTATTCTCGAACCATATAAGATTTGTGATCGAGAGTGTTCATAAATAAAGATGTTTATTGATATATAAACCGAATCCAAGACTTCAACCATCAGTTTAAGTTTTTGGTTGATGAGATGGTCTTTTAACATGGTATCAAGAGCCATCGTCTTTAACATTTATTTTGTATTTTCAAATACCATTGGTCATATATGTGCATAAACATGTATGGTTATGTATTATTAAACACATTAAAGAGTTGAAACTATAAAACCGTATATATATGGAATAAAATTTTACATCTTCTTATATACTGAGTACTCAAACTTAATTAATGTTTTGACTCTATAATCGTGATATTCCAACCAAAATCTTCTTTTAGAAATAGGGGGGTTATTATTATGGAAAAATCACTTGGTTTATTGTGGAGTGTGGGCGTTTATCGACGATACCTTCATGAGTAAGATACAGCTAAAGGATGTTATCGTTACAGCAACAACTGATGTGTTTCATGTGTTGTATGGATTTTATTATAGGACAAAACAGCTTGGCCAAAGTGTTTTGGCCATTAGCTAGCTTAGGGTGTTGAAAGGTAACATAAAACTGGCATTCGATAAGACTTTTCTAGGGCCGATGGAAGAAGGGTTCAAACTACTTCCTTCTACAACATACTGTTGACATTTGAGCAATGATTGGGAACTACAAAGAGGTTTTCAAATTGAACCCTCCTATAACATTTTAAGCAAATGCCACGTAAATGAAAGTGAAAAAAAGAAAAAAAAAATTGACTAATGATTTGCAAGCTACCTTATGATGCCATTAAAATTAGTGTTTTCTTATTTATTAGTGATTTGTTTTTTTAAAAAAAAAATATGCTTGTAAAAGAAAAAGTTATTCTTAAAAAAAAAAAAAAAAAAAACAATAATAAGATTATCTGTAAACATGCATTCCACGAGAAATCTCATGGCATAACTAATTGTACATTACAAGGTACGATCAAAGCTATACGGTACCAAAAGCAACCAAAATCCGATTAGGGCTTGGGGCTTCAGGCTTCCAAGGTTGTTCCAAAGAGTTAAAGGACGAAGTCGCTTTAGATCTTGTGAGTTGTGACTATGCGTGGGAACACTCTTGTGGACTGCAACCAAGAGGAACTCTTTCTGGGCTTTAGTATCGTAAAACTCAAGTTTGACCCATTTATACATGTGTGGAATATGCTTGGGCCAGATCTCAAACCAACAGAAACAGGTTACTTTGGTCTTGCGTGGACAGCATTTGCTAAAGGTTTCGGGCCGATTTGTTTATTCAAGTGGGCCGAGCCATGGGGTGCTTTTTACTGATGATGCGTTATAAATCTCATACTGAAGCAAGACTATTAACCCAACTTGTTTGGTAATTACTCGTTACACTTTAATCGGACATGTATATGCACATCAGCGCATGCAACGAGACCAATTTAAAGTCATGTAACGCTACATATTAGTCATGTTTTCCATGAGTAATAAAAAAAGAGAACAAATTTTGTAAAGAGATTAGAAAACGCTTTTCACAAGAGAAATTCTAATGAACAGAAAGATATACAAAGGAGTATATGTATGGCTTAGAACTCATAGAAGAGTATCTATGACACTACTAATATCTCTCATTTTGTTTAATGAATTAAAAAATGTGACTAATAAAAGTGCTTCTAATAAAAAGTTCGTAATTTGATGATGTGACAACCCTCAAAACGACAATACAAAGCAAAGAAGATAAATATTCTGTTATGGTTGGCTAGTGAGAGCTGATGCTGCCCCCCTCAAAAGCATAATCTTCTTCTTGCGTTGATTAAATGATGCGATCCTCCAATTATTAGCCGTAAAATTACATTTGTTTAATTAATTATCTTTGTCATTATCACTAATCACTTGATTATTTTATTAACAAGGATTCGAAACTCGTCAGACTCGACTTGATAAGTTAGGCCAGTTTGGTAATAAAAAGACATACTACAAGAAATCGTACGTATTTAGGCGTTGAAAAATATAAAGTATAAATTATTTCATGTTTATTTACTTTCTTGTGCTAATTCTTTGCTTTCTAAAGTCGCTTTCCACTTCATATGATCAGTGACTATTGGATGATATTTTTATAATTGGAAGTTTGGCATGATTTGAAAAGTTAATTAATAAATTTTCATACTGCCTATTTGTATTTATTTATTTTTAGTTAAAAAAAATCTCCACCTCTTCAAAAACATGTACTTCGACGGATTTATTAGTACTTACAAGTTACAATGGCTTAATCATCAAAATTTTGACTTTTTTTTGTTACTATAAAATGTGAAGTAAAGGTTAACATATACTGCCCCGTTTAACAATACATGTAATATTTTGAGTTTTTACGTTATTTATTTATTACTTCGTACTATTTAACTTTGACTGCACATTTTACGTGTATGAAAATTAAATATTTATATTTAAAATATTTTTTTTATTCAATATATTTTAAATATTGTTAGATTAGTCCCAATATATATTTCCAAAATATAATTTAAATTTTTTTAAAGTGTATTTATATCTACAAATGTAAGGGTGAAATTGGTGTTGGAAAAAGTGGAATATTACTACTACTCACTCCGCTTAATTCTAGAATAATTGACACACTTTGACATTTTTTACTATTCATATATCAAGGTTGACTATAGTATTTCACTAATTTATTAAATATAGATGTTATTAAGTGATTTATATATGTTTATTCAAAAAATAAAGTAATTTATATATGTTGTTATATAGGTATTAATATAATATTCATAATCTCAATTATAAAATCTATTCATAATCTCAATTGTGATAGAAGTACAGATTATATAATTACATATATTTAGGGTTAAATTAGTTGATGCATTAACAAATGTTTTTAAATTGAATAGTATCAGTTATCATGGAATAGAGGTATATCCGTATATATAATACTTTGTGTATATACAAAATTGTTGACCTTTTTTCTCATTTCCGTACGAACTAAATGAACAACAAAAGGTGATTGATAGAGTAGTAGTGACTTTAGCAAAATCTTCTAGAGCTAAAAATATCGTTTTATTTCAAAAAAAAATAAAGAGACAAGTTGTGTAACAAAAGTAAAAAGATAGATATGCTCTAAATTTATCCCCTAAATTGGACCAATAATGGGGGTCCTAGGTGAGACAATGAAGCAAACAAGCAATACTATCAATCCATGCAAACCACAAGCTATACAAGTCGTAATCTGCAACTACCTAAGCGTGCAATTACAAATTAGAATTTCAATTGATTACGATAACGCTATTGAAATCTAGACAACCTCTTACCTAACTTAAATCAATATACTATATAGTATATGATCATCACCAAAATTTTTTTTATACTTTCCTAATATTAAGGAGACAAGAAATGACTAGTCAGCTACCTTAATATATGGATCCTCTTTCCAATTATTAAACTTTGCTATATTATTCTTAGTTCGAAGTTGAATTGAGCATATTAATTTGATTCTCATATATATTCTCCGTTGCGTAAATAAGTGTAGGAGTTCATACTAATTACTAGTCAAAGCTCATGTCATTTGTATAATTCTGAGGGGTGTTTCACACTATTTGAAATTTCTAAGCGGTTTTTTTAAAATTAGGTCATGCATAATAAGAAAAAATAAATAAATTGTTGATTTTGTCAAGGAATTTTGTGTGAGGATATGTTGAAATTGTACTCAGACATTTACATATGTTAGATATTGTAAAAATCGAAAGAGACTCGCTCCCATTGATTAAAACAAGATAATTGATTTTGAAAGTCATGGATGATTGCATGCTAGATTAATTGCCTATTAGCATGGTAGTTGTTTCATTGGGGCTAAACTTGGGTGTATATTAGACATTATTCTAAGATATACTTGTGTATATATTCTAATAAAATAGTGAATAAGATAAGATTATATTAAGATTTTTAAATGAAAACGTTCATCAAAGTATTAGCTCAATACCTACCATAGACCTTATTATGCTTCAAACCAAACTAAGAAGTCGAATGGGTGTAACATAAACTTGTGCGGGCATTGTTATACCCCCTTAAATTAACTCACTTAGACAAGCAAATTTCTAATTACATCTTATCTTCCTCTTATCCTCGCTCTTACAATTTTGAGTTATATTTCATGTATATCTAACCATCTAATTAAAAAACAAAAAACACACACCAAAATAAGAAAAAATTTCTATAGCTAAATGATTCTCTGGCCAATAACATAGCAAAACCATCGTAATCCACCTAATGTAAACAAATAATTAGGGATTACAATAATATGATAAAAGCGTTGTATAGATCAGAGATTCTTTCATCCTCCATGATTACTATAGTTAGGTATATATAATTACTCTAATTTAATCATAAAAGCTTTAATCCCTTAACCGGCCAATATCATAATGTGCCCGTGATCATGACAACAGAAATTAAAAGTAATCATATCCATTAATTACTCTATTTTTGTATTTAATCAAGGTCTTAAGTACTCCTTGATCTTCTGCGAAGGTCAGAAAAAAATAATTATTATATGAGTTCCTACGCACCCCACGCGTCAATTATAATAATCATATTATTAATTTATATAATAAGGTGCTCTTAATTGTATTCATCTCCTGATCCAATGAACCTGTTGAGGAATTGTTTTTAACATATGAAACAAATGAAGGTGCATTTTGAGCTGGCTAGTTAGCCCTTCAGGGAGCATCCTAACTTATACTTTATTTTTGTATATATCATCATATAATATAAAGTAATTTTTGTTATGGAATGGAATTAAAAGGGCCAATGGTACATTATTTGTGGTTTAGATCTGAAGTTTATGTGATCAAGTATCTAACTTTAGTTTATTGAAACTAAATCTATTTAATTAAATGATTGATTTTAATGTAGTCTTATGACTTTTGATTACCACAATTTTTTAAAATGAACGGTTGAGATTATTTATTTTTTGATTTATTTTTAATTAGTAATAAATATATTTTTATCTTCCAGAAATTATTTTTTAATATTTTTGAAATTCTGAAAATAAAAAAATAATAAAAAAATTATTTTTAATTAAAATTACTAATTAAAAATAAATCAAAAAAGAAATAATCTCAACCATCCATTTTAAAAAATTATGGTAGTTAAAAGTCATAAGACTACATTAGAATTATTGGATTGCTAGAATTATGACACGAAATCAGCAAACTCAAAGCGCCTAATAATATGATTAGGGAATATCTTATATAATTAATTAGCAAGAACATGATGAATCAGATTCATGAACATTTCAAGCAATGTGATTTGATAGAGAATATGCATATTGTGGTGTACTTAAAGTAACTAATGTCTAGTTGGATTGGATTCGCAATATAGTTTAAGGCATCAATATAAGATTTAAGATTAGCTTATCATTTCTTCTAAGTTTAGATATTTTGTTTTTAATTAAGATTTAGTTTAATGGATTATATTTAAAGGTATCGGAACCTTTTCACTTTGTTCTAAAATTGTGGGAGAATTTGATATATTTTCATTAAAGGTTTATAATCAATCAGGTTCATAAACTTTTATATGTACACTCTTTTTGTCAATGTTGTCATGTCATTCCTTTAATTTTAATTTTTAGTTGAGATTATGATGAGTTATTATATTGTAGAATATATTTTTGGTCAAAGGAAAGACTTTTATGTTATTTTTCAAGAAAAATAATCATATTGCATGCATGCGATGCTTATGTGACTAAATAGATGAAATTTTCCGTAAATTTAACACAATATATATTCGGTGAGAATACATTATACGCGTTTCATAAAAAAAAAGGTCGAATTTATATCCAAATTCATATTACTATTAAATTTATTATTATTATTTTTTTTATAATACATACTATATAATTGAGATCGTATTAAAGTGTATTAAACACATAAAACGTATTCCCTACAGATACATGCAAAAGACCTACAGATATGTCAGCTCCCTTTGCCTAGAACTTGAAGACCACCATCACAACACCACATTACACACACGATAGAAGTCATAGAAAACACACACACACAATGACACAAGTAACACAAAACTACCACTTAGAGCTCAAGTAGAACACTTAAAAACCATTCACATACAATATATTTAAAAAAAAAAAAAAGAAAGAAAGAAAAGAAAAGCACCAATTTAACCGACTTTATTATGTATGTGTCACTAACAACTGATGATAATGATCAATATACAATCTCAGGCCCTGTTCTTTTGACCTTCTGAGCAGACCAGAGCAGATTTCAGCAGATCAGTAGAGTAGGTATTAACAGCAGATTATTAATACTTTGTAGAGCAGGGCTCAGCAACTCAAAAGAATAGAATCTCAATACGTGTACTCGATCAATTCAACTTATACTTGTACTACATATATAGACTTTCTTGCTAGCAATGTGTGATTGATTATGATGATGATTCAATTAACTATACACACTCACAATAAATAATTCAAAATTAAACTCGTACTACATATATAGACTTGCTAGCAATGTGTGATTATGATGATGATTCAAGTAACTATACACACACATACAATAACTAGATTCTCTCTCAAATTAAAGCAAGAAACAAAATAACATTAAAATTATATTATGCTTTAAAAATCAACCTCAACTTTTCAAATGGATGGGGTCATCCTCATAACTCACAAGTGATAAATATGTCGTTTAATTTGGTTCCTCTAGGTCCCTATAATTCCTAATCACATAAAAACCTTTTTCATGGGAGTTGAAAAATCATAATATTGGGACCAGAAAGCAAAGCAAAAACCTTTTTATAAAAAAGGGGTTAGCTTGTTATGGCTGAGTCTCAGGCTTTTTCAGCACACTCGCAGTCCCACCCAAAGGACTACCTCGGCCCCACCCTGCGCCTCCGTCCACCGGCAACGCGTGCATGTCGTCTATCTCGATAGCCGCTATATCTGCACTTGCTAAGCCCTACATGCATGTGAACATCCTTTTGGTACTACAACTCTAGGATATTAAATTTCATATTTTTTTCAATTATTGTTATAGATACACCCCTGTTAATGCACGAGATATATCATGTATCTGTAATGAAAATAAGTTTGGAAGTTAGGTAAAATTATCCTTCTGATATATTTTCTTTTTCTTCGTAAAGGGATACTACACACAAATTGAATATTATGGATTTGAAGGTTCTTGGTTGAAAATTGGCAAAACTATAAAATTTGCTCATTGCAGGCTTTACAGCCATTTAAACTTTGTATTTTGCAAATTGTAGCCATTTAAGAAAAAAGTTGCAAATTGCAGCTCAAAAGTACTAATAACTTGTTAATTGCCACCTAAATCAAATTTTCTTCGATTTACGCGCTGAATAATGTTTCGTATAGGTTTTAGGGCTCATTTTAGTTCTTAAGGGTCCGAATTGAGCTCAAAATTAGCAAAAAAAATATCGTAAGTGCCTCATTTTGCGTATCAAAAAATGTATTGATTTGTGTGCAACTAATTTTTTGCCGTGAAAACGAAGTACTTATGTTAATTTTTTGCCAATTTCGAGCTCAATTTGGAACCTTGAGGGCTAAAACGGCGCCTAAAACCTTGACGAAATATTTTTTAGCACGCAAATCGATGAAAATTTTGATTGGGTGACAATTTACAATTTATTAGTAATTTTGGACTGCAATTTACAATTTTATTTTTAAATGGTTGTAATTTGCAAAATACAAACTTTAAATGGCTGCAATTTGCTAATTTTCCTTTTTTTTATCAATCATACGAGAGTAAATTATTATTTATTTATTTATTTATTTATTTTTAGGTTTGTTTGGAGGGGGTTTGAAAATTCAACAAGTAGGGTAGAAATTGTATGGTACAATAGTAGATACTAGGGTAGCTAGGTTGGAGGACCACTTGAAGATAGTCGCAAAAAACAAGTTGAAGTTTAAGTGATCGATGACTTCCAAGAGTTCCCTGAATTGAAGTACTTTACATTTGATTTGTCTTCACTAGATTTAGTAATCTACAGTAATCTTTTTATGATAAAACATCTTGGATAAGCTCAACTTAGCTTGTACGATATTTTTGTAAGGAAAATCTTGCATTAAAGTATAAAATTCATCTTACTTATTGATCATTGTGCATTTATAGTATTATTATATGCAACTGTTTCATTTTGAAGGGTTATGTTTTTTTACTTATGTCTATTCTTTTTATTGGTTACGCTTTTGATATTTTCTTATACGAAGTAGCATCATCAATTGACTGATAATGTAGTGTGAGACATTTATATGGATTATATATTGAAATCATGCAAAACTAAAGCTAACTATGAAGTAGGGTTAAAATGACCAGAGAGAAATAATTTAATGCACCATTGAGAAATACTACTCCGTAACAAAAAAAAATAGATAAGAGAAATTAGTGACAGCTATCTAATAATGAAGTTATTACAGATAACGTTGTACCATCAATTGAGTGTGTGACGCAACATATGGAAAATTGTCATTTTTTCTAGAACAACAACATTAAGATCAGAGGTTATAGCCTAAAGCTAAGGGATTCGATTTGTAAATATTTGACCAAATTAATTGACATAATTCTAGGTTTAGCTTTGCTATCTATGATAAAAAAAAATAAAAAAAAAAATAAAAAAAAAAGGCAAAGAGGGCTTTTATTTGACACAAAGATTTCAAAGTTAGGCCTACCTTAAAAATAAGCTTACTACACGCCCTAAATTATGCTTCGTCGTCCCACTTGTCATTAGTACTAACCAAGGTAAATGGACAAACTTTTTCTTAATATTATTTATGAGGAAATTGAAGAGGGGAGAAGTTTCTTATAGACAAAGTATAGTGATTTGCTTTTTCTTCTTTACTCTCTAATATATAAATAGATAATTGACATGCATAATATAAAAACTAAGGTGTATCATAATTAAGGTATGTAGTGATCATATGTCAACAAACTTAAATGCAATTACAGACTTATGTCCCCCTTTTTGCATATACATGTAAAATCTAAGTGACATGAACATATATATTCCCTACTGAAGTTGAAAATCTGATAATATAAATACTACTAACATAATTTTATATTACTTACATAATCTTAATAACATTAATGAATAAAACCATAATTAATATAAGCTGTATGCCAGTTAGAAAGTACATGGCGATGTAATCTTAGATTGATTTTCTTAGTACTCTATCCACATGCTCCAATTAAACATCCACAATCATTGTGCTTGGATATATTTGATTAAAATCCAACCAATTAGACCCACCTATTTTAAAATTAATAGTATTACATCATACAATATGATCATGCATATATATAACTCCTCCATTATTTAAGCACTAACCCCTCTTATTATTCCTAATAATCTGATCTCCCTTAAATGTTGCATCTTACAATAACTTACAGCAATATAATTAATTAATTAATCATCTAATTAAGTAATTAATTAAAGAGGTATCAAATTAATAAATTAAAGCCATTGGTAGATTAATGTTAAAGATCCTGCGGCTAGAGTAAGAACTTTTGGACTATTCCAAGAGGTACTCACAAAGATCGTACGGTGAGGATCAATGTGTCGGCGGGCCCGGTGGGTGATGCCACTAACTTGGTCTTGATTTAATTTGGATTATCATAAAATTTAAATTAATTTGTACTATTTATTTTAATTATTTAATTAAGTCATCAGCCAACTGTATCAGATTACATACATTACTTGGCTCCATGTGATTCTCCAATTGGCCGTCTTCTTAGCTAATTAAGCTGGAGCTCTCTATTATTCTTCCACTATTATTCTATATTTATTTATTTCTTATATTTTTAGTGTCTTTTAATATTTTGTTATGAGCATTTTCAAACTATGCGTATTCATGTATTCTACTTTGTAATTGGACAAATAATGTAGATGAGATTTGATCACAAGTTTTAAGTATCATTTTACATGATTTTAACCAACTAAGCTAAGATAGTTGACATGATCATCCATACCGTAAAATACTTAATTATTTTTCCCTTAGTTACTTGTTTTTGTATGACACTTCGTTACTTATTAGTGATTTGGCACGTTCTAAAAATTACTTGTAAAAAAATGTTACTCCGTATGATTTAGGTTTTCCCCTCATCCATTAGTTAAGACTTACGAGTAACAAGAATCATCATACATATCATTAATGCATGATAATAATGATTTAGGCTCTAATATACCCTTTAATTAGCTGGTGGTAACACCGCCCTCCAAAGAAAAAGGAAAACTATATCATATACGTAATTAATTAATTAAAAAAAGGGGTAGATAATGTGATAATCCTAGTCCTACAATAAGTGTGTATATCTAGGAGAGCATGGTATTATTAATTAATTAACTAATTAAACTAATAATATAAAGGATCAGACTTAATAGAGGGGGTATAATAAGGCCTGCAGCAATTGCTGGGACTGGGACTGTCAATAACATCTATATTTCATTTTCTCTCTCCTCCTAATTAGCTCCTCACAAATCTAAAATCAGATTGGTTAAAGAGTTTTATTCTGGGATTTGTTTGGCATGCCAAAAGTTGGAACACCCAAAACTACCAAACTCCAACAACAATAACAATAATTCTCATAGGTTTCTGTGTTTGCTACTACATACCAAGTTTATTAAATATAAACCATATACTGCTATATCATCAGTAGTATATCTGAAATTTATATATTCTTCCCTTTTTTATTTTTTGGTCCCTCTCTTTTTTATTTCCTCCTCTTACTATATATATATATACTTGAAGATTTACTTCCAGATCAGGTGATCTAATCCCTCTCACTTTCAACCAAATCTTACATTCAGAGTTTGTAAAAAGGAAAAAAAAAAAAAAAAAAAAAAAATTCTTGGCTTCTTCATCATATCATCTATCATCATCTTCCTATCCTTTCTCTTTTTTTGTTGAGAGGACTGGAAATCGTCGTCAGTGCATTAATCAAGGAATAAAGTGTCCATCAGTACATACGGAGAGATCGTCATCAATCGATCTTCAAGTGAATCATAGTTGGTCTTCTCATCTAAATCCGAGATATTTTACAGGTAATTAAGAATTTTATTTTATTTTATTTATGTTCTAAAATTGAATTTAAAAAGTTTTATAAATTTCATGTATGTTTGATTTGTACTCCTGATGTGAAGGAAAGAATAATCAATAAGATCCACAATAAATAAAACTGTAGAGAAGCATGCAAAGTCACAGGATTTTGAAAGTGATAGAGAAAAAAAGGAGATGGGTATATGTGTGATTAAAACTAGGTGAAAATGATATGTCACTTGCCAGAAATATCTAATTTAGCTAACTGGCTAGAAATCTACATATCACCTAAGGTTTGCTTTCATTAGGATGTGTATTATATGGCCCCTACAATTTGATGGGTAAGAGATATTATTTGGAGGGGCCATTAATATTCTTCTGGGTATAGCCTATCACATTACGACACATAATATAGAATTGCGCACGCAGCTTATAAGGGAGTTATTGATGTTATTGCGTTAAGATTCAAACTTGACAAGTTACATCACATCAGTATTTTAAATTGTTAAGTGATAGTCTATTGATATTTTAAGTAACAAATTATACGAAACAAATCAGTAAGTAAAAAACATAAATGATATGAAATGAATGGAGTAATAGAGATGTACAAAAAAAGCTAAGGTACACCAAATTACCTTTTCATCAGAGGTCCAAAATAATGCCCTACTATCTTTTCTACTAAGTTTTTTTTGTTGTAATTTGTCATATTGCTTGGTCTTAAACCAATCAAATAGGGAAATAGAAAATGTCATAAAATCTTATATCTTTCTTTTTTTTCATTCCTTCCTAATTTTTCTTTCTCCATCTCTCAGGAACAAGATCGGAAGAAGACTTCCACTAAAAATTCTACAATCGTTTTCTTAAAAAACTATCGTTTTTTTTTTCTTCCTTCAACAAATGGAGACTCAAAAGTCCAATAATGATAAAGAATTTATGCGAATTGCGATGCTAAAGCATGAAGAAACATTCAGAGAACAGGTAATAAATATTTACATACTTTGTATCTTTAAATTTTTGTGTAAACTACTAATATATAATCAACAAATGTAATTAACATTAAAAATTATTGATGTTTCAGGTGAGTGAACTTCATCGTCTATACCGAATACAGAAGGTGCTAATGGAAAGTGTTGGAGTAGTAAACCAACAACAACAAAAGCCGCAAAAACTCGAGCGTTACCCTTTGGTTGAGAGCAGCCAAAAAGCCTTTACAATTGATCATTATCAACAACAACTAATTCTACAAGCACAAGCACAAGCACAAGCACAGAGAGATAACATTGCGAAAACAAAGATCAACCACAGCAACATTATGGTGGGATTAAATGTAATGCGACCTGATAATCAAGTATTATTAACAGGCAACGGCGGTCCAAGACCATCCGAAGCTTACGAACACATTGCAGAAACTAACGGCAATAGTAATAAACTAATGGTGTTAGATGAAGGTGATGAGATTGAGCTCACTCTAAGCTTAGGTCCAACTACATATAACCCGACACGACGAAAGAATGGCAAGTCGGAGTCAGGTCAAAGCATATCATCTTCCTCAACGGGGTCAAGCCAGACTAGAAAAACGAGTCCGAAGAATAATACTAATAATAGAAGCTCAGTGACGACGACGACATGGGGTGGTTTTCCTCAGGGTTCCGGAATCGAACCCGGGTTCTCTAATAGTCAACAAAATAATAATCCTCCATGGTTGTACCAAGCTTTGAGCTTGAAGCTCACTTAACCCAACTGAGTTTATTAGGTTCAGTTGTCTGTAGTTTTGTGTGGAGTTGTTCTTTTGTTTATTTTAATTTTCTTTTAACCTTTTTTTCAATTTTCTCTTTTGCTGTTAGTTTTTTTTTGAGACTAATGGAGACAGATTGATCAGGCATTAGTAGAGGCCTTTTGTAAAAAGTTTAAAATTGTTATTAAAATGACAACCTTGTTAATCTTACGAAAGATTAGTCATGAGACTTGTTAAAACTTCCTATATTTGTAGAATATGTACGTACTTCATATAATGTTGATGTTAGGATTTAGTTATCACATTTCTCGTTTAAAACATTTTATTGAGTAAGTACTGTATAGGTTTAAATTTAGATTTTTTTTCAATTTAAAATCTAATGTTGAATTAGTTATGCAGTTTGGAAAATGGATTTTGTCAAGATATTAAATGGGACCTAGATTTTAGCACAAAAAAATGGCAAAGATTCTATGGCTAATTGGCTAGAAATGGTATCAGCAGAAGTGGACAAATAATGTCAGTTGTTGTATCCTTGAATCCTGGCTATGTTTTCATGTGTACAAGTTTAGTTGTATGATGAGATAGGTTCCAAGATCTTCATCAATTTCTACCCATTATGCCTAACCTGTAAATAAAAGCTTGCTGGAATTCATTTCTTTAAGGATTGAATTTCTGAACTAGGAATTTCATTTTTACATCCTTGCAATTTTATAAGCATATCTGCGCTCATATTTATCCATTCTAAATTTGCTATTCAAACTCATTGTGTGTGTGCGTGTGTGTGATTGGAGCTGAAATTGCAGAAGGAAAAATTCCCCAAATAAGATAATAGAACGATATCAATAGATCGAACACCTAAAAGAAAATTACCGGACAAACAAAAAAGAACAAAGAGAGCGAGTAATGTATACGAGTACATGTAATCCCCCAAAGGTGATAAGGTCTCTTAGTTTATTATCTAAACAACAAAGGGAGTATATAAGTAGTTGAAAGATAGAATATACAGTAGTCTTGTTAGAGTGTAGTTGGATCCTGCAAAAATAGTTGATTTTGAATTCTTTGTGTCTGCCACCAAATGGTAACAAGAGATTCCTTGTCTTGAATTAATTAAATTACAACAGCTACTACCATCAATGGAGGGTCGGGGCCTCTCTGCCCTGTCCTCATAATTTAGCTAATTAATGATTTCTGTTTAATTTTGGAAAAATATCATTTGGAAGTATCCTCATCTTCTTCCCCTAAAGAAAGAACTTTCCTGTAAGCAACTGTAGTATTACATTGTATGTATGACCCAGAATCATGCTTTGCTAGCCTGTCCTTTATTTATTTTACTCTATCTTTACTTAAAAGTTCCTTTTTTGATTTCATATGTATAAAGAATACTTTTTAAGACCACACCCCCACCACCAAATCATTGATCTCGAATTTCGTAGATTAAGGGTATATTCTATTCTCCTTACTTAGGGTGACTCGGTCTGAATTTTATAAAATTTAGCTTGAATGCAAATAGTTTGGTTTAGTCACATTTGAATTTTTCTAGTCTAGTTATGATAAGAGAGTCAAGAGAAAAAAGTATAAATGTCCAAATGTCGTTGTCTTTCATGATTATTTTTCAAATTGTCCTTACACATTAAGCTTTTGTTATACTTTGTATATGATATACGAGCTGAGTAATTTCTAATTGTTTTGACTTTTCAACATTTATTATTGATACTATATTATTGTACTCTAATGCGGAGAATAGACTATAGTTGTATTGTCATTTTTTAGTCATTTAAATTAGTTATCCAGGCAATGATATGTTAGAAAATTCTTATATCCTTCTAGTGATCTTGACTGAGTATAAATTATTATTACTGATTAAAATCAATTTTACTTAGTAAAAATGATTTCTACAAATTAATACTTATTGCCTTATTGGATCATTATAGTACTGTTTTTGTTTTTTATATATTACTAAATTGCTATAAGATGGGCTTTTGAATGAGATGGCTTACTTTTAAAGGCCCAATAGAATGATCATTACTTACAAATTTACCTGTCCAGCCCATCCAGCCCAATATTCCTCTGACCGGTAAATTGGGCTGGAGTTAAAAAAATCTCATTAGAGGATGAATGTGAGTGCTTCCTCCGGAGTTCAGACAATTAAACTCCATCAAACCTCCGAAATTGGTGATCTAACTAAGTGCTTATTTAGTTCAACATGAGAAATAACTTTTCATGTGAAATCATATACCATGGGAAATAACTTTCCTTGCTAATTGTATAAAAATTCTAAAAAAGTGTTTGGTTGGCATCATGGGATTTAGTACTTTTTAGGAAATAATTTCCTATGCATTGTAGGAATTCACTCACCTAGGGGGGGGGGGCTTGGTGAGTTATTTCCCATGCTATGTAGGAATTTACATTACCCTTGGAAATTTTAATACCTAGGAAATCTCTAACCAAACACAACATATTTTAGCTATTGCCTAGGAAATTTTATTTCCAAGGAAAATATCTTCCTACTAAACAAGCACTAAGTATGTAGATGGTTACTTAATGACCAGAATCGCAAATCGTTAGCAATACCTATGTAGCAATCAAGTGTCAAATTTGAACGAGCACGGCGAGTGCATATAAAGCACCAATTGATTTTAGTATGAAACCTATTTGGATATACGTAGCTAGAGTGTGGAAGTAGAACAGGAATAGAGCATGTGTAGGTCCGTTTGATTGAAGAAATTTACCCAAAAATGAAGAAAAGAGAACTTGTAAGAGCAATACTAATAATATTGAATTATATCATGTTTATGATATAGGATGAATTTTACACATAATATACAAATACTTATACTACACAACAATATATTTAGCAAACAGAAGAAGAAAAGAAAGTGCAGTTTTTTTTCTCAATCCTCAAAATACCAACTGAATCATGAGCTCAAACTGTACATTACCAAAAAAGTCCTACAAGACAAACCATGTAAATCGAATTTTAAGAGATGGAATGGCGACGACCCTTACTAGCCTTAGCACGGCGAGGAGTTGAGAGTACTCCTCCATCAGCAGGAATAAGAAGCCTCCCTAATTTCTTCACAGAGGTCATAAAAGACTTTCTAGGCAAAGGCGGCTTCTGATCAGAAGCAGACGTAGTACTTTTTGCAGGACTGCTAGTAACAGATGTATTATTATCAATCATACTCTTAGGTTTCTCAACTTCCTTCAACTTCATTTTTAATTTAAGGAGCTCAATTTTCAGGTCCTCATTCTCCCGCCTAAGCTTTATGAGCTCATCTGCAGAGGGTGTAGTCGAGGAGTAAAGGTTCAGAGTTTTACTAGGGATTATGGCTCCTGAGGAGGAGTTAAAATTGCCGTCATTACTTTCATTCATGGACTCGCGAAGGCGTTGCTGCTCGTAGTAGAGTACTTGAACAACCGTTTGGACAGGAAGACGGTCATTTTGAGCTGCATGAGCACATGCCTCCCGTGATAGCTTCTGGCAATCCATTAAGCTGCACACTTTCTTCCTCTCCAGGTCACTTAGTGTAGGATGAGCCTGCAAAGTTTTCTAACAAACTTACACAACAGAGTTTTTTATCTCAACCTTATACATCAAATGCAATATGATATTATGGACGGCCGTTCATTATTTTAGTGCAAATTTTGAGATAATCAAGGTATTTTTTTCTCATTCATACTTGCAAAATCTAGAACTATTTTAAGGTGATGAGTGTATGATTTCTTTATCAACTGTTCAAGTAGACGAGGAATAGAGGCTTGGAATACGTGGACTATATTTTAGGGAGGAACACCTGATCTCAGGGATCTACAAAACAGGTCAATCCCTAAATGCGTCGATACACGGTACATAACGCGATAATGATATAAAAATATTCAGTGTTTATATATTTGACCTTAAATTCAAACATGACATATCGTGTTATTTCAGGATGAAAGAAATATGAAGCAATAAGAAGTAAAAGCAACAATAAATGAAGTAAGATAACACGAACTTTGCAGGTATTTTAATTCGAATTAGCAGCTCTTTGATCAGTGGAATGAATAGCAATAAAGTAGATGATGTTATCATACTGAATTTGCAAAATGAAACAGAACATACCTTGAGGAAAATATCTATAGCTCTATACATCCCATCCTCAGTGACTCGAGCTTGTTCAGGAATGATCTCAGCTAGACCAGTAAATTTGGAAACTGTCAAATTTCGATCAGAGGCAATCTCAGCCAAGTAACTTTCCATCAATCTCCCCACTCTTTCCAAGTCATTAGACGGAGGAAATACCTGTTCCTCCCCTGCACCATAACCCAGATGATTGCCCTCCATTTCGCTCTCAAGGAAGTTCATCATGATCCTCCTCACTGAATCCACATCAAACAAGGTGTCCCCAGTGAAACAATATGAAGGTATCAAAAGGTCATCTAAGGCTGCCTGACCAAGTTGTAAGGCCATCCTCTTTTCCAAATCAAGGCGGCAAGCAACTGTTGTCTCAAGCCATATTGAAGAACGAAGTAATGTGGCCAGGAAACTAACTGATAGCACATTTTTTTCCCTGGGAAGCAGGCTTACTATAGTCTCTAAGACAACCCTCTTTTCATGTTCTTGCTTGGGCTCCAATTTCTTCCTCCCCTTACCGACCACCTCCTGCTCCACAAGATCATAACCTTATGTAAAGTTATGCAAGAAATAAGGAGAAGTTATCATAAACAATGCCTAGCATAATATTCTTGTGTGGTTTACTATAATGACTCAGTTGTGTCAAAAAAAATTAGTATGGGGGTGGAAAATTGATTAGTTCCTTTGGTTGAGTGCAAAGTATTTCTCAAATACAAATTCCTAACATTAAAAGTTTTATAGGACAAGGCTAGACCTGGAAATCCTAACCTAGACCTGATGACCCGACCCATGACCCGAAATTGACCCGACCCATACCCGACCCGAAAATGGAGTTGACCCAATCCTGACCCGACACTTGATCTGACCCGGCCCGAAGTTAACTCGACCCGAAATTGTCCCAAAGTGTTTGACCTGAACAGACCCGATACCCAAAATTGACCCGAACAGACCCGATACCCGAAATAATCTCGAACTAAAATTACCTTATAATTGAATTTAAAATGTCTTGTGCCAAAAGTAACTCAAATTGTTCATCTTCAACCATAGCTAAGCTCATAAACTAAATTGATAGTTTTTATTATAACAATAACTATATATATACTCCGTATAAAATTATTCATTTGAGCTTGATTCACAAATGAAACAACCCGAACATGACCCGTCCAGATTTTGACCTGACCCGAATATGACCCGAATATACTTGACCCGACCCGAAATTGACCCGATGCCTGACCTAAATTGACCCGAAATCCGAATTGACCCGACCCATACATGGCCCGAATGTTAGCTGACCCGACCCTTACCCGACCCGAATGACCCATTTGCCAGGTCTAGACAAGGCTATCATTTTTTTTAAAAACAAAATATACGGATTCAAGGGGGAAATTTAAAAATACTGTTCCAACCGTAAGAAGATAACTTACTACTCAAATCTGAATCAAGAAGAATCAGGGCATGAAGAAAAGCGGAACCAGAAAGGCAGAAAGGAACATATTCTCTACTGATATAAAATGTTTCCCCCATTGACAGGAAATTGTAAATGTTTTTCCCCTACTCTCTGATTTTATACCATCAAATAACAGAAGTGGAAACCGAAGATGCAAAAACATAGGTTAGGAATTTTATCAGCTAAATCAAACATGAATAAAAAGTAATTGAGGAGGGCATCTCACCAAACCTCTAAGAGACTTTTGAGCATAGAGCATGAGTAGTGGACCAAGAGCATATTGCTTAAATCCTCTAGCTGTCATTGCTATCAGAACCCTTTGAAACATATCAATTCTAAGTGTAGTTAAATCTTCTGCCCACCAAAACTCCACGATAGGTTTTTGCTGAGGAACTAATGAAGAATTGCTTTCTTCAATGCCGCCTTCCATCCTGTTGGTCCCTGAGAATTGGCTATCCTTGCAGGCTAGAAAAGCTATAGCGTCAACACAACGACTCACTACCTTTACTTGCTCTGCCATAGGTAGCAGGCTTTCTGATGTAAGCAGAATTGAAACACAGGAAGAAAGGCTCTTTAATGCTACTTCATTCAAGTACGTCTCAGTCCTTCGAACAAGGTTCTCTACTGCAAAATCTTCTGTCATTTCAAGATACTCAGCCGCACATCGAAGCATGGCAATGTTTTCGGTGCTTATCTCAAAATTAATCCCATAGCAGAACTTTGCTGCAAGCTCGAAAGCTTCTGCTCCTCCCGGAATGTCACGAATTTCAACGTTGCAGACATCAGAATCATTAGATTCTGATACCAATTTCTTAAGGTATCCACATTTTGACAGGAGTGGGAACTGCACATAACATAAAAGGTATATAAACCTTCAGCTAAGCTTATGTTAAGTGCCATTTTTTTCACATCAAATAAAATAAATTTATAAAAAAAGGAAGATGGATGTTTTTGTTGTATAAGATTTTCCTTTATTCAACTATAACAGTGAAAATTACCTTGTGCAAAGAAAAGGAATCATCACCTATACGAATGGTGACATCACTAGGAATTTCCTGAGAGATAATCCTGCAACTACAAAAGTTACATCAATAATCTCCTGTGTATTAATGATTATAATTTAATTTTTATGATTAACTTTCAAGATACATACATCTATCTTTAGGAAAAAAAGTCGGTGATATATATTATAATAATTAAAGCATCAACATAAATATATAAATAGGAGATGAGAGGCAAACCATTCATTTGTTCTCTTCATAGCTGAAGACAGCAGCTCTTTCTTCTTAGAGGACATGTCACCAGTAGTAAGTGGAGCTTCTTCTTGATCAAGTCCCATCATGAAAAGGATCGGAAACTGAAACCAAAACCCTTTATTATCATAATTACATCAGAACAGTGCCATAATATAAGGCCATAAAAGCAGCAGTAGATTCAACTTCACCCCCCTAAAAAAAAAGTTGTGGTGAAAAAAGTCACTCAATCAAACTGATATTATTTCCTTTTTTCTGGGTACTACTATGTTTTCTACCCTGATCTTTTTATCACAATGAAAATCCTGCACTGAATTTTTGTTCAATGACAGTAGAAGCTCAAGTTCCAATGAAGAATTATGTAAGGAAAGAAATAATTAAGACAATACACAATCATCGAACCTAAGAAATTACACAAATGGGTCTCGAGTATGAGGATGAAAGCCACCATAGAAAGTGTCACATCTTGGTAGGGATTCATGATAATGAAAACGGACAGATATGTCAAATGAAGGATGTCCTCCAAAATCTCTCCATAAATGTGTGGTAGTAAGCTGAGGAAGATAACAAAATAGGATCAGATAGCGTGTTTGGCTAAATAGACCTTGTACTTCATATGTAATTATGTAAAACACTAGTTAAAGTTTCGCTGGATTGTCCATGTGGGAAACATCTCAAATCCAACTATCCAAGAAGTACCCATGTTTACCTGTCCTAATCATCAGTTTTGAAGAAAATACTAAGTTATCACTTGTAGCTAGTTGTAATTTCATGTTACCATTGGGTGAATGTCAAGCAGCTTAGTTGGTAAGATGTTTAGGAGAACGTTTGCACGCCAAGATTAAAAACTCAGTTTCATCTTACCTGTAAACTCATTTATAATCCAAAAAGGGCATCATAAAGGATATTATTTCAATGTTGTAGTTGGTTTTAACATACATGAGAGAAGGGTTTAAAATGTGTCTCAATCAGCATTTATTTCTTCGCGCCATAAAAGAAAAACGGTCACAACGGATTGGATTTTGCTTGGATGTCAAATTCAAATGTACACAACAACCAACTAACACTGGCCTTGTACAGTAGTGGAGAACTATAGATAGACTACAGAAAAGCATGTAACAATTAGCAATAGACACAACCTTTTACTTCTAGGTGCAGGAATTGATTTTCGGCATTCAAAACACGAATAATATTGTTCTTACAAGCAATTTTTCTAATCAAACTACTGCAATTAACTTCAGACAATCTTGTTGAAAAATCATGTACGTAGTATGTCTATATAATTTCAGTTGTGCCTAAAAAAAATTAGCTGAAGCAGTGATACAAACAACCATCACGCTTTACCAGCATGAATATGGTGCAGCCTGAAGTACCCAGGATGTTGCTCTATTATGACAAACACAGCCCCTCTACGCGCGTGCCACGTGCATGATTTGCACATGCCAAATCAGGAGCGCTATCTTGGGTACTCCCGGGTGCATAAAAAATTTGCCACATTCTTACAGATTAATGATCCAGCTATCCACATCCATCCACCGAATGGCTTGTTTGATCTTAACCAGCCTTGATAATCCCTAGCAAGCCAGAGGAAAAAAGCATTATCCAATCAATTTTGTAACAGATATGGTAACTGTTTACATACCCCACAAAAGACTCAGATCTGTCAAGAGCAGAGTGCTTAATCTTTTCTAGAAGACTTGAACTAATAATTGATAGAATCATGCAAACTTTCCCAGAAAAAATTATTTAGTTTATTTCATTTTCAATTTTAGAAATCAAGGAGACACCAGTAGGTGACCCAATTCAAAAAGTTGCCCCACAAGGAAAACCAACACCAGACGATGAACATGTATACTTTTCTAGAAAAAAATAAAATTAGAGTACTTTTCTTTCATGACAACAAGGAAGACAGCACATGTTATCTGCGAGATTTTCTGCCTGAAATTGAAGAACTATCAACAATTCACCATAGCATAATGCAGGGTCAATACTTTGTTACTATCTGTATCGGAACACCCAAAGCCATCATTTTCAAGCCTAACCACACATAACAAGAAGTTGCATCCTTCTATCCTTTGCCGCTCAACACACACACACACAAGGAGCAGTTCAATGTGAGGCAAGTAACTAGCTGCTGTTTGGAGTAATAAAAAGGAAATAGTCATGTATTATGAAAACATCATACCATAGCCAACTCGTGCCAAAAGATGAGGTTCACAATCTATTTTGAGGCTATCATATTTCTGGACCGACCATTGATACTGTAAAATAGAGGACCAACTACAGTTATAAATCTTATAATAAGTTAATAACCATTGGGGGGGAGGGGGTTGAAGCTTTAAAATATTTCTGTTGAAGTCAAATCACATCAATATATCATGCACATATATGGGGTCCTTCAAAATACAATGATGTTATTGCATTATACAGATACATATCTTTTGTTGAGCTGTAAGTTACCTACTCTATCTTTACACTAACATATTGGATGCTTCACACCTAGTAAAGAATCAGTAAAGATCCACACGAGCCTATTTTCACTTATTTCAGGTTTAATAAGTTCAGACAAGTTCAGTTAAGGAAAAATAAGTTTTGATAAGGGCACCCAAGTTCAAATTACAACTAAAATAAGTTTTAATAAGTTCAATTAAGTGAAAATCAGGTGAATAGAACACACACTAAGTAGCTACAAGAGCAAGTGGCTACACTTTCAGGATTGAGAAATTGTTTTTTATCCAACACTGTCAACAGCTCCAATCAACGCAGCTGAAGTGCTACCAAAGTACCAGTTGAAGATTAAAAAAAGAAAGAGCTAATAGCTTTTCTTACTTCCTACCAGCAAATCTAATATATAAATCCAGTTAAAGACAACAATACAGAAACTACACATCTATAATTATTGAGACAAACAAGGCCACATGCATAAAGGTTTGATTTTGTGTTATCTTATTCCATAAAAGTTATGAAATTGAAGGCTCAACCACTGGTGCATAATATCATATTTTCCCTCCCCTTCACAGACCCAATGTCATTTATCAACTAAGACAAAAGGCATATAAATGAAGAAGACAGCCAAAGATGACAAAATAGAGGTGTTGGAATAACAGCATGTTTAAGATGATTAAAGCTAATAATAATTAATCATATAGATACCAAATAATCATATGTTTAACTGCACTTCAATTGACAAGAGGCATTTCATGTCACAACTGACAGGAGAGAAGGGATCATGACTGGAGTAGCTTAAAGGCATTAAACAGTTCTGACATGATAATCATGCAACTACACTTTCAGTTGTGAAGCAGGAATTTGTAAGGCAAATAACACCTGTCATGAACATTGAGCCTTTTGGAATTGGTAAATATCAGTGTTTGAAAAAGCGCGCCTTACGCTGAGGCGCAAGGCGATAGAGGGTAAGCGCTTAATTTGGCCTGGGTGAGGCGTTTTTATTAGGCACACCTGAAGCAAATTTCTGCCAATTTTTTTTTTAACTGTTTATATAGTGCCTCACTTCAAAGAGCCGCACCTAGGCGCTGCATAACCCTTATCGCTTCAGCTTTTTTATACATTGGTAAATATCACAAACTAGTAGAGGCAACAACTTCTGCAGTTCTGCCTTCTAATCATCTTGTCCTTTGTGGCTCAAAGCATCAGCTAATATTTCAATTTTTGTTTTATAAAAGATTCTGATTCTAAGAATGAGGCAAAAGATGATGCTTAAGGGTCATTTACCAACACAACATTAGATGAAAGGTGGGCAACTTAAAAGTTAAACCACAAGGTGTTACCAGTCCCATCTGAAAGATAAAGGCCCCTAACTAGAGGGAGAGGGGGGGGGGGGGTGAGGGGAACAAACAAACAAAAGTAAAAAAGAAAAAAATTCAGAAGAATCAGTCAGAACTCAGAAGCAGCAATTTTACATGCCTAGACATGCATACCATCAGCATCACATATCGTTCTATGCACAAAGAAGCTTCTGTGTGAACTGTGAAGAAATACATCTTACCCTGCCAAAGCACTACTTTGGCAAGGCCTCACTACATTGTTTGGTGCTGAGGATAACATGTCTTACTTATATAATGTTAAATGTGAAAGAGGTTGGATCTGTGATCCCCATCTGTGAAAATTTAAGAGAGTAACCAAATTGAATAATAACAACATCAACATTACCACAACCCCAATATGCCTCAAGAAGTTTTTTCCCCAGGATAAAGTAAGGGGATGGGTGATACATACGAAGTAAGATTTAAGCTCTAGCCTATAAAACAAGAGTATAGATATGTAAGATACAACATTTTGCATCTATAATCAAATAGCCAGTTTGAATCCCTAGAAATTGGAATTTTGGCACCATGCCAGTATGCCACCGTCCAAAGATAAGTTGTATAAGTTAGAACTGCTAGTGGCTAAAGACAATACATACAAACAGGATGAAACCAGCTTTAGTTATAAAATAATTTTTTTTACCACATCCAGATATCCAGCACGCTCTGACTGGCAACTTGTTTGTTGAGATTGATTGAGAAATCTTACAATGCTAACTAAATAAATTCTATGTCCATCAATCAACTTGGATTTTTTAATTTACCACATAAAGACGAACATACAGCTCAAAAATTAATACTTATGGCCTCTAGACATTGGCAAGACCTCATGTACTCCTAGCTTTTTAACACACATCAGACAAGACATAGCATAAGAAGAGAAGAATCAAAATACTGATATCTGTAAAGCCAACCCTTATAGCCTCCATAAACATAGAACCAAGCTAGCATCCTGAGTAATAACTACACAAGATTACCATTTTATAGTTACATTACCTTTTCATTTTACTATATAGCTGAATAACAGGATTCACTATTAAATTTTACAATGTTGTACTAGTAGCAAGAATGTCTCTATGATTAAGGCAAATTTTGCAATGAATAAATCAAGCACATATCTGTTATGCATCTTCTCTTGTTTTTCTTCTTCTTCTTGAACGCCTTAATCCCATAAGTGGGGTCGGCTACATGAACCAACATGAGGGCTTCTCAGGAGGTCACCCATCCTAGTACTACTCTCAATCATTGTAGCTCATGTCACTGGTCTACCGTAACTCTTCTCCTTTATCCAGGCTTGGGACTAGCAGCGGGAAACCCACTAGCGGACTTTTACATATCTGTTACGCATGATTAACAAATTACAGACCAACAGCAATCATTGCAGATTTTTCAGAACACATTAGGGCCCATGCCCACACAGTCACACACACCCTCCTTTTCTGTATAAGCCCTAGTAATTGTCAAACCATCGCCAAACTGCAGACAAAATTTAGGCCAGCCCCACTTCTATTGGGATTTAGAAATTTTCAAAAAAATAAGAAAAATGACCGTTGTGAATTTGTGATATATATCTATCATGGTTCCTATATAATGGTCTCAAAAAGGATTCATTCTTGATTGTGGACACAAAGAAACAAGTCTCAGGCATGGACAGTAAGAGACACAGGTTATTCTCGCAGTTTGACACAGTTCACAGTCCACTTATGCAATTATGTACATGTTATAGTGTTATAAATCATTCTTGGTTGAGATTCTTGTATATAGTGGTCAAATCACACCATATCCCACAAATTTCACCTCTCCCCAAAAACAATACCTATAGAACTCATCCTAAATCTCATTATAGTCAGCACAATATTATTTTACACTTTTTATAGATTGTCTGCTCCTACTATATCTTTATGGGAGGATTTCTCGCTTAAATTTAGCATCTACAACATTCGAATAGATATTAAACAAACTGTGGTCTACAATGAGTTCATATCCCCATAATCTATAACAATTTCTTTATCGTATAGCTATGCAATTTCCTCACAAGTCACAAAATACCTCAACATCTACCCAAATCTCATAAACCTTTTCTTTTCTGCAAAGAAATTAGTAGAAATGATGCAACCTCCCTAGTCATCTCATAACCAATTTTAGGAAGTACTTTGTATTATTGACGTCCATCAGTTTAAAGTTATAGTATGAAAGGATCTCTCCTTCACTTTAGCCACCAAGAAAAAGTAAGAAAACCCTAGCAAAGCCTATTAATCAAAAAAGTAGAAAAAAAATCAGAAAACCCCCCAACCCCCCCCCACCCCACCAAACGCACATTCACGCTCACAAACATACACACACATATTTCTAGTTCAACCAAGGGTCTACAAAGCTTCTTTATGATCTGAAGTGAAACATAGTATATACTACCTCCGTTTCATATTTTTTGCAACTTTGGAATATTTTATATCTCACAAATAATACCCCAAAGTTGCAAAAAATATGAAACGGAGGTAGTATACAGTCTATTCAAAAATCAAACCCTGGAGTGGGGCAATTTTCATGATCATTGATCATCTCTTAGTTATTCAGGCAGTTATTAGTAAGGATAATTGTCGAAAAGGTAAGAAAACACAACCCTAGTAAGTACCCCACACACACCACACCATTCTAGCTTAACCAAAGGTCTATACAAAACTTCTGTGATCTGAAGTGATGCATATTAGTCTTAGAAAATTCAAACCCAACCTCAAGGGGCGATTTTCATAATCACGCCACTAGATCATCGCCTACTTATTCAGGGAGAACTATTCTAGTGAATTTGTAATTGGAGGGACAAAATGATGTTAAGATTCTGCCTCATAATATTAATTTATACATCTGCAAAGGTTAGGTTAGCTTTCGCCCCAGTTCAATCATAATCAAGAAAGGTTAGGTTTGTTCATTACTAGTCACTCCCCTTCTAAGTACAATTAGGTTTACGCATCAAAATTAATACAGTGAATTTCCTCAATAAAACAACGAAATGCAGGTAACAGGTGATTATATCATAACATAATCAATTTATCTCTAATCTACGACATTTTGACTAGAAAAAAATATATACAAATTCATCCAAAGTAGAATTAGATTAGCATAAAATATGAGTGTGAATCATCAGAGAGATAACAAACAATAAGAAAAGAAATGCGGTTTCATACCATTTAAGATTTCAACTGAGAAGGGCATTTATTGCGGATTGATTAGGAATGCACCAAAATCATTGGAAAGCCACAAATCTCCTCCTCACAAACAGTGTTTGATTTGAAGATTATCCATTAACTCTGTTGAGTATTGACTATGAACTGCCGCCAAGACCGCCTTGGCTCAATTTCGTATATCTAGGCACGAATGCACGATAGTTCGTTACGCTATGTTTGGATAGCAATTATGAAAAGAACGCGAGGGGAGGGGGAGCTAGGGAAGTGTGAAGAAGGAAAATGAAGGGGTTAGGGGAGAATGTCATCAAGATTCGGATTGGATCGGGTCTGTAAAAAGTAGCGGGCTTGTCAGGCTAAAGTATTTTTTTTGGGCCAAATGCACATTGTTTTGGGTCGAGCCATTGATGATCACCTTTAAAAAAAACAAGTTTATCTAAATTTCTCTGTTTTAATAGTCGAAACATTTTCCTTCTATGCTTGTTTCATAATACTTTCTTGATGGGGCGAGAATGAAGGGTACTTTAAGAGAGGAAAGAGATAGAAAGACCATTGTGGAGAATTGACAAAACTTGCTCGGCTCTACCATTAAGAACTATAATATTAAGACCTCAATTTCATTTTTGAGTTACTATTTATGGCTCTCTATACTTAATTTACAAATTAATTTCTATAGTTGCTTTACTATCAATCACTTATCAGGCATGAATCTTTTACGGAGTACACACTATTTAGTAAATCTGGCAAACACGTCGTTTGGGTCATTTTGGGTTGGGTTGCTTTCGAGTCAGCAAATATTCAGGTCGGATCGGATCAATTCGGGTTTCCGAGTCAATTTTGGGTCAACACTTCAAGTTGAGTTCGAGTCAGGTCAATTTGGGTCATGTCAGTTCAGGTTAGGTCGAGTCAATTTTCAAGACTAGTTTTCGGGTCAAGTTTGGGTCGGGTTAGTTTGGGTCGGATCAGTTCGAGTCGGGTTAAATTCGGGTCATGTCGCCAGAATTAAATTCACTTAAAAAAAATTGTGGGAAAATTACCTCTTATTTCAATAATAGTAGTAACTTTAATATAATAATTAGAAACTAAATTAAATTTCATTAAAAAAACACCAAAAAAAAAAAAAAAAAAACGAGTACTTATCAAGTCACTTCGGGTCGGGTCATTTTGAGTTGGGTCACTTCGGGTTTTGGGGTCAATTTTAGACATCGGGTCACGTTCGGGTCAACTCCACTTCGGATCGTGTTCAGGTCCGGTTAGTTCGAATCTGGGTCAATTTTTGGGTTACGGGTCGAGTCATTCGAGTCGGGTCAATCGGATCGGGCCAAGTCAGGTTTGTCAGGCCTACTATTTAGTATATTTACTTAAAATGAGTAGTACAATAGTAATACACACATCACTTTATTTTGGAAAATGTAAATACCAACTAGATTGATTAATTAAAACCTTAAGGGTGACCATCAAAATCAAACATTATACGAAGTATCTTATCTACTAGTACATTATTTGTGTTCATGAGAATCATGACTCATTCAAAAAATCAGAATATTTGCAAATTGTTTCAACTTTCAAGAATTCAAGTTAAACAATTGGGCCTTATGCCAAACTTTGCAACAAACTAAAATTTCAATTAGGCCCAATAAACAAAACAATCTTACACTACTCCCATACTTTTATCCATCTTTCTCAGAATCCCATTTGCCATTGAAGCGATTATTCTGTCAATCAATCCACCTTATCCTCAACTTCCCAAATTTCACATTTCTTCCTAAAACCCTCTAAAAACCCCCCAATTTTCTCTCTCCTCACATCAATGGCGTCAATTCAAATCCGCCATTAAAGACCTCAAAACAATCACCATTAAAACAACTCACAGCTCCTTAACACTCTTCCCCAGTTCTACCAATGGACCTCTCATCCACCATTAAAACACCCCATTTCTCAAAATGCGGGGATCTTTCCTTCTCATCTTCTTTCCCATCTTTCTCTCTCCAAATCCCACTCAAAAAACCCCAACCCATTTTCCGCCATCGCCGAATTCTCGCTGTTTCAGCTATGGATTCTCAAGAACTCCCTAAAACCAGCCCTCAAAGACTCCTGAAAGAGTTAGCTGAGCGTAAAAAGGTAATAACCCCAAAAACAAAAGCACCCCCTAGAAAATACATCCTTAAACCTCCATTAGATGATGCTAAATTAGCTCAGAGATTCTTAGATAGCCCTCAAATGTCCCTTAAACAATTCCCTTTATTAAGCTCTTGTTTACCCTCTTCGAAGCTTAACAATGCCGATAAAACTTGGATTGATGAGTATTTACTTGAGGTTAAGCAAGCTTTAGGGTACCCTTTAGAACCTTCTGATAATTTAGGGGATGATAATCCTGCTAAACAGTTTGATACTTTGTTGTATTTAGCATTTCAGCACCCTTATTATGTTTCTTGTTCTAGGGTGAATGCTAGACATGTGAAACATGGGCATGCTAGGTTGATGTTTTTAGGGCAATATGTGCTAGAATTGGCTTTGTGCGAGTTCTTCTTGCAGAGGTATCCCCGGGAGTCGCCGGGGCCGATGAGGGAGAGGGTGTTTGCTTTGATTGGGAAGAGGTACTTGCCTAAATGGATTAAGGCTGCTAGTTTGCATAATTTGGTCTTCCCCTTTGATGATATTGATAAGTTGAGGCGCCATGAGAGAGAGCCGGCTTCGAAGTAAGTTCCGGTTTCTGCTTGTTTTTGTGGCTTTTTTTTTTTATTTTTTTTATTTTTAGTTGTTTTGATTCATATTATTGTTGCTGGTTGCGTAAATGAAAGAAATGGGTTTTATGATTTGGCAACATTGGCTAAGCATATGAAGAATGCATTGATATTTGGTATGGTATGATATACTTGTACGAAGAACGATTACTTGTTATAGGGTTATTAGGGTTTGAGATATGGCTCTCGTTGCACTCATATAGAAGCATAATTCCATTTGGGGCATGCTTGGATCGAGGGAAATGTATTACTAGAGTAATAAAAGTCAAACTAAGCAAAATGAAAGTAAATAGGGAAGGAGGAGATAGTGATGGTGTGCTTGTAAGACAATTATGTGGTGATGGTGAGATATGAGGTGAAGAAAGAGGCTCATTTTGGGGGTAATAGTTACACTAGGGGAGGGTGTGAGGGTAATAATTCCTCCATCTCTCTTTTCCTCATGGAACAACTACCATATTTCATTTGTAAACACCACACCTCCTACAACAACACCTTTAATTACTTGTGTTTTTTCAAGTTTGACTTTTATTACCCCCTTAATATATTACCCCCAATCCAAGCATGCCCTTGAAGGAATTCTAATGAAAGAAATTATGGTTTACGAATGTGTTGTTTAGTTTCAAGGAAATCATTTTTGTTTGGGATAGGTGAATTTGAAGCTGAAAATAACTTTAGTAGTTAGTGGATAGGTGATACTTATGCTTACTGTAGCTCGTTAATATCTCTAGTTATTAAGATCTTTTCCTTCACTCTCCATCGATTCGGCCCCTCTTATAACCAAAAGACAGAAAGAAATATGTGAGGCAGTGTGCGTTTCTTCCCTTGCCGCATCAGGGTTTGGTCCAAGAGTATAACTTTTATCTGTTGTGTTTAAGGCCTTTAACTATGACTGTAGCTACTATGATGTTCGAAGGACAGGATAATTCTCTGAAAAGGTGAGACCCTATGATGGGTAGAAAATAGGAGCCTTTCACCCTTTCTGTATGTGAGGTGTTTTTTTGTATGTCGCCTATCACCAACCAACTTGTTTAAATCATCGTTGATGACTCCATGCCTCCATGGTGCACTTGGTTTGATGGATTCATAATAAAAAATAACATACTTGCCTGAGTTCATTTTAGTTCCCAGTGGGCTTTAGCTCATTAAATGAATTAAGGAGCTTGTGACATTATCGTTCATTTCGTTTCTCTCTGGAGCTGGCATTTGGGATGTTGATCTGTTTTGTTTGGAAAGGCATAATTTCCTTTGAAGAATAACATTTAATTTGCACAGTTTCAGTCTTTCAGTGGAAGTTGGAAAAGCACCTACACATTTATGGTCCTTGTATAAATTAGATTATAGTGTTCCTGTTTGATATTACGAAGTATTTTGTATGTGACTGTTGATCACTGGATGTTTCATTGATATATTAAGTATTAAACTCATGATCTTTTTACAGGTCTGTGTTTTGGGCTCTGTTTGGAGCTATATACTTGTGTTATGGGATGCCAGAAGTTTATCGTGTACTTTTTGAAGTGTTTGGGATGGACCCAGAAGATGAGGATTGCCAGCCAAAGAAAAGAAGGCAGCTTGAGGATGTTGATTATGTTTCTGCAGAATTTGATGGCAGAAAACTCAGCTGGCAAGATGTAGCCACATATAGGGTAAGCCATTACCCTTTTGCTCCTGTGGAATTTTGACATACTTAGCTAAGAAGTCACTAAAGTTACTTAGATTTAGCTATCAGGGTAAGAAGTTTGGATAATTATCTGTTTGTTTGCTACTAATTTATTTTTAAACTTCTTGCTGCTGACAGCCTCCAGAGGATGCTCTTTTTGCGCATCCAAGGGTTTTTAGAGCTTGTGTGCCCCCAGGCATGCATCGGTTCCGAGGAAACATATGGGATTTTGATAGCAGACCCCAAGTTATGAGAACACTAGGTTATCCTTTGCGGATGAATGATAGACTCCCAGAGATCACTGAAGCTAGGAATATTGAGCTTGGACTTGGGCTGCAGGTATATTTCCAAATTTCATTTTTTTTTGGGACTATGGTGCATTGAGTGCCTTCTTCTTTTCAAGTGTTCGACATAAATTTTGAATATAAGTCCAGTATGCTGGCAAATGCCACAAATTCTTGTTTTTAGGATGAAATAGAACTTTGTCGTCAAGTTAAAAACAAAATTTGGATGACTTGAGCCCAACTAACTTGTAATGTTAGTCCTTCCTGTTATATGTTTTGCTACTGAGCTTAACTGATGCTCATTTAGAAAATTCTATCTATTGATGTCAAATTGTCAAGCTATCTTCTCATCAAATGGGGAACTGCTGCTAAACTTTGATCTCTTCTTCTGATATATTTAAAATTATTGCAGCTATGTTTCCTGCACCCATCAAAATACAAGTTTGAACATCCTAGGTTTTGTTTAGAGCGACTGGAGTATCTTGGCCAAAAGATCCAGGTTAGCGTTATTGGATTCTGCTGTCTAATATTTATATAAGATGCTAGTATATTGTGAATTGCAAGTGTGCTTGAGATAGATGAAACTGTTTGGTTCTACTGCAGGATCTAGTGATGGCTGAAAGGCTCCTAATGAAACATTTGGATGCTCCTGGAAAGTGGCTAGAAGAGAAGCATCGCCGTGTCCTTATGAACAAGTTCTGTGGAAAGTACTTGCGAGAGAAGTTTCTTCATCGATTCATCATATACTCTGACCAGGTTCAAGATGCTTATGAGCACAATCGGAAACTCAGAAATCCTGCCACACAATCTGTTTGTCAAGCCATTCATGGCCTCTCTTATGCAGTTTATGGGAAGCCAGACGTGAGACGCCTGATGTTCGAGGTCTTTGACTTTGAGCAAATACAACCAAAGCCTGTATAAATTCACTTATGTAGATTTAGGTAAAAGTAACATGTATCATTGTATCTTTACGTTTCTTTAAAATCCATTAAGGGGGGTTGTAAAGATATGCATTTCTCCCGCTTTATACGTACTTTTGTTTTACTTTGTGTAAGTTTTTTTTTATGATGCTAGGGATATAAACTATGCAGCCAGCCAGCCAACAAACGGAAAAGTAGAACATAATTTTTAGCAAGAAGGATTCCTCTTGTGCCATTTTTAGGTTACAAAGAAGAAATGATACAGATGCAGAAAAGTCTAAGAACACGGATTATTTTTTGTAAAACAGAAATTAACCATTATTTTACTTTTATACGTTTTTAGAGACAAAAAGAGCAAATTTCAACTCTCATTGAAGTTATGTTTTGTGAAGTTGATGCCATGTTCTTTTTGTTCCCAAATATAATGTCATGGCTTCCTGTACAATTTGTGAACAAGGTAGCACAACCAAGTCATGAAATTTGGGTACAATTGCTCAAAGAAAATCAACATTCCTGCCTCATCATCCATCCTAATCTAATTAGGATGGGTGGAAATGGATCTCCAGTTCTCCACATAATCCGCTCTATCAATATCATTGTGAGATACAACCTTCCTTTTTTTTTTTTTTTTTTTAATAGGAGCAATGCAACCAGATACTTAACTTTGAAGTCAATGATCGTTAACGATCCAAATGTAATGTTGTAATCGTAGCTCCTTATCTACCGGTGATAAAATGCTTTTCTAGTGAAAACTTACTCGTATGTTTTTATCTACTGATCTATTTATCCAAGCTATTTTAACCGAGTAATCTTTAGGGGACCCACTTTAAGATCAACTGATCCACCAACCAAAACAAGAAAGTGAAGAATATTAAAAAAAAAAGAAAAAGAAAGAAAAGGAAAATATACCTAGCCTTTAGGGCTACATGTAAGAAGCTAAAAATGGAAAAAAAACAAATGAAAATATAACATTAATTACACTAATTTGCGTGTGATTTTGTTATACATTCCTAAATTAATATTTCGTATCAAATAAGGAAAGTTATTAAATGCTTATTCATAATCATAAGGAGAATATATACTCCCTCCGCCCGTAGTTATGTGCAACTAAGGACATATTTTCGGAATCCTAGAAAAAACTTTTAGGGGAGTGTTAATTGAGTTTTTGTGGGTTTAATTAATGAGAGATAAAGGTAAAAATACAAAATTACCCATATGATGATATATATAAACTAAACATTTAAGTGTTGAAAAATAAGGGTATATTTGGTATTTGTAGTGTGAACACAAATATTTGTAGTGGGTTTTAGGTAGTGGGTAATAGGTGGTGGAGGGGACTACTAACCAAAAAGTGGGTAATAGTGAGTAATTAATAGTTAAATATTACCCAAAAAGAAAATAAAAAAATTTGTTGCAGATAATAAAAGCATCCATTTTTGACAAATGTTGCAGATAACCTCAGGCGGAGGAAGTATATAACATTACTTAAAAAAAAACAAAAACAAAAACTAGAAGATACTTAAGTTGAAAGCAAGCACATTTGAAATAAATAAAACTAATCACAATCAAATGAAAGTCAGTCACAAAGTCATGACACTGAAATTAATAAAACAGTAATTAATTAATCAAAGTTAAAACAAAATAAAAAAATGAAAAAATAAGTCGTCAATCTGGTATCTAAAATCAGCCGATCGCAGAATCTTCTGCTTTAGTCTGATGACATGGAAAAATGAGATTGTGAAGGTCACTCAGTCTCACACTTCTATCAACCCTTTTTTCTCACTCCTCTTCTTCCGCCTCCCTTTACTCTGCGCCCTTCTCGCTCTCCGTGCGCCGGTGGCGCTTCCTCCTATCCTACGCCCACCTCTAACCCTAAATTCCTCCGAGATCTCCGCCGTCGGTATTTCTCCGATGTCGAAAGCTCGTGTTTACACCGACGTTAATGTTGTTCGACCTCGTGAGTACTGGGATTACGAATCTCTTACCGTTCAATGGGGGTAATTAATAATTTCTTCTTTATTTTTCTATTTTCTGGAATTTTAATTTTATTTTACTTTGATTTCTTAATGTTGATTGATTGATTTGCATGATGATTTATGGTTTTTATTTTTGTTGATTTGTTGTATGATTTGATTTGTTTGGATCTTTGAATTGTGGAAGAAATAGAATTTCAATGGTTGTATGAGGGAGGGAAATTAGCTAGGGTTTTAATTGTTAGTTGAAGTATGAATTGGTATAGGGTTTGATTTGGAGCGTTATTTTGCTGTTGAGTTTGACAAGTATTAGTTGAGCTACGAAGGCGAAGCCTATCGTCTTCTCATGGTTAGGTGATATGATCAGTTTTTAGCTTGTGGCTATTGTGTCCTGCTACTTTATTGAGCTGTGCTTCGGGTTGAGTACGGAGACTGTCGCGTCGTGTGTGGAGAGAAGACTCAAGGAAAATTAGTTTCGTGATTGGTTGATATTTGCAGATTTTATTAATGAGTGTCTGTTGTGTAATATTTTGTTGGAGAGCACTTGGTCTTGATTATTGGATAAGATGTCTCTTAGATTAGGCATGGCCTTCATCCTCAGTTCGTTGGTTAGTTTTTCTTATTTTTCGTTTGGATTGTTACTTTTAAGGATGTATAGGACTGAGAAGATTGTGAAAGATTGGAGTGCTAAGTTGCTAACTGATTTGGTTAAGCTTCTAGGTAAATGTGTCTATCTCAAGAAGGAGTAGGCATTTGGAAATACTAATCAATAAATACTCATCAGGAAATCAATAAATCTCTTTCTTTGAGGATGTTGTTTTGAAGAAAACTTCTATTGGGTAGGTGGATGTAAAATGGCTTTTCCCCCTTCTACAGATAAGTGTATTTCTCTTTCTCAGCCTCTTTCTTCTTTTATTGGATTGCTTGTATGAGGTTCTGATAAGGACTACTGTCCGAGAAGATCATGAAAGCTTCCTTTGGGTCTGATCTTTTCAATAATTGATCGAGCAAAAGAATGGGAACTTTCGCACGCAGTGAGCTCTGAGTTTTTGAATAAGTTTATTGTTAATTAAGGCTTGTATTACAAGGATTAGGCTTTTAGGAAAATGGTGGATTACGACTTCCTTCTTTGCTTGATTTAATATAAGTGATATTGATTTGATTTTGATGGTGATGATAGTGATTTGATAACTTTTTCCTCTTTACTAATCTTTTGCAGGGCTTTGAGATCACCCCCCCCCCCCCAACCCCATATATTTTGTTTTAAAAGTAATAAAGCAAAATGGTAAGGACAATAGTATTAGAGAAAATTAACTTGGCTCAAATATGAAGTGTTTGCTTATGCATTGGGTTATGATTGTGTCACTGAAATGGTGGAGAGATACTAGGTGTGAAAGAACACCTTGCTTAAAGTAAGACTGAATGGTTATATGTTAGATTAAATTAAGAATTTGAGAATGAATGTTATAGAATACTCTGCCAGATTTGTTACAGAAAGCTGTGATTTATGAATTAGTCATTACATACCTAGCAAGTTTAGTCTTCCCATGCAGAATGTTAAACAAAAGAAGAAAAGTAGAAAAGTAGGGGAGCAATTGTATGAGGGTGTGAGTAAATCACTAGTTTTATCCCAAAAGCAAGAGGGGAAATACAGGTTTTTTGGATGTCTTTTCTTTCACATCCTTTCTGTTATTTATACAGCTTCTTGCTTAGTTCACCTTCTCACTTAATAATAACTCTCTTTCTGCACTAAATATCAGTCCCACCAACTTCTTGTTCAAGCCAAGCTATAAGATTCATAGATGACTGCAGACAGAAGAAATTGCCTTCCCCATTATGCCCTTGTCACGTCATGTAGCATACACATTGTGAATAGGAGGCTTAGGGTAGTCAGGTTGGCATTCTACAACAAGTAAAAAGCATGTGAAATGGCTGTCCCTGCTTCTCTTTTTTCTTCTTAAGAGGTTGATTTTTGTTCGTTTGTATTTTCATTGCATTGCAGAGTTGATGAAAGTTAACTTGATATATTTACTCACTCCCTCCAATACTTTAAGTTCTCCCATTTCCCTTTGATATGTTTGCCAATGCATGTTTTAAATCGGTAACATCTCTAATTACATGTTAGTAAATATTATAAAAGTTTGATATTTTATAAGTACTCATCTAGAAGAATAAAACAAGACCCCTTTGACCATGTTTTTTCTTATATACTTCCTTCGTTCTTTTAATATTGCACCACTTGCCTTTTAAGAAAGTTTCACAAGTATTGCACCATTTCCATTTTAGGAAAAAATTATCTCTGTTCACATGCACATACCCTTACTTTTCTCACACTTGTTCTTTAATTTATGTTTACATCACATGGGCAACTTTTTATTTTTATTTTCTCTCTCTCTTCCTTTTTCCTACAACCAAAATTATTGTGCCCAACCTATATGGTGCAATAATAAAAAAAAAACGGAGGAAGTATATTGGATAGAATTTAGAAAATTGTCTTAAGCTGTGAATAGTATCTGAATTCCAAGTGAGAAACATTTAGGATCGGACGGAGTAATTGCTTCCTTTTCTTGGTTCTTTTAGCATTGCTATGCACTAGATCTTAGGATGTGGTCTTCCAACCTTTTATGAGTTTTTCTTTCGAGATTTAAATCTATTCTATCTCCTCATCCTACTAAGGTCAGAAGCCTTTTACCTAGCCAGCTTATTTTGTTTGGAAAGACCAGGTTTTGTCTAAGTGGACATCAAGCTCTTTATAGAAATTGATTGCAATTTGCTGCCAATAAAGAGGGACTACTGGTGTCATCTGAAATATGTGGATGTTGCGTGCAGTGTGCCCAATTACACTGAGGATAAATATTGGTTGTTATCCTGCTAATGCTGATTTTGGTGGTTTGGGTGCGTTGTAGCTCTATTTATGCAATTACACTTGGAAGAATCTGTGGAGACAGAAGTTGGGAGTTGTGGACAGTAGGGGAACTTTTTTAGCATTTGATTTGCCTTTGTTTAGTGCTTTAGGTTTGGGGTTTGTAACAAAATGCCTCTGTTGTAACATTTCATTACCTTGTTTCTGCTCTTGTTTAGCTATTCTCGTATATTAGCAAATATATATTACTTTTTCTGCTCTAGATTTTAAACTCCTCGTCAAGTGGTGTGTGTGTGTGTGTCTTGTCTGTGTGTGTTTCTAATAATCATATTATAATTTCTCTGCTGTAGATATAGATCTGGAATTTGCTGCATTTTCTATCTATCTAAACATTTGCTTCTGTTATAGCTTCTATTTTGGGATAAGTGATTTACACGTGTATTATCAATCTTGCCATGGTTAATTTCGTAGTGATCAAGATGATTATGAAGTTGTACGCAAGATTGGAAGGGGAAAGTACAGTGAAGTTTTTGAAGGAATAAACGTCAATAGTAATGAAAGATGTGTTATCAAGATCCTGAAACCTGTGAAGAAGAAAAAGGTGAGCTTTCTTTGATACCAGCACAAGGGTATGAAGCATTTGTGGAATGCATTCTTGACAATGAGTTTTAGAAGAGTAATTTATTTCCTTAGATTTATTATTGTGCTATTATCTATAATATATGTTTTCCACCAATTAACTTCAGTGCATGTACAAGGGATGATATGGTTATTGATGCTTGTGTATCAGCTTTGATTATTGGAAAATGAGGATTTAGAAATAATGTTGTTACAAGACGAGGATAAATGGATTTAATTTCTTAAGTTTGCTTGCATAGATATATTTTTTTCTTTTTGTTCTTTTCTTTGTCAAATGAGATAAGGATATGAACTAAAGAGAGTATAAGGTACAAATATATATTCCAGTTGGTACCTTCTCGGCATCTCTTAAACCTCGTGAGATTTTGGCTTTATGAACTAGGTATTTTTGGCCCTCTTAGTGAATGAGGGATGATGTATAATCGACCTGGAAATTCTGGAGGACATAACCTTGTATGGAGTTTTAAGGTGGAAGGTGAAACCGTGAAAACACACACATATACTACGGTTGCTGCTGTGGTATTATAAAATAGTTTCTAGGTTTATATAGCTTATTATGTCCTGTTTGTGTGTGTTTTATTGCTGACGTTGTACCTGATTATTCTGGTCTCTCGCTGGGTTATTAGATGCAAGCTCCCATGATAAGCTCATTCAGAGTGATTTTAATTTGTTTTTGACAGATTAAAAGAGAAATAAAGATTCTTCAGAACCTGTGTGGGGGACCAAACGTTATTAAACTGCTTGATATTGTTAGAGACCAGCATTCCAAAACACCAAGCTTAGTTTTCGAGTATGTCAACAGTACAGATTTCAAAGTTCTATATCCAACGCTTTCTGATTATGACATACGTTACTACATCTACGAGCTTCTGAAGGTAATTTTTTTATTTATGTATGTTTTCCTCATACATGATTTTTGTGCTGGGCCTGATGCTTTGTAAATTTTCTATGGTTGAAACCATTGGCAGCCAAATTTTAGTGCCAATTAAAGAGTTATGCATAATATGGGTACTTCATGCTTGATGTTGTATTATTAGATATCTGTAGACTCACTTCATCATCCACATAATTAGGATTGTCATGTTGGTGGCTTGGTGCTGGGCTGCTGGCAAGGGGACAGGGGAATGAGGGAAGGCTAATGAAATAATAGATATGGCTGTGGGAATGTTAGGTGAAGGCTTAGGATTTTATAATTTTTTATATGAACTTGCTTACATGAACTAACGCAGTTGCTACTTTAATTTGATAGGCTTTGGATTTCTCCCATTCACAAGGAATTATGCACCGAGATGTCAAGCCTCACAATGTCATGATAGATCATGAATTGAGGAAACTCCGTTTAATAGATTGGGGTCTGGCCGAATTCTACCATCCTGGCAAGGAGTATAATGTTCGTGTGGCTTCAAGGTTAGTTCTTGGTTTTGAAGTGTAGTATTTGAACAGTATCTTCCCTTGATCTCCTTTGTTTCCTTAAGTCCTGGGTTTGCGCTTATGTATGCTTTAACTGTACATAAATTGTTTTCATATATCCATTGGCCAAAATGGCCATCAATGCTCTCAATTATTTGCCAATGTCAGTATGTAATTGGACAAAATAAATGATTCTTGTGCGTATGTACCCTACAGGAATTTTGACGAACCCCATTGTTTCAGGATTTCTGAAAATCTGATACTCCCTCTGCTCTCGAAAGGCGCTTACTCTCTGTTTTTTGGTGTTTCATAAAGTTTGACTCACTTTTACTTTACTGTGTTTTTGGCAAACCCCTATTACTACCTTATCCCTCTTACCCCACACTTTCTACTCGCTCTCTTACTTCATCCGCCTTTTACTTACGCCCACCCACTTTTTCCTTCAAATCACTTACTTTTTTCTACATATTTCTCACTCGTCCACTTTTTTCAAACTTTCTTATAAACAAGTCTACAGTGAGTCAAACTTTCAGTAACGGAGGGTGGATTTATTTTTAATATTTACTACCTTAGCTTATTGTACTTATAACTTGTGCTTTCCATTTAAGTTACACCTTGAAAAAAGAGTATTAAGGTCCTGGCTGGTGCTCTTTAGATGTTAAAATTGTTTCAAAATATCAGAGACTTACAGTGAACAATACTTAAAATCCATACCCTATAGAAGCTGATAAAATACCAACTGAAATGCTTAAATTTCCCTTGCAAATTTTAATTAGTTTCTATCTTCTTTAAGTGAAATGCCAACTGAAATTCTCAAACTTTTTAAATTTTTTATTTACTTCTGCATGTTGAAATCTATTTTCTCACATCCCTTTGCTCCTAAACCAGAATATAATATGTCTCTCTCCTTTTCGTTGTCTTGCTCTGTCTTTTCTCCACCTTTGTCACCCTATCTTTATAACATCTACAAAGATGGTTAGCAAGGGCTTCCCAAGTGATTTCTCGCTCTCTTTCTGTATCATAAAAATGCTGAGATCTACAGATGTGGTGCTTTAGTTTAGGAAGGTGGATATGCAGTGGCTCTTGTGGAAGTGGGGGGGGGGGGGGAGGGTGTTGGTGCCTTGTTGAGGTACTAAATGGTGTGCTTGGTGACTATGGAAATGGTTTGGCACCTCTTTTTTTTTTTTTTTTTTTTTTTTGGAAATGGTTTGGCACTTAGAGCAGAGAGTTTGAGGGCTTTTTGGTCTGATTTCTGTGAAGATTTATTGGAAAAGTCCCTGAATTTTTTGGAGACTAGTGAAAAATCTGTTAGCTAGCTTGCAAGTTGAAGAGATGAACACTTCTTAAAATTATATATTTGGAATCAATCTCAAACTTGATGGGGGATGAAGTTGGTGAGATCCACTGGTTTTAGTTGGTTCTGTTATCAATTCTATACTTGCCATATTTCTTCAATAAAAAAAATAGTGAAGACTGACAAAGTTTGGGTGATTCTAATTCTAATCCGTTGGCACTCCAACTGAACACCTTATTAGAGAGTAAGCAAGGAATTTTAGGGGAGGAATATTTGGTAGTTATAAATGGGTTGTTTGGTTCAAACTTTTATATTGGAATGGAATGGAAGTGATACTATTAATGAAAATATTGTTTGGTTGAGCATAGTTGGGTATGGAATGTCATACCATTCTAAAGGTTGAAATTCCATACCTCCCTCTCATTAATAGAATCTAAATCCTTATAAAAAATAAATTAATTTTCAATCTATACCCTTGGCCCTTGTGGTTCTTGTTCTCGTACCATTGTATTCCAGCTTCTCTAACCAAGTGCTCCTAAGTGTAATAAGTCATAAGTTGTAGGTTGTAAATTTTATAATGATCAGTGTTTTTTTTTCTTCTTCCTCTCTCTTCCCCCCTTTTTGTATGTAATATCTAATTATTGATGGTTGGTTTTTTCTTTTGTGCATTGTATTTTAAACAATCACTTTCCTTAAAAGGTCGTCTGATTTTCAATTTTGAGATGCCTCCATGTTTGAGGATTTGTATTATTGCCTTGATCGGGCATATGAAAGCCCATGTAGCAACTTGAACACAAAGTTCTGTTAATACCACAATAGATATTGCTGTTAGTATTATACCTTATAGGGATTATTTTAGATCAGTCAAGTTAAAGTAGTACTATATTATATTATGACACTTTTCGGTTGTTTAAATGTCTCATATTTTTTTGCAGATACTTCAAGGGGCCAGAACTTCTTGCCGATTTACAAGACTATGACTATTCTTTGGACATGTGGAGCCTTGGTTGTATGTTTGCTGGGATGGTGAGCAGTTGTTCTCATTTTTCCTTTCAAATCTAAATTGTATCTTAAACATGGAATCACTCAGCACACCTCTAATTTATCTTGTAGATATTCCGGAAAGAGCCATTCTTTTATGGCCATGACAACCACGATCAGCTTGTAAAAATTGCAAAGGTATGCTCCTGATCCCATTCAAAATTAATTTTATGGTTCATAACCTCTGATTTAATGAAAACTATATAGTTCCACTTTATACCGAAAAAGCTGCTTTTGGCATAAGATGCACTTCTTGTACCTATGACATTTCTGGCGGTTGTGATAATTGGGTAAAGCGAGATAAGAGTGGCAAGGAAACTTCATTGAAAACGGATAAGAGATATCATTCCCTGGATAAAAAGCAGTAGCCACTTTCCAGAAATTATTTCCTATTAGGAATCTTGTGCATTCTACAAATCAAAACTTGAAAATAGAGGGTCTAATTGAAGTTTAGTCCACTCAACTGAATATGTTGACATGAGTAAAATTTTTTAACAAATGATTAGATTTAGGTTGAAGCTTTGGCTGAAGTAGGAGAACCTATTGTCTGTTTGTGCGCTTGTAGATGTTTGTGTGCGTACACAATTGTGTGATAGGAAATTTATCTGCGGATAACATCCAGCAGTTTCAATTCATTCTTTTTACATCAGTGATAAGATCATTAGATGCTTCACATTTTGAGTCTCACTTAAAACCAAACTTTTGACTTAAGTCTTAGCAAGATTGGTTGTGGGTTGGAGGGACAATTAGATTGTTTACTCTCTAATAAAAGCCAAGTTAAAGTAGGTCCCAATGAAAAGGGAGAAGAGGACAACCCTCTTATCATATTGGATGAGAAAATCATGGGAGTAGAAAGTTTAGACCAAACCCTTGTTCTCATCAAATCACTCATGATTTGGACTTTCTTCGATAAATATGCAGGTACTTGGAACTGATGAATTAAATGCATATTTGAACAAATATAATCTGGAGCTTGAGCCTCAACTTGATGCTCTTGTTGGGAGGTAATTTTACAGCGAGGCATATTCTGTTTTTGCTTTTGCTAAAATTATAGTAATTAGATTTTCCCCTTTTTTTTCTAGGAAATATCTGCTGTAACGCTGCATAGAACTGGATGAGTCGTGTTATCTGAACATCGCTTAGTTTCAGAAACTATCTTATTCATAAAAATTGATCTTTGTAACTGTAGGCACAGCAGGAAGCCATGGTCAAGGTTTGTCAATCCAGATAATCAGCATTTGGTTTCCCCAGAGGTAATTCAAACCAAAGATTAATTAATACTTCGTACTAAGTAGCTCAAAATTATGAAATTCAATGTCTTTAAGTTGGTCTGAATCGTTTGATGTTTCCATTTAGTGACCTTCCAAGCTTGTATTTCTTCACAGGCTATCGACTTTCTTGATAAGCTTCTTCGCTATGACCACCAAGATAGGCTAACTGCAAAAGAAGCAATGGTAATTCTCTATGATATCTGCTGTAAAACTCCTACTTATAAATGTTCATTTTTTGTGATGTAGATTTTTTATTTTCTAGTTTATTTTATCACATGTTGCTGTGTTTTAATAATTCATATGTCATTGAAATCTTTGTGTTACAGAATCTTCCATTAGCTATCTAATTTACATAAAGTATTGGGAGAAGTTCAAGCATCTTCATATTATTTGACTTAATATTCCCCATATATAGGACCAAGCCTAGCCCCTAGCCATCCAAAAAGTTATAAAATTCTCCATGCGTTTGTCTCATCTCATTTGCATTTCCTCTTCTGTCACCCATTTTTGTTTCCCATTTGGCCATCATGTAGCTCTTTTTGGTTTCAACCCTAACTTTTAACCAGATTTCCTTATTTTGGTGCTCTAGTTTTTGGCTGATAAACATGATAAATCTAATGATTATAATATGAGCTCAAGCAAGTTTCGGGTGAGATTGCACGACCTTAAATATTTTTAAGATGTTTATAATTACCATTAAAAAAGGTAAGTAATCCCTAATATGGAATTAATCAGCTGTCTTTGTGTCACCTCATAATTTGATATTTTATTATTTCTTCTACCGTATTGTCTCATACTTACGGGAAGTGAGTTCATTTGGACAATATCAGCAAATCGTACTGCATAATCTTTAGGTTGGATTTAGCCAATGGGATCAATTAATGAGTGTTCTGTAATTGCAACCTAACCTACCTAACTATGAGTTTGACTTTCATTTGACATCTCAATTGTAGTAACTAGCAAGTCAAACATGATTCTTTTACTCTTTTTAACTTTACTTCTATGCTAAAAACCACGATCCAAATTAGGCTTGGTTAACATCTGTAACAATTTTTTGTTCTTTTTGGCAGGCACATCCATATTTCTCACAAGTCAGAGCTGCAGAAAGTAGCAGAATGCGGACACAATAGCTCATCGCTCTTTTACATATATGAGATGGATAATCTCCGTGGTTAGTTATTGCATGTTGATTATGATCCCATCAAAAACATTGCAACTACTTGCAGCGTTGGGTAGACAGCCGTGGTTGCACAGGGTGTATTTTATGTAAAACACATCATTACTCATCTTTATAAAACTGCAAATCTGTAATGCTCAAACTTACTGTGATTGTCAATTGATATTTCATTGCTGGAGCCCTTTGTGCATCTCTATTACTAATTCATCATTAAAAATAGTTTTATAAGTCTTACTACTTTTGAGTATTGAACCTGTTTTGAATTATATCTGTGTTTTAGCAATTAATTGTACCCAACTTTGAAGATATTTTCAAAAAAAAAAAAAAAAAAAAAACCTTAATTGTGAAGTTCCAACCTATCAATCCTACGTTTAAGTCTAGCTCAATTTGAAGGATGCTTTTGACCATACGCCTATATTTTAAAAGAGCCTCCTTGATACCTCGGCTGGTGAACAGAAAAAACTCTTAAACGTAATATATAATGTATTTCTTAGAATGCAATATATATTAATGGCCAAAAACTCAACATTAGGGGTTTTGGTTTTAAAACCTCCACTTCGTTTTGTAAGCTGATTAGAATGAGTCAAGTAAAAAATTTCTGCAAGTACCTCTCTATATTAAGACGTTTCTCCTGCAGCAACCTAACTAGTCAAATAACATTAGTCATTCAACCTTCCAAGGATGCCCATTCTCCTGCTTTCAATGACACTAATAGCTTTGGTTCTGCTCGGGTGTAACATCAAAATTAAGATGTACAAAGTAGTGCATAAATAGGACAGTAATACATCCATATGGCTCAAAAACCTAGATGATGGCCAGTACTGACCAAGCTAAACCACCACAGATCATACAACTCAAGTGAGCACTATGTCTGCTGAACTTATAACAAAGCAAATCGAAGCTAAAGCCTGAACACATGATATTTCAAAGATATGAACTCGGAAGACAATGGAATTTTGCAAAAACTTAGATTGGTCTTGACTTTTAGCATGTCTTTGCCGTTGAACATGAAAAAGAGTTAAAAAGCGGTAAAGGGCTCTGCCCCTTGGATAATTACAACCCTCATAGACTTGAGGGAACCAAGTCTGTGTGATACTAAGATTTCCAAAACATCCCTCGTGTACAAATTTGCAAAGAGATAGATACATTCTAATATCCAGTTACCTATAGTTCTGAAAAGGTGACATTAAATACAATATTTACCATGGATTTTGTAAATCAGCAGGTTATAGGAGCACTTGTCACACGGCTTTATCAAGAGTCAGTCGTAACGAATTTGGGTCTAATGCCTTGTTGATTCTGCAAAGTGCATGACAAGTTGATAAAAATGTGCAAGTTAGGATGATGATAAGAACAGGAGACAAAAAAAAACTCGAGGAAAGTTCAAATAGGAATATATTATGTCTCACCTGTAAAGTACATTTCCTGAAGGTGAAAACTTACAGACTATCCATTCAGGGATAATTTCTTGCAGTAGTTTTAGCTGTTCCTCAATTTCACCTGTAAATAAAGTTCTGAGTCAGTATATTTCCATTCAAAGTAAGTGGAGTTTATGTGATTTAAAAGTCCGTACTCACTTTCATCAGTAATGTCCAAATGACACTCAGTCAGGTTACGAATTAGTGCCTCTTTTTTTATAGCTGAAAACTTGGGATTCTGAAATAATATATAAATTCTGTCGAAGAGCTTAGGAAGGCACTTAATCATCTGTTTCCTCTTTGCCAGCTCTATGGTTCTTTTCTCTTTCTCCATTATCTGCATAAAACAAAATCAGTAGGTCAAATGTAAGATCATGTAGTAGATTTGAGAATTATTTGGGCTGCAAAATATCACAGTTACAACTTCATAGGCTATGGAAATTTAATATTATATTATATTGACATTATGAAGTAAAAAGAAAATACAAATCAGTACCGATTGTAAAAGGTTCTCAGGAAGAATGTCACTAATATTATTGGAGCATTCAACATCATCAACTTGAAGATCAATATTTACAGATCCCGCAGTGCCCTCAAATTTAAGTGACCTAGCGCAAGAAGGCAGATCAGATGCTTTATCTGCACTCAGCCTAAACCTCTTAGGTGTTTGCAAACTTGGTGTGTCTGGCTTGATTGGAGTATCAGCATATTTCATAGGTGTTCCCTGCTTCATCTTAGTACTACGTGCAGAATAAGTTTCACTGTCAACAAAAGGTTTCCACTTGATTTGACCAGCAGGTAGCCTACATGACACATTCTCAGGTTGAAGAGTTCCAGATTCCTCTTCATCTCTATCCAAAGATGGACTAGAACCATACATCGATTTACTGTATGAGCCTCCCATTGAAAAATGCTTCCTGAAAGATGGAGAAAAATGGGATGCCTGAGCAGCGTCTGACTCTGCTACACTGGCGTATTTCTGAATGCGAGAGCTTGCACTTGATTGTTCAAAGGAATGTAACAGCAGATCACGCTTCTTCTGGTTGAATGGCTCAGGAAGACTCTCCTCAGGTATATCAGTACCCTACATTCAGAAATCAGATATGATTTTGACTTTTGAGATCAGTATATCATAATTAACATGCACATAGAAAACATTATTTATCCAAAGGTTCCCATTAGTTTTACAAAAAACCAAGGGAGGAGAACTCGAGCTTAGAGCCTTGTATTCCACATGCATATCAACCCAGGGAAGTTCTAACATCTTCCTTTCCACAGGAATTGAGAATGACAGATTAACAGGTGTGTACAGAGCCTGAACAATGTATTGAGTGAACTGGACGTCACCCTCTCCATTCAAAATGATGCATTTCAATTTCTAAGATTTTACAGGACTTGTTCAAAGAGCTATAAGGAAGCATTATGCAGACATATATACTCAAACACAGATGGACGAAGTGGAGGATTGAATACTAGGTGTGAATCATTACAAATTTTAGGATTTAATATCTGTTTATTTAGATTAAGCATATTGAAGTAGCTTTTTCTGATTAATAATTTGCTAGACATACTCCATCAGGAAGATATTGTAAAACACAAGTATGCAGTGTTTACCTCAGGATGATCTCTTACAAAATCCAAAAGCTTTAAAATGAAGAGATCCCTCAAACAGGGGTGCTTGCTACCACGCTTCCTTTTGTCTTCACGGTTCATCCTATTGATAGTCAATGAGAGATGAAGATCATGTTCCATGCAGCGAGTCTCCTCGTCAGCCATCAAGACTTTTCTGATTCCAATCTCTTCTGGCAAAAGAAACTTCAATTGCGCCAAATGTTGATGAGTAAACCTCCTAAATATCATCCAAGTTATAAAATTACGACCACTCAAAATCAATCTGCTAGGTCTTTGGGAAACAAACTTCCTGGAGGTTTTTGCCAATAAGCATTAAGGCTGGACATCCATAGGGGTTAACTGTTGTTGTGATAACTTTGTATTGAGACACAGAAATATTACATCTAATACCCAAGAATTTGAGGATTTTTAACAATATTGGTCTTCCCAAAATAGGGGAAATAGTTGAATAGAAGAAGCCATGAGGTTAAAATTTCATTATGTAAGAGTGATTGGTAAACGAAAGGCACATCGTAAGAGCAAAACAGTATTAAAATCGAAAGACTTTCTTTTGTAAAGATTCATCTTTAGGTTAACATAATAAGCTTATGTACCCCATCCCTTGTTAACATACTCCCCCAAGTCCCCCCTAAACCTCACTCGATTTTTTAGCTCATTTTTTCATTTAGCAATCCCCAAATTAGTAATTAAGTCCATGAGTCATATGGACAAGAAGCTATGCCCAACATTGGCTCCCAAGTTGAGCACGTTTTGCAAGTCCGACGATTACAATTTATCAAACAACAATTCGGGTTATATAGATGTCAGTCCTGTCACAGTTGTTGAGCTCAAGCTACTACTAACTGGTTTAACGTTATAAAAACATATGCGGTGTCAAAGCAGGAGTAGTAAAATAGAGGTTTCAAAAATACAAACGGAAAAGTATCAAAACTACAAAATAGACCAACAAAAATGACAATATCATCAAAACTTGCGCAGATTTAAACAAATTAATTCAATATACAAGAAAGTAAGCTAAAATGTATGCAGTATATTTTAAAAAAACAAAAATTATACCTCTCGGACATATTTTCAATCATAACCCTAATCTTCCCAAACAAAGGAATTGAATTCCGCAAGTGAAGCAATTTCAATGAAGCATCCAATGCATCAAAAAACCTCAATAAGATCTCATACCTTCATTCCAAAAAATAATCAAAACAAAATTATTAAAAAAAATTAAATAACAACATTAAAAGAAAAATAAAATAACAAAATGACATTGTATTACAGAAATTGCAAAGTACGAAAAGAAAATTACTTTTCCGGCAATCGAACAGAACGACGATGGTATTTGAATCTTTGAGGAGGATGTGGAAGCTTCTTCGGAGTTCTAGAGCTAATTTGATCGGACGGTTGAGATTTCGTCGCCGGCGAAGTATTTTCCGGCGTTTTGAGTGAAACCGACGGCTGTGATTCCATTTTCGATTAGGGTAAGTTTAAGTTTATTGGCACTAAAAAAACAGATCTGAATTTGATCCGATGAATTAGAGAGTGAAAACAGATCTGTACTGTTGAGCACCCGCTCATATATCAAGGAAAACTAGGGTGTGAAACAGTGATACTGTGAATAACTGATGTGGACAGTTATTGGCGCCAAATCTGATGTGGATTATGAAGTGTCAGTGTGCCACGTACGATTTGCCGCTAAAATAGCAAGGACTTCTTACTCCGTCCTATAATAGAGAAAGTTTCTTCTATATCTATAACTTGTAACCAATTTCCGAGCCCGAAAAGGTTAAAAATTTTCCTTTCCAACCAATTTTAAAGATTTCTGGACACAATTATAAAAACTCAATTAAAAATGAAAAATGCACCCTATGGTCATTTAAAAGGTTATTTGGAATCATATATGCTTGCAAATCAGTTACATATAGACTCATGGTGGTAAGTAATGAATTTTGTGAATAATGCAAACACAAATGGAGATGAAAAACTCCGTGCACCTTAACGAGATCATCAAGATGCCAAGTTGGTTATTATTGGAAGTTTGGAACCATCTTTTGCAATTTTTTACTATCAATACAGCATAAATCCAAAATAACCACATAACTTAACCAAATTCATTATTGGGACTTTATAGGCCTATTGATAGGGCTCTTATGGTTTTAAACCAACTTATATGACCCTGAGGAACAACCCAAACTTTTACTTCAATTGTGGAAAAAAAAAATCCCATAATTGGCCCAAATGTGTAGATTATAACCTTCAATTTTGAACAAAATTTGACTTTTTTTTACCCTAAAAGGAAACAGGTCTAGGTGCTTCCCATAGACCTAAAACACCCCCAAGAGTTCATTTGGGTGGTTGGACCATCTACTTTTGCCTTTAAACGCAAATTTACCCTTTTACAAATTACTGCCTTTTATTAAAATCAGGGCTACCATGTGACTTTATATGACCGACTAGTGATCATATATGGTTCCAAACATAATTATATGTCTTCGATATGTATCTCCTACAATCCCGAGATTTTTCGACATTGGATCTCGAAACCTCTAAATTGATCCAAAAGAGTGGATTATAATCTTAAATTTAGGACTTTTTAGGACCTGGAAAAAAAATTGATCGTGGTTTATCCATGGACCCCACAACACCTTGGGAGGCCTTTTAGGTGGTCATAACCATCTATTTTGCCTTTTAATAGTAGTCAAGAGTGCTAGTTATAATCCACGATTTCTGACCAATTTTGAAGATTTCGTGACCTAGTGTTGATGACTCAAGTATTGGTGACTGGTTAGGGATGCACCCCATGGTTATAAAAGATTGTTTGGAATCATGTATGCCTACTGGTTAGTCACATAAATGCCTATGATGATCTTGTGTCAATGGGCTGGTGTATGTCCATAACCGGCTAAACTGATAATTAATAGTTAGAGTAAACAGTAAATACGAAGTATATATTGATACAGGCACCAATGAACACCAAGTATAGCCTTCATATAGAGCATGTGGCCTGTGGGTATGCTCGTATGCATCCAGAAAGCTATAAAGGACACAATTTCAAAAAGGGCACATATTATTTGAAATCTAGTCCAAATAATGCACTGTATTACAAGTTAACAATATCGATCTTTCCATGAGCAAATTCAAAGGAGTGAGCTGTTTTTTTTTTTTTTCCCCTATTAATTACTACTCAATGAGTTCGTTCACTTATTATTTGATTGGAAAAAAAAAATACAAGTACTTACTAGTGGAATAGTTCCAACTCATATAATAAAATTTAATTTGTTTCAACATTGGATGAGTCCTAAATTTGATTATCACACATGGTAAATGAAGTACACATATTTACAAATCCATCTTACTATAACTGATAGTTTTACAAGCCCTCCTCTGCTACAGTGCCTAATTATACAAGACCACCACTGTCATATCAGGCAACCAAGCGAGCTTCCTCACTGTCAGGAAGCACAACATCAAGCCTCATCATGGGTTCATACCTCTTAGGGACCACGGCACCAGCTTGCTGACACACTTCAACAACAGCAGGAGCCTTCCCATAAAATCGCTTGAGCGCAGTCCTCATTGGGGGTCCTCCAGGATCTCGAGCATGCCAGACATAATTTGGCGGGAATAATTCATCAATAGTTGCATCTTGCCAACCATGCTTCCCATCCCTCCACTGGTGCTTAAATTCCCCACAGAGCTTCGCATTATGACCCCATGGACCCACGTGAACTTCAGGGCAATATCCACATGCTTTGACAGAATACTTTGTCATCAACCTTCTCACACCCTTTGCAACAGTTTCATATTCATTCATTGTTTCCTGAGCAACCCTAGACAGATCTGAGGGTGGTGGAGGTGGAAACCTCAACAAAGCACCGTGTGTATCATAGCTCAGGAGCGCTGAGGAATCTCTAGGTTTAGGTGTAGGATCCTCAAGGTACCCACCTCGGTCAATTATTTTCTTCCCAATCATTCGAATAGGTTTGGTTCTCCGGCGTGACGGGTAACCTGGTACATCAGCACCAGCTTGAATACAGAGTTCAACAATGGCAGGGATCCGATCATAATCGAACCTGGTTTCATGCTTAATTCGTCGACCAAAAGGGTCATAGAGATGGTACGACTCGGTAGGAATAATCACATCATTGATTGATCCCTTGACCCATAAGTGAAGCCCTTGACGCTTATTGCTGCTTGAGCCCCGGCAGTTTTGTATTTGATGCCCAGTCTCAGCAACATGAACCTCAGAGCACTCACTGCAAAAGAATCATCTACTTTGTGACTCATGACACTAACCGCATGTAAACAAAAGAGTGATTTCTTCGGCTGCACTCTCAAGTCAAATTGTATGAGCTACTAGTTTTCAAGTGTTTGTATAGGAGTTTTCACATAACTGACTTAAGAATTATTGATATATACAGTAAGCTAATCATAAATCTGAAAATCACAAACCAAAACTAAAACCTGAAGTTTTTTGAGCCAAATATAATAATTTGAAGAGATTTTTTTAAACCAGATTATATTTGCTAAAAGTTCATAATGATAACAAAACTAAAATAAACTACAGTAATAAGAAAACCAAATCGAGCTTACCTACAAGCATAGACTGGAATTACATGCAAGAGTTGTGCAAGACCTCTAATCAGACCCTCCCATGCATTCAGAACTTCATGTGCAACAGGAATCAGTTCAGGGACTAGTATACCATTCTTAGGAGGTTCAAGTGCCTTTTCTATACCCATTTGAGCAAGTTTCTTGTCGGCTCGTGCCATCCGCTGGATTTCTGTTATTGGGATTGGATAGGGTTTTTTCTTTTTTTTGGGTAATACGGGTGGAAGATCCACATTCTGTGGAAGTACCTCCTTTTTCACTGATCGATAAGACTTTTTTGATGAAAATCTCTCCTCATTCCCTGACCGATCACTTTTCTGCCTCTGCTTCCAACAGATGACGCTCAGAGATTGTTTTGGTAACTTTTCTGTATGAGGCCATTGATGTACACCCTATAGTCAAATGGAACCCCAAATAAGTCCTTAGAACAGGTATATATTCAGATAGCTGTATAGAAAATCCACTTCAATATAAAAACTCTTGAGTATATATAAGAAGGTGAGAAGTGAAAAAAATATAGCCTTTAACCAGTGCGATCAACAATACCACCGACTTACTCCAAATATATTTTGATAACGTAGAAGTTTAGAACAATGAAACCTGAGAAGGGTACTCCCTCCATTAAGGAAGTGTCGCTTAAGGCAGGTATGGAAATTGGGACTTATATCATTATATTTTGCACTGCATTGGGCTGCTAATTTCCAGTCACCCTCTCACTCACTCACTCACTCACTCACTCACACACACACACAAAATACTTACTTATGAATGAAGAATGAGCATTAGGTAAGCTTTGTTTCGAACATGGAATTCTATGCTTTGTTCCAATGATGAATGAAGAATGAGTACTACAGTGTTCACTCACTCACTCACTCACTCACTCACACACACACACACACACACACACACACAAAATACTTACTTATGAATGAAGAATGAGCATTAGGTAAGCTTTGTTTCGAACATGGAATTCTATGCTTTGTTCCAATGATGAATGAAGAATGAGTATTACAGTGTTCACTCACTCACTCACTCACTCACACACACACACACACACACACACACACACACACACAAAATACTTACTTATGAATGAAGAATGAGCATTAGGTAAGCTTTGTTTCGAACATGGAATTCTATGCTTTGTTCCAATGATGAATGAAGAATGAGTATTACAGTGTTCACTCACTCACTTACTCACTCACTCACTCACTCACTCACTCACACACACACACACAAATACTTACTTATGAATGAAGAATGAGCATTAGGTAAGCTTTGTTTCGAACATGGAATTCTATGCTTTGTTCCAATGATGAATGAAGAATGAGTATTACAGTGTTCACTCACTCACTCACACACACACACACACACAAAATCCTATCACTAAATTCCATGTTCGAAACAAAACATATCATAAAATTGCAAACACAAACATTGAACATCTGAACACTGTAATAGTCTAAGATTTTTCCTTGACTCTTGGGTCTACTTTCAACATCATTGGAACTCTGAGCATTAGCAACTTTGGAAGTATGAACCATGACAAAGGACTAAATCAAAAGTCTTGCTAATCAATCTCTACTTAATTGTTTGCAAAGCAGTCTATGATGGAAATGTTATCATTCTTTGGATTGCAATGTACTAAATTAAAATTATGTTCAGCAAAATGTTAGGCGCATCCACTGCCATTAAGATCAAGGGTGTAGCATAGCTACGCAAGTAGTCTCTCAGCAAAATTAGGAATAAGGCTATAAGAGTTTCTTTATGATATTAGAATGAAGACGTACAAAATACAAATAAATATGGCAGCGGTCCTTGTGATATTTTGAAGGTAAAAGATATAGTCTCATCAAGTTATCTTTCCCGTACATATAGCAGCATATAGTACTCCTCCTGTTTCGATTAAATAGGCTCTTCAGTTTTCTAATTTCTCCAGCTAATCGCAGATCACTGAAGCGGAGATCCCTTTTTTTGTTATAGAAATTTCCCGTACTTGTTTAATGTTTTTGCAAGAGCATCACAATTCACAAATAGTTTCATACTCTCATATAAGGATACCTCCGTGTCTATTAAAGCATAACGACACCTAAATACCTCAAGCTACTTCAATGAAATTTATTCTTTTCCCCAACATAATGAAAAACGAGAAGACACAAGCGCCTTACCGGACACTGATAGACCATTAACAGTCTACTGGAAGAAGACTTAGCCTCAACAGTAAGAGAATGAGGGACCTTATAACATAGGGCAGCAACATTCATCACACTCCTGCATTTCATAACCAAAACAGGCTAACTTCATCAACTTCCTAATTGGAGAAGCAATGCATATAATTATATCAAACGGTAATACTGACACATATCAATCAGTATAAAAAAAAATTGTTCATAATACTGCTGAATCAAAACCTAAATTGCCAGAAACCAATTAAAACAAACTATAGTATATTAACATTCCATTAATTCAAGAGTTTAGTATCAAATTATAATTTTATCCAACATTTTTCCATTTCTCAATTAAGCAGTAGGAACGGAGAAATATATTAAACTCCAAGGGTTTGAAAGTTAGCTAATCAATGAAGAAATTCAATTATAGAACCGAATTTAAAGGAAAAAATCTTAATTCGTCTAACCTTTGGAAGAAGGAGAGACCGATGGTACTGTCGTCTAAATGGCGGAGTGGCGAGGTGGTGAAATGACGAGTGCACAAGAAGGGTCTATGGAAGTGACCAAATAGCGAGGAGAGAGAAAAGCAGAGAGCGACGGCTTTATGTAAGCGGTGACTCTGACAACTGAAGGCGGCTGCTAGTGTTGCCGGAGAGATGAGCAGGCTAGAGAGGGAACGAGAAGGGGGTGCGTGAGTGATTTTAGCGATAGGGGTCAGAGATCTTCATACTCTTGACGACAGTTATGGACACAAAATTTTTAATTAACCAAATAAGAGCCTAATAAGAGGGGTTCGGTTAGCCAATTCAATTGTTGGAGGGGGTTGGGGCTTGAGAGCGTTTGATTTACTCAAATTTTGCACACATGCCGTCATGTCAATGTACTAATTTGACCTTGAAAATCATAAAATAAAATAAAAAATATATTATATTATATAACATTATACCAATACCTATCTAACAACATATTTTATGATAAAAATATGTTGTAATTATGTTAATAACAAAACTATAGTCTCATAAAACATAAAATAAAATAAAACATAAAAAATAATTAAAAAAATAAATATATTATATTATATAACTTTATACCAATACCTATCTAACAACCTATATTATGATAAAATATGTTGTAATTATGTTAATAAAAAAACTATAGTCAATGTATATTTTACTCTCTCTTTCACATATTTCTTATTTTTCGTCTTATCTATCATCACATTTCATTTCATTTTCCCTATTACGACCTTTGGCCGATCTTCCAAAAATAAAACAACATTTGGCCAAATTTATTTTTTGAAGATCGGCCAAAGATCGTATTACTCCTCAATTGTTTTTTCCTCTTTGGGTTTGTCATGCAATGTACTCTGTATATTCTCCAAAAATTGTTAACCTATTGTTATTCAATACAAATACTCAAAATTGTTTGATAATTGATACACAACTAGTTTTTCATACAAGATATTTGGGGTTACAGTAGCGCAGCAAATAACATCTGACTAAATAACTGTGTAAATGTTTAACCCAGCTCATTATAATTACCGGAAAATAGGTTTAATCAGTCATCTTTGAAGAGGTGTTTCAGCAAATTGGGATAAAGCCTGTAACAAATTCAAGATATTTTATCACACAGCATCCAATTGCATTGTCATATTAAGCACAAAGGTTCACAATAAACAAACCCATCACTTGAAGAGAAATGTACTTGGAAGAATTTTAAATGCTACAATTTGATTGATAAAATATTACATGAATTTGGCATGACAAAGATCAACCAACGACTTAATTATCGCACACATTACATAAACTTGGCATGATATAGAACAGCACGGGTCATTTCTTGAGGTGCGGGAAACAAGCATCAACGGCATGCTTAGGATGCTTTGCTTCAGCGTGCTCACGGCATTTTACCTCTGAAGTGGTGCATATGAATGTCTGCATACAAACCTTGCACTGCATCCATCATTCAAAAGTTAAAATTCCAGTACAAATAGTGGTAAAGTACTTTAAAGTTTAAAGAAGAATTCAGCACTAGAGTCCTCCCAAGTTTGATGATGCAACAGAGACAATAATTTATATTACTACGTATTTTGTTATAGAGGTACAAAACTAAACAATCAAGAGTGTTTCATGGTAATGAAAGGCCACATAAAGTTGCATTCTTTCAAGTGCCACAAGGCCCACAATAAACAAATCAGCATTAGCCACCTTCTAGCATCATCAATCACAACGATAAGATAAAGGTGTGAGCTCAATAGTAGTTGGGAATAGAAATCCAGCGCAGATTACAATTGACTTGAGATCATGAAACATCTTCACCACAAGGATTTTGGCACTATGGTTTTGGGACAAAGAGCAGCATACAGAAAAGCCAAAGAAAGATGGATAACTAATAGAGTTTTCAAATTTAACTTCAAGCAAAATATTCTGTAGCTACATCAGTATTTATCAGTATTGTTAGATTTGTAACACTACAAAGAGAAATCACAAAATGAAGAGCTGTAGGTAAGGCAATAAATCAAATGAAGATAACAAACACCCCAGCATATTTGTTTATAACAAGCTAAACAAAATTCATTATCAACCTTTAATATAGACTATAATGCAAACCAAATATGTTCATTGAAACCAGGGATCACAAGCATTTAAGATCCCATATGTAATAAATTTACAGTATGTTTGAATAGATTATAAGATTTACAACAACTTACATCAAAGTGCAGATTATAACAAGATCAGCAGGATCATTTCTTGCCTAGGACTCCAGGAGCTCCTCTAACAATAGACAATATAACACTTGCTTCTAAAGGAGACCATAACTTTAGAATTGCAAAGTAATGGAAACTTGCATGGTAATTGGTTGTTTATCAATGTGGAACCAGCTACAAGAAATTTGGTACATGACAAGCACAACAAATACAGCATCTCTCTGTTTCTCATGTTCAAAAATTATTCCTAACATTCGTGAAAGTCCATGAAAAAAAGTCCTAATTTAGTTTCAATTAGTAAGTACGTGTACTCAAGTAAATTGTCACAGTCTGACAAGGTATAAGGCACTAGGCAGTAATCTTCACAGGAAAAAAATAACAAAAAGTAGTAGGTTTCTAAGTCTTAACTACTGAAACAATGTTGCGGGGGATCGCTTGACAACAAGTATGATAACTAGGGATTATCAAGCACACAATTAGGGGTCAAAGTACACCAGATCATATAGGATCTTCAGATAGCAAACACAAAGCAGCTTATTAATTTTGTTCAACGTCGATATCCAAGCTATTGCAAAAGCTATATTAGTCCAATCACACAAAATTCGATGTATATAAAACTATGATTCGACAAATTCAACATTAATAGCAATTAGATTCCACAATTGCAGCATTTGCAGAAACATATAGTTTCAAACCACACAATTTCAGTATATATAACTATATATCCTAGTTCCCATATAAATAATTGAACCGCTTGAAAACTAAGCAACATCCTTAAAGTATCACAAAAATAAAATCAAACACAAAAGGCAGTTAAAAACAAACAATTTAAAAGTAAGAGATATTGGTAATGCAAAGAGCATAATTACCTGAATAGTCATGGCTTTTTTATTCGCATCCAGTTGGCTTCCTGCAGATCAAACCAAACCAAACCAAACCAAACCAAACCAAACCATCAACAAAAATTCCATGAAACCTCAGCTTGATTACACAATTAAATGCAAATTTGAGACAAAATTCTCGCGTAGCAGATTCAGAAAGAAATAATTAGGCCGATTTTTTCATTAATTATTCAAGAAGAATTTTGTCGATTTCCCGAGAAATTGACCCGAAAAAAAGAAAAAAGAAGAAGAAAGGACCTTTGGCAGCTTTGTTCTTCTCCAAGTTTCTCTCGCGAGCAGTCTTGGATTTCTGGGCGTTGCCTCCTCCCATGATTTCACAGTTCAAAGATGCAAACCCTAATTTTGGAGAATTTGGTACAAGGAGAAAGGGGGGTTGGGGGATCAGGAAATATAGAACAAAATCTAAAAACAAAAGGAAGTGGGAGAAATAAGGTGGGCAAAAAAAGAGAATTTAGTGCAAGTGTGCAACCCTACCAAGTTGAATTTTACAATTGTACAATAATTCTACTACGGAGTATATAGTAGATACTAGGGGTGAGCATGGGACGGGTACCCATACTGTTAACACTATCGGTTCGGGTACCCGATAACCAATAACACTAAAAATGATATCCATTACCCGAACCAATAAGTTTGGGTACCCGAATTTTCGGTTCGGTTATCGGGTACCCAATATGATATCCAATAATAAAAATTTAGAGTTTATAATATAGTTATTATGATATCGTTCAACACTAATTAACAATAATACTACATGATCATGACCAAATTACTAATAATTACTAATTATTTAAATCATGAAGTGATTATGAAGTAAAGTAATAGTTTAGATTTTGGATAAATAGATTTAAGTAGGAAAAAAAAAATTGCTTATCGGAACGGATCGGGTAACCGTTAATTTTAAAATGATACCCGATAACCGTACCCGATAACAAATTATCGGATTGGGTACCCGAACCGTTATGGTTATCGGAACGGGTACCCTAATTTTCGGTTCGGTTACGGTTCGGATTTTCGGGTTTTCGGTTTTTCGGATAATTTTGCTCAACCCTAGTAGATACGCGTCTTCCACTTGCCGACGGCCCACCGTCCTATCTAACACCTACTAGTCTACTATCACTCTGCAACCTAATTAATTATACAAACGATTAATCAAATTGGTATAAAACTTAACATTACTTCCGTTCTTTGTGACAATTTGACAAAGTTGTCAATTGTGACGAATGTGTATAAAACTTGATTCACAAATAAGTGTAGTAGTGTGTTATATTTACTTGTAGGAGGGAGAGTGTAATGTCGCGTGTTAACAGTTAGATAGATAATAAAATTGGTTTTTATTAACTCTGTATTAGAAAATATATAGATAAGCAGTACGTCGTTTTATTTACTTGTCCATTGATTGTCTAATACTCATTTGACATTATTTTATGCAAGTGTGACCCAATACAAGAAAATAAATATATACACACGGAATAAAAAAGTGTAATTGTCCAAGTAATAATAGTTGAACCGTGAATGTGTCAAAAAATCATTACAAATGTATTGAAATTGAAGGAGTATGATACAATATCATATTTAATTTCTTAACTAATCTGTGCCCAGGCGATGCCCTAGGTTGCTAGTTTGTACTTCTATAATTTGATAATTATGTTCGACTATTTATAGTTAGTGTGTGGTTGAGGTATTGTTTTGGGTGTAATTTTTTTTTTTTCTACCTTATATGTATTTAGTTTCTAATCTTGTGAAAATTAAATTAGTTATATAACCTCTAATTTACTTAACATATGAAAAGAAATATATAATGTTAATTATGTGAAATTTATAACATTAATCAAAGTTAGTTGAGATGGTAAATGTATGACTTCAGCTTACGTTGCGCATATACTTTGGATAGTGACTTGGCATTGTGCATATCTTCATATATATTGAAGAGTGCCACGTGGCATCTTTCATTTGAAAAAAACGCCTTTTAATAAATAGTATATATTATTGGAGCTTTTTATCATAGGTGTAAATATTTTTTTTTCTTTTTACCAAATGGGCTAGAAATGAGTGTACACAATTCTCTCATATCTTGGGAAAAAAGTGGTTAGGAACTTAGGAATCTTAATATTTAAGAGGTAGAAAAAGAGAGTAATGTAAAATGTATTAATGGTCATCGCAAGTTCTAGAATTTATAATGGTGGCCTAATGGGCACTGTCTGTTGCAGTAGTTAGTTAACTCCACTTCGGGAAAGTCTCTGGTCTATTTTACCTTTTGCCTCTACTCTTTTTTGTTTTCTTTTAATTTCCCTTTTGTTTAATAGTAGAAAATAAAAAAAAAATCTTTTATATAATTTAAGTGTTGTTTTTTCAACTTTCATTCACAACACTCCAAATTCCCATCCTTGCAATTATAGTATTTTTATTTTTATTTTTTTTATTTTCTTGAAAAAATAACCAATACCACCCTTTTTTTCATAACTACCGATATCACTCAATTAAAATCTAGCCCTCCTTTCCTCAAAAAAAAAAAAATTAAATAAATAAAAATTCTAGCCCTTCTTTTTTTTTTTTTTTTTACTAAAATAACCAATAACCACCCTTTTTATTCATAACTACCCAAATCACTTAATTAAATAAAATAATCAATAACCATCCTTTAATAACTTACACTTCTATTTTTTTTTCCCCTTAAACATACATACTATATATATCCCGTGCATGAGCATGGGTACACTCTAATAAAATAAAAAATAAAAAATAAAAAAAGTGACAAATTGACAATTGACATGCGTCTAATCGAAGCCTCTTTTTGGGTTGGAAAATAGACTAATTTCACCGACATCTTGCCTCTTGGATCCTTATTCCTCAGCCCATAGAGAAGGTAGTGGCTACTGAGCTGTAGAGTGAAATGGGCTGAACTTAATCACGGTTTTGTGATCATCAATAATTCATGGATAAGTTTAATGATATTTTACAATTGTTTTTTTCTATGTATTTGGGAAAGAAATATTAGCTTTTAGCCTTTTATTGAGTTAAACCAAATTTCTTGAAAAAAAAAAAACAGAGTTAAACCAAATTTGCATAAGTTTGTAGGCTTTGGGAGAAAGAATTTACACATCTATCATCTAAATTAATAACTGTATTACCCAATTAAAATTAACGCATTATAAGTTATATGCATCATTAATTTTCTCACCTTTAAACGATAGATAGATTTCGTACTAGTACTATCAAACAAGATAAACATCTGTTACTTTAAGTGAAATATTGAAAACAACGCTAGGTGGAAGAGTTCACATTAATTCAAGACCAAAGATTTAAAGAGGTTTGTCTAAATTGAGGATTAAAGGGTCATGTTGGATTTTTGAACATTTATACTCATACCTAACTTATAAACTCATTCATATATTAGAACAACTCGATCACATATTTTAGTAAAATATAGCTGGATTCAACTTAAACTCAACTCAATTTCAAGTTGATCAAACAATTGGGCATGAACTTCATTATTTAGCTCCTAATAGGCAACTAAAAGTTTGACATAGTCTCATGGTGTATTAATGTATTGATATATTGTTGATTGTCACAACAAAAAATGATGCAAATGATTTTCGATTCCATATTCTTAAATATTGTCATCTCAAGAATTTATCAACCAGACTAATTGACACTGACTATTGTTTTCCTTTTTCATTATGCTAAACAAAGAACATTAGTGACCCAATTAAGGAGGTTTACTCCACCAATGCCGTCAACTAATGTTATTATCAAATGAAACATACTGACACCCGTCAGTTAGGTACCTGATACCCGATACCTTAACTGCTGCTTACTCCGCTGCATCCTTTTTATTTTCTATTGTTCCTCTCGGCCAGCCTCTCTCTTTCATAAATCTCAACTTGTCCCTACAATTTCATTCGGCCACAATTTCTTTTGGGAAAACTTGATTAAATAAATCCATAACAAATTGCATCCGTCACCAATAAATAGTCACATATACTATTTTACGAATACAATATTAATACGGAGTACCTGGTTATTATTACCGACAATGGGATTATTTTTTCCAAAGAGTATAATTATTGTTGTAAACTAACAGTAATATAGTAATCCTTAATATGTTTCTCCTCCATCACATCAAATTAAAGTAAGATTATAAGGAGATAAAGGTATATGCTCTTCTCTTCCCTCCCCTTTTTATCTTATTCCTCAATTTCAGAAAAACTGCAGAAACTTTTGATTCAAACTCTCTTCTTAACTCCATTATATGATCCATGGAAATTTTTTCTGAACTTATTCTTACAATTTCTCTTTCTCTGATCTTCGCCTCTTTCTTCATCAAGCTTGTGTCAATGCAAACAAACAACACCGACGACAACGACAACGATAACAATAACGATAAATTAACAGAGGAAGCACAAATGATCGACAAATTCCAATACACACCCTTCAAAGAAGAGGTGATCAAGTTTGAAGAATGCCCAAATGAAGGTAAATCTTCAGTAGAATTGTATAATGTAGTAGGGGTAAATAAGGAAGATTGTAATTTTCAAGATGTTGAGGTTGTTGATAGTAATAAAGAGGGTAAAACAGAGGGTAATGATGATGATGACGACGACAACGACGAAGAAAACACGAGATTTGGATCAGAAGAAGAAAATGGAGGAGAGAGAAAATTGTGTGAAATTGAGATTGAAAGTGAGGAGGAAGAAAGAGAGGAAAGAGAAATTGGGATAATGGATGATTGGGAGGAAATTGGAAGAAAGGATTTTGAAGAGCTTCTTGGGAATAAAGCAGGGTTTTACAATGTTGAGGTCGATTATGAAAATTGAGATCAAAATTTGAAATTAATTGTAGAGAATGTTACAATATTGTGGATTTGATTGTATTTGTATAAAATTTAATTGAATGAATAAATATTTAGATTTTAGGGATTGCCATTAATTGTACTTTTGATATGGAATAATAAAATTCTTTTGATTCAATTTGTTGCAGGTTTACTATTTTGTGTTTGTATTTCTCATCAATGCACAAGTAATTTTCTTTATTTTATTTCTTTTTTGGGTGTGTAAATTTGTCTTTTGCTTTTAATGGAGGATGACCAAATTAGTTGCTTTGGCAATTCTGCAAGTTGTTACAACTTACAAGCTATTGATGAAACGATTTGAATTCAATTGTGCATATGCATGAATGACATATGATCAAGTTCCCAAAAAAAAAAAATATATGACGTGACAAGTCGCTTAAAAGAGTCACAACTTGTCACTAAATTGAAATGGTATACGACTACACGAGTATACAAAAAAGCATTTAAGAGGCTAAAAAAGCACAATATAATGGTTTAGGTGGCTAAAAAACATCACATACAATGGTTAAGTGATTATATTTTTTTTTCTCAAATTGTAAAGACTTTATCGGGAGTGAAGGAAAAAGGATAAGGGAATCTTCAGCTCTTCACCCCCAAAGAGTCACTAGTGAGATTTAATCCCTTAGTCTTTAAGTCAAATTCTTACTTCTATGTCAAATCTTGCTTGGATGGATCAGAGGAAAATAGGGTGTAGACGTGTAGGAGTAGCTTAAATCGATTGGTTTATAAAAAATAATGTTAAGATTTTGCTTTGTTTTAGTTTATTTTTTCGTATTTGTAACACTACATACAACACATCTTATTTTATGATGTAAGGAAAAAATATAAATCACACTAATTGTTGAATGAATTATCCATAACATCTAAACGTGTGTTTAGTTTAAAGGCATAATAACAATTACCATTAATTCAGAGTAATAGTTACCCTTATTTGTTACCTATCAAAAACTTGAGGTAACAAATACCCTTATCCATTGATGGTATATGCACGTCTAACTTAAAAATCAAATCCCGTCTACATCATTGTCTTAGATGACCACGTGACTTAACAACGATTCACGAAAACAGGACTTTGTATTTCCAAAGGAATAACATATGAATCAAATTTCGTTTACATTATTGTCAATTGCCATGATATAGCATAACCTCAAAACAAGACTAGGCAATTCCAAATTTAGGACCAAGTAAAAACAAATAATGATAAAAACAAAGATAGCTAAAAACAATGAAAACAAAAAAATTTGGACCAATAAAGCAGAGAAAAATCACCTGAAGAGAAGAAAAGAGAAAGAATGATGAAGAATGAAGCAGAGAAGTGAAACAAAAATACCCTTTTACCCATTTCAAAATTCAAGTATTTCAGAGAAATTAAAGCCTCAATAACAATTATAAGTGATTGATTATCCAAATGTAAGAGAACAAAAAAGCTGCCATAGTTTTCTGACCTTATCTTTTAGTAATATATTCAAAAGGAAAAATGAAATAGGGGTAGCTTAGAGAAATAGGATAAAATATAGGACAGCTGAATATTTGTAGAAGCTAAGGTTTGAAATTCAAAAGACAAAGAAGAAAAAGGAGAGAGAAGAGTAAAAGGGAAGGTTGAGAGTGGTGGAGACATTGTGGGATTTGTGGGTGGTAGAAAATAAGATGAAAGGAAGGAGCAAACAATGCGGGAAAATAGAGAGAGAGAAGAAGAAAAGCAAGAATTATTTGTAATATTAAGTGATGATAGTAATGATGAACTTCATCAGGCCTTGTTTAGTTCACCTTATTTTTACTTATTTCAAAAAAAATAAGTTCAGATCAGATCAAATCAGAAAAAATAAGTTCAAATCAAATCAGATCAGAAAAAATAAGTTCAAATCAGAACATCGTTTTGTGTGCGGTTTTTTATCGCTAAATATTCTTAATTTCGTAATGAAAAAAATTGTGAAAATTACATATTAATAAACTACACATTATTACGAATCTAACAAGATCCCACTTGATATATTTTTTCCTTATAGATTATCGTACACTTAAGGTCGAAGTTTGGTCAAATCAGACAATCAGATCAGATCAGATCAGCAAAAATAAGGTGAACCAAACAAGGCCTTAGTGCCCATTTTCTTCTCCTTTTTCTGGTTTCTCCTTTTTCTTTTCTTCCTCTTCAAAGTCTTCATCTTTGGTATTAAGTAACTATAGAGGTGTAGATTATGATATTTGGTGATGCTTAAGGGATGACACGTGGGTACATAATTTTGCATCATATACGTCTTAGTTGAAACGAGTATAATTGATTTAATGGGCGGGTATAGTTATTAAAAGTCATATTCTACTAGTCATGAGTAAATGAGTAATGCAGAGTACGTGGGTAGTGAATTTAAAATCATATTTACTCTCGTATTCTTTCGTTTGCTCTATATCCATTTGTTTGGGGGTGAGATTACCCCAGCCACGTGGCCCAATGGCTGAGCGACACGTGGCACCTTGCCATTGGTCAACAGGGCTCCAATCCCCTGCTGACACGTGTCCTAGGAACCCTAAATGAGGAACCAATGCTCCCCACTATAAATAGTGGGAGTACCCTCATTAATGGGCAGAGGCAATGGGCATTCAATACAATCATAAACACATTTACACCAAACCCGAGAAATCTTAATTGCGAAATTCTCCCATTACGCGAGAAGTAATTACTCTTTTACGCACTTTCTTCCTCCCATACATCACTGACTTGATCGTTGGAGGCAGAGCTCCACCAAACCGGAGTCTTCGTGGTTTTGCAGGTACAGGCGGTCGAAGGGCATTCTTGGAATTGTAACTCTCCCGCAGGACACATCAAAAAACCCCGAAACATTTGGCGCCGTCTGTGGGGAGAGTACTTCTGAGATGGCTTCTAACCCTGTACCACCGGATCAGGACAGGCGGCCATCGGCTGAGCCTGAGGTCCAGATGGACCATGAAAGCGGTGATGATTACGAAATTGACACTTATGTGGCCCCAGACGGGTCCTTCAGAACAAAGCACACTCGTTCCAGGGATAAGAAGGAGTGGGATAACATCCAAGTTGCTCCAAGCAACCTAGCCGGCAACACGGTTGGGGCTGCCCAGGCGGCGGAGGATTCTGCTCCCGTTACTAGGAACGAACTCATGACCTTCATGTATAGTTTCAAGGGCGAGATCCAGTACCTCATTCGGTCAGCTACTCCCAAGAAGAGTCAGCCGGCCAAGAAGCCTTCTTCTAGCAAGAAGGCTATTAAAGACCGGGTCCCTACCCCTCATCCAAAGCCGAAGGAGGGGGAGGGCTTTAAGTTCGATCAAAACCGGCTCCGCTTTCCACAAGCGGAGCTTAGAAAACCCATCCGGCACTTGCAGCCGGATGGTTCAAAAAAGATATTTTTAGACACCCGGACGTTTCTCCAAGAAAAGAGAAGTCTGGCGTCTGCGTCGGCTTCAACGTCGACCTTTCCAGACAGTTTCCGTGACACCTCTAACAGGCGTACGGGAACAAGTCTAGGGAGTCAGACAGGCAAACCATCAGCCCGGTCTGGACCCAAAGTGATCCAACCTGGTCTGTTCGGTTCGCCGAATGGGCTGGGTGGATCCCCTTTTACCCAAACGGATCCGTTTGGCAGAAATATGCAGCAGCTGTTCCAGCTCATGGACTGGCAGCAGCGCTTGCTGAATTTGGGAGAACAGCCCTCGGCGTTCTCCCCTGAGATAACCCAGGCGGCACAGCCGGCCAAGATCAAAAACGTGTTGGTAGGGGCCTATGATGGTACCTCCAACCCAGAAGATCATTTAATGGCTTATTCCAACCTCATGTACCTACAGAGGTTGGATGATGTCGTCTGGTGCCGATGCTTCCCGGCTACCCTGAAGGGCATTGCCCAACGGTGGTTTGGTAACTTACCAGCCGGCTGCATCAACAACTTCAAGACCTTGGCGTACTTGTTTACGTCAAACTTCTCAATGAACATCCCGGCTAAAAAGACAAGTCTCGATCTGGGGGCAATACAGCAGGGTGACAGAGAAGGGCTCCGGTCGTATGTCAGGCGGTTCAATCTAATGAGAATTCAGATTCAAGGGCTGTCTGACGAAGTTGCTTACACAAACTTCTTTAAGGGTCTGAAGGATGGGTCAACCTTCAAGTTTGACCTCGTCCGGAAAAGGGTAGCCACCCTCCAAGAGGCGTTGATGGAAGCTGAAGCCTACATATAGGCGACGGAGCTTTGTGCTGTAAAGCAGCCGTCGAATTTCAAAAAATCTGACAGAAGAGACACCCGGCAACAACAACAACAGCCGGCTAAGAAGGAAGAAAAGAAGAGAAAAGAGGTCTGGGCGGCTGACCGATCTGGTCAGCCGGCTCAGAAGCTCAGACGGAAATCTGAACCGTACGTTCCCAAGTACGAGTTCACAAAGGACTGCTCCTCCATCCTCATGGAGATCAAGGACCGGATGTCTCTCAACAAGCCGGCTGTGATGAAAAGCCCCATAGGCAGCCGGGACAAAAGCAAATACTGCCAGTATCATGAGGATATTGGCCATGACACTAATGGCTGCTATAGCCTCAGGCGGCTATTAGACCGTCTGGCTGATGAAGGGGCTCTAAAGTCTTATCTGCCCAAAGCCAAGGGCAACACCCAGGCCAAGAAAGGGCAGGCGGCAAAAGCTGTTCTTGCCAATTCAGAAACGGATGAAGAGACAATCTTCACAATCGCAGGCGGCTTTGCCTGAGGGGGTCCCACCATCCGGGGCACCAAAGATAACATCAGGAAGTTGGTTAACTCAGTTGAGGAGACCCAGGCGTCGAAAGACATCTTTCCTGAGGTCCTTATTTCTGAAAAGGACCGGGGCAAGGTCAGACGGCCTCACGATGACCCCATAGTCATCGAATGCAAGGTTGCCAATCAGAGAGTCGGCCGGATCTTAATAGATACCGGGAGCTCGTCTGATCTAATCAGTTATCAGTGCTTGACCAAGCTCAAGTACAAATCCAGTAGCATGCACCAGGCGCCCCACCCGCTTGTTGGTTTTGGGGGAGGTGTAGTGCATCCGGTAGGGAGCATAGATCTTCCCATCCGGCTGGGTGAAAAGGGGGAAGGACGCCACATAGTGATTAAATTCGTAGTTATAGAAGAGTTTGCCGCCTACAACATGATTTTTGGCCGGCCGACCCTCAATGAGTCCAAAGCTGTCATTGTTCCTTCTCCCATGGTTGTTAAATTTGAAAAGGATGATGGTACAGTCGGTTCCCTTAAAGGGGACCAGAGGACGGCTAGGGAGTGTTATCTCTCTGACGTTAGACCTACTATGGGGGCAGCCGGAGACGGCAACCCCATAGACCTTGATAACTACGATACAGCAGTCCCGGCTCCAAGGGCAGCCGGTAAGAAAAGGAAGGCGGGCCCGACGGATCCCGTCAAACAAGAAAAATAGCAATCACTAGCCGGGGAAAGGTCAGATGATCAACGACCTCAGCCGGCTGATGACTGCATTGATGTCGTCCTCGACGACAGCCGTCCTGACAGAACTATCAAGGTTGGGACGGTTGCTTATAAACGGTTGGGGGCAGACCTGCTCCAACTTCTAAGAGAATTCAAAGACATCTTTGCCTTTGAAGTGGAAGAGATGTCAGGCGTCAGCCCGGATCTAGCTGTCCACAAGCTTGCCGTTGATAGGCCGTCTTCGAGCCTACCAAAGATAATAATTCCTATCTTGGTCTCACTAACAATAGTAAGGGTAAGAAAGGGTCGAACCCAAGAGAGGCGTTGAATCAACCACCGAGTACTACCGTTTAAATAAGCTAAACGAATTCTAAATTGGGTTGGTTATGAGTAACTTCTTCTAACACAATTCGACTAAAGCTAAGAGAAGGTTAACAATATTTAGAGGAATCTAGGGCTCGGGTTATACCACTCAACTTCATCACAAATCACAATTAGCATGCTACAATCAAGGTAAATTAATGGGACAAATTAGCACATGCAACAAGTAATTAGTGACTACATTGAGGGTTTTACCCAAACCCTAGAATTTAGACTACTCACAATCCATGGAGGTTAAAGCAATTAGAGGTTTCAAGCAATTCATGAACAAGTTCAAACTAAGGATTAAGCTAATTAACAATCTAAGCATGCAAGAATTAAGCAAGTAATCAACAACAAAGTAAAGAGAAGTAGAAAAGATGAGTAAGAAATGGTTACTATGAAGCTTCAAAGTGAGCAACAATGGTGGATTTTGTCTTCTACAATGATTGAATTTGAATGCTTCCAAGCTAAAAATTAAGAACTAACTAATGATTTGAGAATTTAATGTTCTAAGACTACAAACTAAGAGGAAAGCTCTAAAAAAAACTGCATCCCCCGGTTCCCTCGTACAAATGAGCTCTAAAGGGGTATTTATATGACCCCCAAATAAAAAGGACGGAGAAAACGAGGAAGGAGTTCGACTGCAGGTCTGCACGGACGTGCCAGATTTGGCACGGACGTGCAAGGCTAAGCACGGCCGTGCCAAGTTTGGCACGGACGTGCAGGAGGGCCAAAATGGAGGCAGAAGCTTCTGCCAAGGTCTGCACGGACGTGCAGCTTTTGGCACGGACGTGCAGACTTGCACGGACGTGCTATCATCTTGCACGTCCGTGCAGGATGCCCTGCCTAGACTGCTTAACTTTGGGAAGCTTTAACTTCTACGTTTCTTGTCGGAAATGGACTTGTGACCAGTCGTTGGAAAGCTATTGAGACTAACTTCAATCTCCAATTTGAATCGCTTCAAAAGGTTGATAAGATCAAAAGTTATGGTTGGTTGAAGTTGACGCTTACGCAAACGACCTTTCAAGGTTCTCCAAAAGCTTTTCATTTCCCTTTATGGCATTCCTCCTTCTTCCTCCATGGCTCTATCAACCAAGCTTTCCCTTATACTTACTCACTCATGCTTGATCATATCCATAGTGCTAAAAATAGCTACATTACATCAAAAACACAAACAACCGGTGAAGCATGGATGGTACAAAATTTGCATAAAAATAGGATAAAAAATGAACTTTGATGTCGATTAATAACGAAAACAAGGTTCAAAAGTACCCTAAAATCATGCCAAATATCAAGTTATCAGCCGTGGATCCTAAAAAGAAGCCGGTTAGGCAGAAAAAGAGGGATCACGGTGAAGAGAGATCTCAAGCGGCAGCGGCTGAGGTCAAAAAATTGTTAGATGCTGGGTTCATCCGGCAATGCTACTACCCGGATTGGGTAGAAAACGTTGTCCTCGTGAAAAAGCCAAATGGTACCTGGCGGATGTGTGTAGACTATATAGATCTGAACAGAGCATGCCCAAAGGACAGTTACCCGCTTCCAAAGATCGACAATCTGGTCGACTCTACAGCCGGTCATGCTCTGATGAGTTTCATGGATGCCTATTCAGGTTTCCACCAAATACCCCTATAGAAAAAAGATCAAGAGAAGACGGCCTTTGTCACTGATCAGGGGTTATTTTGTTACAAGGTGATGCCGTTTGGGTTGAAAAATGCAATTCACATTCCAGCGCATGATAAACACCGTTTTCATCAATCAGATTGGCAGGAATGTAGAGGCGTACATTGATGACATGATAGTCAAATCCAAGCTTCAGACGGATCACCTACTGGACCTCCGAGAAACATTCACCACACTCAGGCGGCACCGGGTCATGCTTAACCCAAAGAAGTGTGTATTTGGTGTTGAGTCTGGGAAGTTTCTCGGATTTTTGATCGATCAAAGGGGCATAGAGGCTAATCCGGAAAAAGTGCAGGCGGTCATTGACATGCGGTCTCCCCGCACTATGAAAGAAGCCCAGAAATTGACCGGTTGCCTGGCGGCGTTGGGAAGATTCCTTAGCCGGTCAGGTGACAAGTGCCTCTATTTCTTCCAGGCCATACGGAAGAGATCCAGATTCGAGTGGGGTGAAGAGGCGGAAATGGCATTCCAAAAGCTAAAGCAGCATTTGCATTCGTTGCCAAGGCTAGTGAGCCCCTTGCCCCGGGAGGTCCTCTATATGTATCTAGCCGTCTCTGATCATTCCCTTAGTGCCGTTCTCCTCGCTGAGAGAGACGATAATCAGCTCCCGGTGTATTTCATCATTCATGTTCTTAAGAATGCTGAACTCCGATACCCCATGATCAAAAAATTTGGGTTGGCCCTGTTCGTCGCAGTCAAACGGTTGAAGCCCTACTTCTTGGCTCACCCGGTGATTGTGTATACAGACCAGCCGCTCAAGCGCCCAATGACCACCATCGAGTCATCCGGTAGAATGATCAAGTGGGTTGTTGAAATACAGAGCCTCGAGATAACTTTTGAACCCAGGCGGGCAGTGAAAGGTCAGGCGTTTGCCGACTTCATTGTCGAGATGACTAGGCCGGTGCAACCGGAAAATCCTGACCAGGTTTGGAAGTTATTCGTAGACGGTAGCTCTACGGTGAACGGCGGTGGTGCAAGCGTCATATGTCATTCTCCGGAAGGGGATAAGTTTGAATATGCACTACGGTTCCGGTTCCAAGCCTCTAATAATGAGGCGGAGTATGAAGCCCTGCTAGCCGGTATACGCATGTGTAAGGCAGCAGGGGCAACAAAAATCACCGCCTGCTCAGACTCTCAATTGATTGTTAGCCAGTACAATGGTGACTACGAGGCCACCCATCCGGCTATGATCAAATATCTGCAGGCGGTCAGAGAAGAAGCCGTGTCACTTGATGAATTTCCTCTAAGTCAGGTGCCTCGGTCAGAGAATAATCAGGCGGATGCTCTTTCCAAATTGGCGTCATCAGCCTCCTGTGATGCACCTAGGACGATTTTTTGGGAAGTCATTGAGAAACGAAGCATTGATCATGACCCTTTAGGTATCCTGGACCGAAGTGCCACCTGGATGGACCCTATCCGGGATTACTTGGCAGACGGTTCTTTACCGGATGACCTTTCTGAAGCAATGGCGCTCAAGAAGCGTGCTCTGAGCTTCGTCATGCACCATGGAGAACTTCTCCGGAAGGGTTATCTACAGCCATATCTAAAGTGTGTAACCCCTGAAAGGGGAAGAGAGGTTCTAGAGGATCTGCACGCGGGTTTTTGTGCTTCACACATAGGCGGCAGGTCCTTGGCAAGAAGAACCAGACGGCAGGGTTACTTTTGGCCCACTCTTGAGGCAGACGCCATGGATTTGGTGAAACGGTGTGATAAATGCCAAAAGTTCGCCCGGCTGATACATCGACCGACAACTGACTTGACAGCCATCCATAATCTGGTTCCGTTCGCAAAATGGGGCATGGACATCTTGGGTCTGTATACGCCTGCCTCAGGCGGTCGCCGATATATTTTGGTGGCAGTAGAATACTTCACCAAATGGGTTGAAGCAGAGGCGGTCAAAGGCATTAAAACAAAAGACGTGATCTCCTTCATTTGGAGAAATGTCATCACCCGGTTTGGGATTCCAATATCTATGGTCTTTGATAATGGACCTCAATTCGAAACGCCTGTCCTCAAGAGTTGGTTGGGAGACCAAGGAATCTCCCATTATTTTGCCTCCGTTGGCCGTCCTCAGGCAAACGGGCAAGTTGAGGCCTTCAATAAGTTTATCTCAGACGGTATAAAAAAGAAGGTGGAAAGAGCCGGTGGGCTATGGGCAAAGGAACTACCTCATGTCCTTTAGGCCATCAGGACCACTGAAAAAAGGGCAACCGGTGAAACCCCATTTCTCATGACATACGGCACTGAGGCGGTGCTCCCCATTGAACATTACGAGCCAACGCTTCGCATCATGCTATATGATGAGGTGGCCAACTGGGAAGCCATGCGGCTTGCACTAGATGCTCTCCCAGAGCGAAGGGGCAACACAGCCTTGCGTCATGAGATTTACCGCCTGAGAATGACAAGAGCATACAACAAGCGGGTTCACAAACGACCCCTGAAAGTAGGAGATTTTGTGCTTCGCAAAATGGAAGCAACCGGTAGGGCCAATGAACAAGGCAAACTGACTCCAAATTGGGAGGGACCGTACCGGATATTTGAAGAAGTACGAGACGGCACATACCGCCTGGAAGCCCCAGACGGTAGAAAACTGCCTAGAACTTGGAATGTAGATAATCTCAAAAAGTACTACTTCTAGAAATTGTATAGTTTTTGTATATTTCTATATAATTAATGAGAAAGATTTACTACATATAGTGCTTACATGCGCCATGTTTTGTGCTTAACACAAGCGGCTCCCTTTACTTATTTCCCATGCGCTCTGTCTTGTGCCCAACACAAGCGGGCCCGAAAATTTAATGAACCAGCCGGTGACGCCCATTCGGGTGAATTCATCGAAGAGAAGATCTCCCATTTGGGTGGAAAATTGTTCTAGCGATAAAAAATCAGGCGGCCCTAACCGCCTGATTGATCCATAGCACCAAAGAATTGCGGGTTAGCATTCCCAAACATGTATCCGGCCCCCTCTTTGGATCGAGTACCATTTCAGGCTGATCTCAAAACAGACAGCCGGTACCTAATGTCCCGCTTAATCAACTAAGAGAAGGCAGGCAGGCAAACATTTGGGTTAGGCCAATAATTTATGAAGGGTGTTCTTGCAAAAACCTAACCGGCAATTGTTAAAAACGGTTGGCACTTAGCACTTAGCTAAAACCTTAGCATTTGTGCTATAGCATATGGATAGCCGCCTGACACCATTTCGTCTATACCAGTCTCCTATCCAGGGGCAATTACCTACCCTAACCCCAACAAGTCATGCGGAAAAACATTCATGGTTTGAATTTTTGAAAAAGACCAATACTCATGGTTGCTACCACCATAGTTTACACAAGGCAAAAAATAGAATTGCTTGCGAAGACCCAGACGGCAGAGATACCGGCTGGGTTCTCTTGCCTACCCTCGCAAATTTCTTTGCCTACCCTTACAAATTTCTTTTCCTAGCTTGCGAAGACACAGACGGCGGTGACGCCGGCTGGGTTTTCTTGGCTATCCTCGCAAAATTATCAAAGCAAGAAAGATGCGACATTCAAGACATTCAAAACAGCAAAAATGAAAAGAAGCAAATTCATTCAAAACCGGACCAACCGGTTGAAATATAGCACAAATAACCGGCATAGCCGGTGAAAATGTTAAAATTGTTTACAAGATAAACCAGCGCAGCCGGTGAAAATATCAGTGCTCAAAATAAAAAACAATAGCAGAGTAATCCGACCCTTCCGGCGCTATTACAAGATAATGCACGGCACGCAGGCCGGGAGGTCGTTGCTACTCTACATTTAGTGTTACCCGGTCGCCCTGAGCCTGGCTCCTTTCCGGATGAGCTGGGTCGGTGTTGGGGACGGAGCCGGGAGCAACCTCATCCTCGACCGTCGCCTCCAAAGCTGCCGCTTCCGCCTGCATTCGCTGGAACTCGGCTTCCACCCATTGCTCATATGGTCCGGGCCCCGGCTGGCCCTCCTCTTCAGCCAGAATGGCCAGGTCTGCATACTTATAGGCGAGCTCCCAGACGTTGTAGTCTGCACCCGGGTGGATGATGGAGAACGCCCACTTCATTCTGTTTTGGCAGTCCTGCTCATTCTCCTCGATGAGCCGGCTCTGATCAGCCTCTAGGGTGGACTGGAAATTGCGCTGAGCTTCGGCAGCCTCCTTGACCAGGCGGTCATTCTCTAATTGTAGCCGTTTGCTGCTCTTCTCCGCCTGGTCGAGCCGCTTGAGGGGCTCTTCATGTTTTTTCAGCTCGTCTTTAGCGCTATCCAGGGCCGCCTGGAGGTTGTCCATTTTGAGATTTTGCTCCGAGAGGGCCCGTTGGAGGGACTTGACCTGATCCGCCTGTTGCATTATTATAGCTTTAGTTTCTAAGTCATGCACAATCATGGAATACGATTTTACCCGCATGGGTATGTCGAGCAATGTGAGATCGAAAGGGTTTGTACCTTATTGGGAAGCCTTTTGGCTTTCAAGAGCAGATGGACCGGTTGCGGTCCTTATTGGAGTGGCCTCTAAGGCCTTCTCAGTGTTAGACCCGCCTGGGGTCTTTATTGTTTTACCGCCGGTTGTAGCCCGGTCGGTAGAAGCAGTTCTCGGCACCTTGAGTGTCGGTTCTTCAACAAACGGCCTTTGCCGGATCTGTTTTTGCAAGGAACGGGGAATAACACCCCCATCCTGAAACAAGACCACAAACGGTTAGATGTATAAAACAGCTAAAACAACATCTAAGCCAAACATATAAAGAAGGTCAGGCGGGCTAACCTTTTTAGCCGCCTGAGCGGCAAGTTTCTTCTCCAGATTCTCCTTTCGGATATCTGAAGCCTTTTTTGCGGGTGTCTTGGCGGTGGGCAGCATCTTCTTAGCTTCTTCTGCAAAACAAAAGTACATCCGGTCAGAAATGTGAATTTGATATTGCAATCAAGAGAAAAAGGTCAGCCGACATTAAATTAACCGGCTAAGGTTCGTAACCTTTGGTTTTAAACATTCTGCTAAGTCCATAGGCGGACAAGAAGCACTCGTCTTTGAAAAATTCGTGTTTGGGCACCCAGTTCTTGGGTACCCTTATTATCTCTCCGGTTGAGAGAGAGGTAGAGGTTAACTCTAAAAATCCGGAGTCCAGAATGGCCCTCCTATCATTATCGGGAACTGAGGGCAGCCGGCACTTCTGCCCCATAAGCTCTGGTTTCCGGTTGTAGGTCCGGTACTCCCTGTTTTCCTCCTCAGACGGGGCCTTGACCAGGTAGAACCGGTTCTTCCAGTCCGACCATTTAGACGGCTTGTCCAAAGTCATCATGTATTGGGGGTGAGTGGTCAAGGTGTACCAGGCCCTCCAGCCGCCTAGGCTCCGGCTCAGATAGTGCATATGGGAAAACGCCTCCCAGTCGGGGTTGAGATCCTGCATCTCGCAGGCGGCGATGTACCCTAATATATTCACCCAAGAATTCGGGGTGAGTTGCCAAACGCCTAAGCCATACCCCCTAAGTATGGCCTTGATCGTGTTGTGAAGGGGGAAGTGGACGCCGGCTAGGAAAGCCGCCTCATAGCATCCAAACCAGCCGTTGGCGTTGGGCTGGTCATCTTCCCATACAACCGTCCCGAACTCCCCCGGTACGGTCATCTTGTATCCTTCACCAAGCGGCCGCCTGGTGATAAAGTCTTGTAGAGAAGACCGCATGAGGGCGCGGTCCTTCAAGGAGACGGCGATCATGAGAGGGTCGTTTCTGCTTTGCCACGAAGGCCTCTCCGCCTCCTCGCTATCTTCTGACACGGTTAAATAGCTGGAGCTACTACTTTCAACCCGGCCATCGTCAAAGTCGGATGGGGAGTTGGGAGCATCAATGGCAGCTTCTGGCTGCTCAGCCTCCTCAGCAGAAGAGGTCTCCTCGTTGTAGGAGCCTAGAATGCTATCGCTTGGGGTGGCGGGGGTACCGCCGGATGGTTCTCTAACCTCCCCGTCTGGGCCTTGATTTTCAGGCGATAACTCGTTTGAGTCCCCGCCTCTGTAATTGGGGTCCATAGCTGTTCCCCTAATTCTGGCCATGGTGTCCTGCACAGACACGGAGTCGGTCGATACAGGCATTGTAAAGGGGAAATTCCAAAGATCAGAGGCGGCAGATCTAGTTCTAGACTCAGCCGTATCAATTGACCGGCTGAGTTCACAACTATGGTCCGGGTATGGGTATAAAGGGTCCATCTACCTATGGGACTTATAAACAAAAATGCAAGCAAAAGACACAAACGGAAATGCATGGAAAAGCGAGAAAGAATAGAGACAGTACCTAGAGTAAAGTGTTGAAAACCTCAAGAAATTTCTTGGGGATGCTTGCGAAGACACAGGCGGTTTGAATACCGGCTGGGTTCTCTGAGGTACCCTCTCGAAAATCTTTGGTGTGCTTGCTACTGCACAGGCGGTCTGAAAACCGGCTGCTCTTAAATCTCAAGTCTCCGTGTGCTCTGAATTTCAAGGACCGGATGCTCAGAAATGCCGGATGCTCTCAAAATTCAAGAAATGTCACGAAGTTTGTAGATGAGCTCTCGTGTGCTTCCTCCCCTATTTATAGGGGTTGTCCCGGAAGGTGAAGAGGCGCGACCCTTCCCCTTCTGCTTTTCCCTCTTCCTTCAGTTGGAATTTGAAGGGGTTTCGCAAAAAAAAAAAAAAAAATTAAAATTAAAGTTTACTTTCGTCAGCTCTCTTCTCAGGTGCCACGTGGCACCTTGCCACGTCAGCGCCGCGTCAGCACCTGAGAGGGGCAAATGTTTGGGGGTGAAATTACCCCAGCCACGTGGCCCAATGGCTGAGCAACACGTGGCACCTTGCCATTGGTCAGCAGGGCTCCAATCCCCTGCTGACACGTGTCCTAGGAACCCTAAATGAGGAACCAATGCTCCCCACTATAAATAGTGGGAGTACCCTCATTAATGGGCAGAGGCAATGGGCATTCAATACAATCATAAACACATTTACACCAAACCCGAGCAATCTTAATTGCGGAATTCTCCCATTACGCGAGAAGTAATTACTCTTTTACGCACTTTCTTCCTCCCGTACATCACTGACTTGATCGTTGGAGGCGGAGCTCCACCCAACCGGAGTATTCGTGGTTTTGCAGGTACAGGCGGTCGAAGGGAATTCTTGGAATTGTAACTCTCCCGCAGGACACATCAAAAAACCCCGAAACACCATTCATTTGTCCAATTTCAATCATGTTAGCTTTGTAACATTATGTATCATCAAAGAATATTTAAATTAATATTAATATTATTAATACAAATTGAAAGTGTATTAATGATAAAAAAAACATAAAAAAATGTGTTAAAGAGATTTTAGAAGTCTAAATGTAGCCTTAAATTTGGGACATGATGAGTATTAAAAAATGCAAGGGAAAAAATTTGGAAAAGAGTGAATAGAAACTGTGCTTTGTGCTTGGATTATTAATTTGTTACTACTGGTAAGATCTTAGCCAAGTTAAAGTCTGAAAATTAATGGTTAAAAAAAACACCAAAAAAGTTGAACAGCCGGTGCCGCAGTCTTAGGGTGCTAGAAGCCCAAAGTCCAAGAAATAGGGGGAAATTAGTCAAAAGTTCTATTCCTTTTTTGTTTTTTATTTCATTTACTTTGAAATTTTGCATTACAGAATTTTAGAGTATCTAAAGACATGATGATAAACATATTTTTGGATTATAAAAGGCATTTGATTTGATCAAAAGTATCTATTTTTATTTGTAAAGCAATAAAATTATCTTGATACTTTTTTCATCTTATACCCAACAACTAGGACATAATAACTGAGTAATAGCACCTTCAGAGTTATGAAGTGTTCACCTGTCTTAACAATAACTGATCTAGCTACGGTTAATACCGATACTGAACCTAATGAAATCGAAGCTGAAAAGGAGGTTGCAAAGCAACTCTGCCTCATAAATCTGTTTTTCAACTGAGTAATAGCTACGGTTATATCTCCTTGATGTAACCATGACATAATACAAACTCACATAACCTTACATAATCACTTATTCCGGTCAAATAGCTCTGTATCTTTTTCATATTTGAAGAGCATCAGCAATCGACCCAGCAAGGCTCAGAACTTCGAAAGGAGCTCTATTTGCAATTGCCTTTACAGTACGAGGGCAAGAATCCGTGATCCAAAAGTAACTAAATGCTTTCTCTGAACCTGGGAGAAGGTATAAACAAAGATATTTTGAGTCATCATTAGTTACGGACTTTGCAATCAAGAATCATCAGATATTATGTTGCAATTATGTGATAAATTATTAACGATGGTCAAAGAGTATTTACCATCATTTTTATGCGTGAAACGCTCATATGAAGCCTTTGGAAATACAGCATGGGTCACATAAGCACTAACCTTCACTGCACCATGCGCAGCCAATACTTTCTGCAGTTTCAAGAACCAAGTCATATAGACATATACTTGTACAAGTACCCGTGAAAAACATACAGATTTGATTGGTAAACATGAATAATAATATAAAAGTAAGATTCAACTTAAAAATATGAGTGGAACTTAGAAAACACAAAGACCAAAATTTATGAATTTCTTGAGTTCCTAGCCAAAGTTATTATGTAAGGAAAGCAGCAAGTCTGCTCTTGTTAAAAAAGGAATGAGGTATTGCATATGTACACGACTAAATGAAAGTTTATGTAATACAGACATGATTGCTTTCTCTTAACAAAGAAAAAAAAAATACCTGACATTCAATAAGAGTGCCACCAGATTGTACCAAGTCATCAACAATGACAACGTGACAGCCAGCAGGGTTGCCTTCCTTAAGCCTCACTATCCGTTTATCACCTTCACGAACCTTTGCACAAACCACCTGGTTTTGGATGACATGAAAATTTTAATTGCGATGGAATATGCAGGATTGAATTGGTCAGAACAGTTGTAATAATCACACATGACATAAAAATACAGACCGTAGGAAAATGATCTAGCTGCTTGTGGAATCGCTTCCATGCTCCATCATCTGGAAATGCAACTACTATCTGGAACAATATTGTGGAGTAAGCAATCATTAACATACAGTTGTAAAGACAGTTGAAAAATTCTATGCGGAATTAACATAATGGCCAGTGGAGAAGGGAAAACATATTATAGTAACCTTTTCAGCATCCGGGAGTTGATCAAGGCGCTGCTTCAACAGGGGGATGCCAGTTTCAAACAATGGTAGTACATTGTCACTAAAATAAAACCTTTCCTGCAAAACAGTAAAAATAATGTGTCAAACACGTGAAAAAAACAATGTACTTCCTCCGTTTCTATTTAGTTGACACGTTCAATTTAGACACACATATTAAGGAGAGGAGAGAAAGAGAATGATAAAGCAAGTGGGGTAGCTAGTAAATGCAAAACCGGAGGAATACGCGTCAACTAAAAAAAATGGAGGTAAGTATTACAGAAGATAAACAGTAGTTAGTAGACATAACCGGGAAGAAAGCTTCGCATTTGAATTTCATGTAGTCAACTTTGAAAACCTAGGCGGCCTTTGGTAATTTATATGAAGTATATAAGAAAAAACACTATCATGCAAGATCTTGTTAATTTCTTTTCAATAAGTCATAATATCGACTTTTTAAAAATTTTAAATTTATTAATGGTCAAAGGTGTACATTGGAGACTGTACAAAATGCAAATAAGAATATCTTAAAGTATCAAAAGAAGTATGATAGAAATGATAAATAATCAAGCCGGAGGTTGGGGACCTAATTTCGCTTAAATAATAAAGGGAACAGACAAAGTAATTCACAAATTTGTGATGAATCCAAAATAGGCATACCATGATATCAATTCTTTCACCAAGGTCAGGCATAAGAAAATGCTCCTATCAATACTCTCTACAATACTAAGCTCTGATAACTTTTCATTTTCCAATACCCAAGTTAAAAACATAACAAACGGTTTGAATACCCATGATTAAAAACAGCTGGTTTATAAGATAATAGTCCTTTTACACTACTCTCTTAGCCCTTTTAACGTACACTACAGTATTATTTGTCTCCATAAGAAGAGAGTACAGCTGTACAGGCATATCAAAACGTTACTCCAAATTTTATTTCCTAACACTTACAATGACAATTTTTAAAAGTGAGACAAATTAAAATTGGCATTCAATGACACTGATACATGTATCAAGACTTTGGATTTAAATTTTTTCCTAACTAAAGAAAGAAAATATTGATCAATTCTTCGGATTTACAATGCAACAAAGTATAGTATACACAAGAAAATTCTGTTAACCGTCTTCTTTTCCATAGTTGTCTAATAATGTAATGTAGACCCATGGTATTTTCAACTGAGACAGATACAAACTTTTGGCAATGACTCTAAACCCTCACAAGCTTTTGTCATTGCATTGACATTCTTTTACAACGGTGTTTTAAGCTTTCAGTAATTCAAACAAATCTAGAAAGGATGGTCCCTGAGGCCGGCTCAATTACAGCCTTTCTAACGGGAATTTGAATACTAGCACCTTAACATAATATATGTGATGTATGACCTACATCACCTTTTAAGTTTTTGCTTAGATGGTTGGCTCTAGTAAGTCTTGTCCCAACTTATCCAAAACCCCTCCAAAACCCTTGTCACTCAAACCCAAACCCATATCACAATAGCCAATACCTAACAAAGGCAAACCAAACAGTAAATAGGAACTAAATCCCCACACCCAAAAATAAGGAGCTCAGAGTAGCCTATATATCCCAAAAATTCTTTATCAAAATTATATAGAAAACAAAGGTCATGTCCTAATATTTCCACCAAACACTTCTCAGGCCCTATATGTGTCTAGTTTCTCAATAATATACCTTCTATTGAAGCTGCTTCATATATTTTTATACTACAACATTGGTCCTCAACCATCACACATTATCTAGAAGTTACACGGATAATACTACATCCTTTCCTGCTTCCCCGCTTTTTATTTAGAACAGAATAGAGAAAGAGCAAGCACTTCACCAGCTACTAGGAACTACAACCTCAGAACAGATAATTGTCCAAGAGGACCAAGGCCTGTTCATCCAAGAAATTAGAGTTTGAAGACTCAATTCATTACCACAATTCAGACCATTCACACTTTCACAGGGCAATCAATCCCAAATCAATTGCACGAAGTATGCTGAGTAAAATCATGCAACTCAATCACTTCAATTCAAACTTTCGTGTGTAGTAGAGGAGAGCAGGGAATATAATGAAAAATTTATCAGATTATGAATGTTGTCCTACAACAAAAATTTAGACTCAACAAAAACTAGCACCCACCTCCAACTCATTCTATTAGCAACAGAAATGAACAACATTCAACTCAGATACCCTACCCTTTTCTAGTTTCTACAAAACTTATTAGGCTGACTTTTGACAAGTTGGTCTTAGTTACTTTAATGGTAACATTCTTACTTTCTGTTTGTTCACAACAATAACTCAAAGTGCTACTCTTCCAAACGAATAGTTCTTACAAAAAAAGTTTCTAATGCAATTCACTCCCATCTCCAACATCAACACTTTGACATTTTTAGGTTTACACAATTAACTTGGAATGGTGAGCTCATATTCATACGTAAAATATCTCCTATGACTGGAATCAACGGTCACATTGATCATTTAACTTGAACTTGTAATGTAACCATTACGTTGAAGCGGAGGTTGAACTAAAGTTTGTCACAAATCTAATCATAGTGACCATCAGCCCATTTCAATCTCTTTAGAGTATGTTGATAGCATATTTCTTTTCATACAAAAAATAAATAAATAAAAAATCATTTCAAAGACCTTCATTTTAATATGACTATATGAGTGTCAATCCACATATTTATTGGCAAATTTCTTAATTGACTCACTTTATCCCTTTTAACGATGTTATATATGAAATTTAAAATCTAGAAAGAAAGTACAAATGTAACAAAATTTCAACAAGACCCCCTCATAATACTCGATAAACACAAATATAACCATGAAGCATGTAAAAGAAATTCCAATACTCAAATATTATGACAAATTGACAATAAGGAACCAGAATAGAGAACACATCTATTCCAGCTTATACTAGATTATGAAACTCACCTGCAAAGCATGTATGTCATATATGACCACACTAGTTGGTCCACCCCTGGATATTGGAATGTTGGATAATATCCTTGCCATTGTAAAAGCTGTGGCAACATCTCCTTCCTCTTCCATTCTCTCAAAGGATCCAGTTGGAAAAAATGGTAAGACCAATGTGAAGGAAGCAACAAATAGCCGCGGAAGAGCAAATATAACAGACAGTTGCTCAAATATGACTGCTGGTGAGCTAAAAGCAGCCAAAAAGGCAACATGTTGGCCTCTTATATCTTGTGCATTATTTATGAAAAGATTTGGAAAACCGTCATCAAAGCTCCTGATACATGATATAATAAATCAGACCTCTAATAGAACACTGAATTATAGAGGTAAACATGCTGTATATTACGGAGTGTAACACAGCTTCAATATTTGTCTACAAACAAGATAAACCGGCAAGCCCACTAGGCTACCACAAATGAAGAACTATCTTTTTCCCTTATTATAGAAAATCTAACAAAGTCGTGTCGAGCTCGATAGACAACAACCGAAGGATGAAGGTTGCATTTTCAAATATGCAGCAATGTACCATACATTTCACTTTGTAGATTAATCTATTTTGCAAGATAAAACCTAGCAGGAAATGCCTAGACTTCAAGGCAAACAAATGGAACTTGTAACATGTCCAACAAACAATAATATAATTCGCAGCGAAATTGTGTACAACATGCTACAAAATACTTGTAACATACCGTATATCGAACAAAGAGAGAAAAAAAAAACATACAAATTATTTATGTTTCTTATATACTCCATTTCATTTTGTACCCATGTTGGATCCTTACACTCCAACAAGGGTATAGACTCTTCTTTTGTATCTGCATTTAATTTAAAAAAAATAAAAGGGTATCGTTACACTAATCACAAAAGTAATTTAAAAAAATAAAAGGGTATCGTTACATAAGTACACAAAAATAGTACACAAACATAAAATTCCAAATTAAACTCATGAATCAGAATCATCAATGAAAATTCAAATTAAATAACTTTCGGGTAACGGATACAAGAAGTTTCAGAAAATTTTCACAAAAAAAGAAAAAACACACACACACACACACACAATTGAAGCAGGGTTATGGAAAGAGACCTCCAATTAATGGATTGAAGATTGATAAGATCAGATTGAGCAGCAACTTTACGAGCAAGTTCTTCAGCTTCAACACAATAAAAGAGCAACACTTGCTTCTTGTAAGGTTTCTCCATTGTTTTCTATTGGGCTTGCTTTTTCTATTCTGCTTTAGTTATATGCTTATATTCTCTTCTGTAGTCAAGGAATAGCAAAGAGTGGCGCTGTTGCAAAATGGAGTGGTCAGTGAAGTAGAAAAGAGCACATTTTAATCTATAGTGCTTTAAGGGGAATTTCTTTATTTTACAATCATAGATATTTAAATGATATTTAAACAGGGAAATTTATTTTTTATATTCAAGTATGCATAATATATAGATATAAATATGTTAAGTAAATAGAGGATCGAAGCAAGCTAAAAAATTATTGTGCATACATTGCGTGCGCCTCTAAGCTTGTCAATTTTAAATTGAAGAAGAAAAACAAGGAAGAGAGAGGTTGACAAGTGAAAACGTGAAAAGACCAAGTCGCTGCATGTTGCTGGTAAGCGTTGGTGCGGTCCCTCCACAATATCGAAAAGGCAAGTAAGAGTAAAGAGAGGTTTTTCATTTTTAAGGGCCTCGCTTTATTTGGGTTTGGTACCTTAAAATTATGTTGAAACGTCGTTAATTCTTCGGTGAATCGTACCTAAAAATTGGCGTTGTACCCAAAACCAAGGGGACGTATTTGGGCTATACCCGTCCCCCGCGTACCCATGCATCACAGTGCGGAAGCCTAAAAAATAACGAAAATGCCACTATATTCACGTAAACTCCGTAGTATTTGTAATTGGGTCGGGCTCCTTGATAATTGAATAGTACTTCGTATTGATTATTCCTCGAGTCCTCAAGCCATTGTTAGGAAAAATGAAGACGTAATGAAGGTATAAGAAGTTGAAACAATGTGACAATTTAGAATAATAACGATTCATTAGGTGACTTAGGAAATTTTGTTAATTACTACCTAATAAACAGAGGCTTTGTGAATTACTACCCCTAAAAAAAGTTTTAATTACTACCCCTAAACCGATTAATTTAAGTGGTTGCTACCCTTTTCCTACTCAGTCCCTAATCAGGTGATTTAAGCTCTTAATGAGCTCATTGTCTAGCAAGATTATAATTAGTTGTTTTAAAGCCATGATTAATTAAATAAACCCTAACACCACCTCTAAACCACCACTGCACCACCTCCTACAACCCCCTTACCCCATCCCCACCATCTTTGGTAGCCCCTTACCACATCATCCCTTTGCCACCAGCTAGGAAGCCACGCGCTGGGAAGGGGAAGGGGAGGGAGAAGCACAAGAGAAGAGGAGAACGAAAGTCCGGCAGCCTCCCAGCCATTACCATCCCCTTCTCGACATTGACAACCCCACCCTATACCCCATTCCCCTCCCCTTTTCGATTTTATGGCCACCCTACCCAAAACACTCTTTCCCTCCCCTTTTCGTTTTCGGCCACCCACCCACACAACCCAAAACCCCTTTTCGATTCGTGGGTGCTTGCTTTTTTGGCTTGAATTCCACCAGTTTTCTTTGCAAATTGTGTGTAATATCTTCTTCTCATTGCAATGTAAGTATTTCCATGTACAATCCTTGCTACATTGTCGAATTTCATGTAAATTTGTAAAAAAATCGAAAACCCCCTTTGAAAGTCGATTTGGGGCTTTCTCGTGTGATGCTTGTTGGATGAAATTGTTTGTCCCATGTTGTTGGATTCTTAATTGTGAGCATTTTGATAGTAATTTTGTAGAAAATGGTGAAGAAATGAGCATGTTGTGTTCTTGCCTTCGAGCTTGAACGTGGGTTTTAATGGTGGTGGAAAGCTGACGGAGAGGGAATGAGGAAGGGGTGGGGTCGCCGACACGCCCGCCGGTGAGGGTTGCCGACGACAAGGGCTTCGGTCTTCGGCGACTGGGAGGGATTTAGGGTGGGGTGGGCGGCCTGCGATGAGGGTGGTAGAAGGGGGGTGGTGGGTGGGGATTAAGGTTTAAAAATAACTAATTATAAATTAGCTGAATAATAATATTTTTAAGAGCTTAAATCGCCTGATTAGAGAAAAGGGTAGCAATCACTTGAATTAATCGGATTTAGTGGTAGTAATTAAAATTTTTTTTTTAGGGGTAGTTATTCACAAAACCTCTATTTTTGAGGTAGTAATTAACAAAATTGCCAGTAACTTGCTTTACAAATTGCATAAATTCCAAATTCCCCTAAAAGCACTATAGATTAAAATGTGCTCTTTTCTACTTCATCCACTCCATTTTGCAACAGCTCCACTCTTTTCTATTTCTTGACTACAGAAGAGAATATAAGCATATAACTAAAGCAGAAGACTAAAAACCCCAGCAAGCCCAAGAGAAAACAATGGAGAAACCCAACAAGAAGCAAGTGTCCTTGCTCTTTTACTATGTCGAAGCGGAAGAACTTGCTCGTAAAGTTGCTGCTCAATCTGATTTTATCAATTTTCAATCCATCAATTGGAGATCTCATTCTATTACTCTGCTTCAATTGTGTGTGTGTGTGTGTGTGTTTTTTTGTTGTGAAATTCTTCTAAAATTTCTTGTACCCATTACTAGGAATTTGTTTAATTTGAATTTTCATTGATGATTCTGATTCATGAGTTTAATTTGGAATTTATGTTTGTGTACTTTTGTGGTTAGTGTAACGATACCCTTTTACTTTTTTTAAACTACTTGGATTTGGATACATGTTTAACTGTCCAATTTGGCTTTTTTATGAACAATGTTCATAATTTTAGCCCAGGATACAAAAGAAGATTCTATAACCTTGTTGGAGTGTAAGGATCCAATATGGGTACAAAATGAAATAGAGTATATAAGAAACATAAATAATTTGTATGTTTTTTTTTTCTTTGTTTGATATACTGTATGTTACAAGTATTTTGTAGCATGTTGTACATAATTTGGCTGCGAATTATATTATTGTTTGTTGGACATGTTACAAGTTCCATTTGTCTGCCTTGAAGTCTAGGCATTTCCTGCTAGGTTTTATCTTGCAAAATAGATTAATCTACAAAGTGAAATGTATGGTACATTGCTGCATATTTGAAAATACAACCTTCATCCTTCGGTTGTTGTCTATCGACACGACTTTGTTAGATTTTCTATAATAAGGGAAAAAGATAGTTCTTCATTTGTGGTAGCCTAGTGGGCTTGCAGGTTTATCTTGTTTGTAGACAAATATTGAAGCTGTGTTACACTCCGTAATATATAACATGTTTACCTCTATAAATAAGTGTTCTATTAGAGGCCTGATTTATTATATCATGTATCAGGAGCTTTGACGACGGTTATTCAAATCTTTTCATAAATAATGCATAAGATATAAGAGGCCAACATGTTGCCTTTTTGGCTGCTTTTAGCTCACATGCAGTCATATTTGAGCAACTGTGTGTTATATTTGCTCTTCCGCGGCTATTTGTTGCTTCCTTCACATTGGCCTTACCATTTTTTCCAACTAGATCCTTTGAGAGAATGGAAGAGGAAGGAGATGTTGCCACAGCTTTTACAATGGCAAGGATATTATCCAACATTCCAATATCAGGGGTGGACCAACTAGTGTGGTCATATATGACATAATCAAGTATAAGCTGGAATAGATGTGTTATCTATTCCGGTTCCTTATTGTCAATTTGTTATAGTATTGGAATTTCTTTTACATGCTTCGTGGTTATATTTGTGTTTATCGAGTATTATGAGGGGGTCTTGTTGAAATTCTGATACATTTGTGCTTTCTTTCTAGATTTTAAATTTCATATATAACATCGTTAAAAGGGATAAAGTGAGTCAATTAAGAAATTTGCCAATAAATATGTGGATTGACACTCATATAGTCATATTAAAATGAAGGTCTTTGAAATGATTTTTTATTTATTTATTTATTTTTTGTATGAAAAGAAATATGCTATCAACATACTCTAAAGAGATTGAAATGGGCTGATGGTCACTATGATTAGATTTGTGACAAACTTTAGTTCAACCTCCGCTTCAACGTAATGGTTACATTACAAGTTCAAGTTAAATGATCAATGTGACCGTTGATTCCAGTCATAGGAGATATTTTACGTATGAATATGAGCTCACCATTCTAAGTTAATTGTGTAAACCTAAAAATGTCAAAGTGTTGATGTTGGAGATGGGAGTGAATTGCATTAGAAACTTTTTTTGTAAGAACTATTCGTTTGGAAGAGTAGCACTTTGAGTTATTGTTGTGAACAAACAGAAAGTAAGAATGTTACCATTAAAGTAACTAAGACCAACTTGTCAAAAGTCAGCCTAATAAGTTTTGTAGAAACTAGAAAAGGGTAGGGTATCTGAGTTGAATGTTGTTCATTTCTGTTGCTAATAGAATGAGTTGGAGGTGGGTGCTAGTTTTTGTTGAGTCTAAATTTTTGTTGTAGGACAACATTCATAATCTGATAAATTTTTCATTATATTCCCTGCTCTCCTCTACTACACACGAAAGTTTGAATTGAAGTGATTGAGTTGCATGATTTTACTCAGCATACTTCGTGCAATTGATTTGGGATTGATTGCCCTGTGAAAGTGTGAATGGTCTGAATTGTGGTAATGAATTGAGTCTTCAAACTCTAATTTCTTGGATGAACAGGCCTTGGTCCTCTTGGACAATTATCTGTTCTGAGGTTGTAGTTCCTAGTAGCTGGTGAAGTGCTTGCTCTTTCTCTATTCTGTTCTAAATAAAAAGCGGGGAAGCAGGAAAGGATGTAGTATTATCCGTGTAACTTCTAGATAATGTGTGATGGTTGAGGACCAATGTTGTAGTATAAAAATATATGAAGCAGCTTCAATAGAAGGTATATTATTGAGAAACTAGACACATATAGGGCCTGAGAAGTGTTTGGTGGAAATATTAGGACATGACCTTTGTTTTCTATATAATTTTGATAAAGAATTTTTGGGATATATAGGCTACTCTGAGCTCCTTATTTTTGGGTGTGGGGATTTAGTTCCTATTTACTGTTTGGTTTGCCTTTGTTAGGTATTGGCTATTGCGATATGGGTTTGGGTTTGAGTGACAAGGGTTTTGGAGGGGTTTTGGATAAGTTGGGACAAGACTTACTAGAGCCAACCATCTAAGCAAAAACTTAAAAGGTGATGTAGGTCATACATCACATATATTATGTTGTTAAGGTGCTAGTATTCAAATTCCCGTTAGAAAAGCTGTAATTGAGCCGGCCTCAGGGACTATCCTTTCTAGATTTGTTTGAATTACTGAAAGCTTAAAGCACCGTTGTAAAAGAATGTCAATGCAATGACAAAAGCTTGTGAGGGTTTAGAGTCATTGCCAAAAGTTTGTATCTGTCTCACTTGAAAATACCATGGGTCTACATTACATTATTAGACAACTATGGAAAAGAAGACGGTTAACAGAATTTTCTTGTGTATACTATACTTTGTTGCATTGTAAATCCGAAGAATTGATCAATATTTTCTTTCTTTAGTAAGGAAAAAATTTAAATCCAAAGTCTTGATACATGTATCAGTGTCATTGAATGCCAATTTTAAATTGTCTCACTTTTAAAAATTGTCATTGTAAGTGTTAGGAAATAAATTTGGAGTAACGTTTTGATATGCCTATACTCTCTTCTCATGGAGACAATAATACTGTAGTGTACATTAAAAGGGCTAAGAGAGTAGTGTAAAAAATCACTGATTATATATCTGATTTGTGTATTTAAATTTTTCAGATCTTTACCATATACGTAGTATTAGGGGACCATAAAATATGGGTATTTTGTGATAGTGTCGTGTTCAGAGAGTTTGAAATATTTTGATATCAGAGGTATTAATATCGTGTAATGAATCCTGGAGAGGTGGCTATTACTTAGATAATTACATTATTGGTTGTTATGGAGCCTGATGTAAGTCATGTAACTACTATAAGTAGAATTAGGATGTGATTATAAACTTAATAAAGAGAAGTTTAAAAAATAAAAAATCATAGAAAATTTAATGCTAGATATATTTACTAATTGCTTCGAGAACCACTATACTAACTCCTTGGTTACTATGACTATTATCTTATAAACCAGCTGTTTTCAATCATGGGTATTCAAACCGCTTGTTATGTTTTTAACTTGGGTATTGGAAAATGAAAAGTTATCAGAGCTTACTATTTTAGAGAGTATTGATAGGAGCATTTTCTTATGCCTGACCTTGGTGAAAGAATTGATATCATGATATGCCTATTTTGGATTCATCACAAATTTGTGAATTACTTTGTCTGTTCCCTTTATTATTTAAGCGAAATTAGGTCCCCAACCTCCGGCTTGATTATTTATAATTTCTATCATACTTCTTTTGATACTTTAAGATATTCTTATTTGCATTTTGTACAATCTCCAATGTACACCTTTGACCATTTATAAATTTAAAATTGTTAAAAAGTCGATATTATGACACATTGAAAAGAGATTAAAAAGATCTTGCATGATAGTGTTTTTTCTTATATACTTCATATAAATTACCAAAGGTCGCCTAGGTTTTCGAAGTTCGACTACATAAAATTCAAATGCGAAGCTTTCTTCCCGGTTATGTCTACTAACTACTGTTTATCTTCTGTAATACTTACCTCCATTTTTTTTAGTAATACTTAATAATAACTCATGTAACACTAACAGAAGAACCATTTGTAAACTATTGATGATTTCATCATGTATTAAAAATTAAGAATTTATCTACAAAACGAAGACTGGCAATAGTTTAACTCTTCTAGGCATTTTTGCGTTAATCAAGGACAGCTCCCTCGTTAATTAGGCATTAAACTTGTATGTATTCTACCTTGCTCTACAATAACAAAATGCTGCAAGCAAAACATATGAAACAGTAGCATCATCATGGTAGACAAAACATATGAAAGGACAAAATAAATGTGCACTATCATGGTAGACAAAATAAATTAGAAAGGTATTGGGTTAGATACAATACGCTTAGGAGTTTCCAAAGCATATTTTATTAATATGGCTTAAGCAGGAGCTTGATCGAACTTTACAGTAACAAGATATGATTGGGCTTGGATTAATTTGAAACTTAGGTGCGCTCTTTAACTCATTAAAGGGGGATTTCAGACTTATTACCGCGGTGAGCACGATGTATGAGCAACCCATTCAAATCAAGAACAAGCAACTACTTAACCAAAACAGAAACTATAAATCAGACCATAAAATCAAAAAATTAACAGAAATTATATGAACAATACAAATCAGAACATAAAATCAAAAAATTAACACAATTATATGAACAGCAATACGAATCAGAACTAAAAATCAAAAAATTAAGACATGCAAATCCCGTCAAAAAACAAATCAACAACAAAAAACCGAAATGAAAACAAAAAAAATAACAGAAAATTACCTTTGAGTTGTGACGACTTGAAGGAGAGGAAGATTTGAAGATGGAGAACTAGAGATCGAAAAAAAAACGAGAATGGAGAACTTTAGATCGAAAAAAAAAACGAAACGAAAACAAAAACAATTAACTAAAATTTACCTCAAATTGAGCTTGAAGAGTTGAGAACTTGAGAGTGAGTGAGGATTCAACGCTTTGATTTGTGATTGAAGAAAAAGAGCAGAAGAATGAAGAAGAAGAAGGAACCAAAAATGAAGAACAAGAAGAACCAAACAAAACGGCTGAATGATTTACCCAAAAAATTAAAAAAGAGAGAGTGAATGAAAAGGAGATGACCTAACCTAATTGGCATTATTGGGGCTATTGGGCTAAAATTCACATTTCACCTTTTTTTTTCTTTTTTTGCATAATATATGAATCACGTTATTCTTTTAGAGAGAATTCAGGTTAATCTCTGAAATTGACATGAAAAGTTAATCTCCTCTCACAATATATTGTTTTACTTTTATTTTTAAAATAATAAAAGTGAAATAGTAAAGTGGCACGAAAACAAATGCATAAAATTGTGAGAGGAGATTAACTTGGAGTGTTAATCTCGGAGATTAACTTGGAGTGTTAATCTCGGAGATTAACTGGGGCTCCCTCATTTTTTTAATTATTTAACATCAAAATATCTAAATTTTAAAACTAAAAATTGTTTTTCCTTTTGGTTTTTGGAGGGGAATTTCCCACCATTTATATTTTGAAGAAATTTTCAACCAAAAAAAATGAAATCAATTTTCCACTTTGTAAAAATCAAAAATTTTAATTTTATTTTAATAACATTAAACAAATTTTTATACAATTAATTAATTACATGGCATCAAAAAAACTAATTACATTTCTCGAATCCCGATAAAACGATATTACCTTCATAATATCAGCTTTTATATTTTCTTAACACACATATTAAAATATTAAGTTCTTTAAATAATAAAATGTGAATCGTTAGCGTATAAATGTCTAGCGTTGCAATTAATAAAAAATCAAAGACCGTTTAATAATATAATGACGTCATATCTTAGATAGTTAGAAGTACTACGGATTTGTTATATGGTTATAATTATATCAGTTTAGCGGTACCTATAAGCAATACACTTGTAATCGTGTAAACTTATAAGTGATGTAATTGACTATTAGATTAGTACATAAAAACAAATTACTTAATTAGATATGAGTTATGACTACATGAGTGATTGACTAATATGACTATATGAGCAATTGTCAATTTAGCATAGCTGCATAACAGATTAGCAGTGTACTAGACTATCATACTCGGTAATATACTAATGGCATTTCAGTATTTGATCTATTACACTTAAGTTAAAAGTTACTCTTTCTTAGTAACTTGTTAGTCTAATTAGCTAATTAGTAATTACTAATAAGTGACTTAAGCCTTAGGGGTAAACCAGTAAAGGATATACAAATCTAATAATCTTATGATTCTCATCCCTTTATACTAATAATATTTAACTATGAGAATATGAGAGGTTAGATGTTATGTATATGTATAATCGATTGAAAGAATCAATATTACCTTCTTCTTCATTAATGTTTTATTTCATTATACAAATCAAAATACTTTGTAATATCTTCATATATAACTTTATGCAAATATATGATGATAAACGAGTCTTAATTATCAGTCTTGTTGACTAATTAAGTATCGAATACCAAATTGCAAATTTCGATGTCACAACAACTCATCAAATCATGATTATGACACTATTAACTAAATGATCAAATAAGAAGCATATAATAATCTGATAGTAAAATAATATTAAATTAATGCAATAAACTTTTATAATCTAATTCATAATAAACTAGTAAGATCGGTATGACTAATTGGAAACATAACATGATATGTATTTATAAAATTAATGAGAATTTGCATATAATAAGATGCCTCAATATGAAGTGATGAAGTATCGGCTTGATATAAAATTTGTTAACCAGCAAAAAGTTAGAAAGTAGTATAAAATTTCAAACCAAAATTCTTTAATTACCCGAATCCAAACGATTATATAAAAAACTGATTTTTTTGAAATTAAAAACAGACCCGAACCATAATTTAGTAAACCTGAAATAAAACCGATCCAAATAATGTTAAATCGTGAAGAACCGAACCCGTTAACGAACCGAACCAGTTATAAGCCGAACTAAAATAAAACTGAACAAAAAAAGAACCGAACCGTTTCTAACCCGAAACTGTTTGAACCGGGATAAAAACCGTTTATACCAAACCGTTAACAAACCGCAACCCGTTTGCACCGAATCGTTTACTACTCGGACCATTTACAACCCGAACCGTTAACAAACCGCAACCTGTCTGCACTGAACTGTTTACAACCCGAACTGTTTATAACCTGAATCGAATTTAAACCGTTTAAGAAAAAACCAAAATCGAATCGAACCGATAATTATTTAAACCGAACTGAAACCGACCTGTAAGACATTTGAACCGATTTCAAACCGAACCGAAACCGAATTGTCAAACCATTTTGACATTACTACTTATCCTCAACAAATACCATTTTCATGGTTAAACCAAACAAATAATTTCTTTCCCCTTTTTATTTATTTCCTTTCTACATTGTTTTCATTATACGAACCAAACATTCTCTAAGGCTCCATTTGGTAGGGCGTAAAACATTTTCATTGAAAAGTGTTTTCCCAATTCACATTTTTTGGTTTGGTGTAAAACATTAAAATGTAAAACTTGGGGTGAAAAATCATTTTCAACCTTTTTGAAAACATTTTTCCCCTAATTTAGAAGGAAGACATTTTCCATTACAAGTGGAGGGAAAACATTTTCTCTCACAATTGAATTTTCAGTTCAACCAAACAATAGAAAATGTTTAAAATGGGAAATCATTTTCCATTCAACCAAACAACGAAAAACTTTTTGAAAATGAGTTTTCCATTGTAAAATGATTTTCATGGAAAACCATTTTACATTGAAAATGTTTTATATCCTACCAAACGGACCATAAATACACAATCCGTCTAATAATTGGAGAAAATCTTGTTCCGCCTAATAGATCAGCAATCACCTCGTCAACCTGACCTCACCGGAGCGCTGTGTGTGATGGTTCATTATTTCAAGTCGCTCCACGACCTGAGGCCATTACACGAAAAAAAAATGAAAAAAAGAAAGAGCTCTTTCCCTAAATAATGCTACCAAAAGATTTAATTCCATAAATGCTTTCACTTTTTTTTTTTATAAATTTCTGCTTTACCGTCCATGTCACCGGTTTAATTTTTTTTTAATTTTTTTCGGTTTTTATGAAAACCGCTATTTGAAGTTGCGGTTTCAAGTATTTACATAAAAAAAAAAAACTTCTGAACGACCATTGAAGCACCTTTTGACTGTTAATCTAACCATTGAAGCACCTTTCTCTCCTCCATTAAAGCAGCTTCTGTGGAAAGTTTCTGATTTCGCTGCAGGTGGCTGGGTGAGGGTCGTGGCTGGGGCTGCTATGGTGGGTTCGATGGTTCGACGTGGTGGAGGAGAGGGAAGATGAGAAGGAGATGGCAAGTGAAGACGGCACATTGCCCGCAATCCCAGTTGTGTGTCTCCCATGAGCATCTGCACCACTCCTAGCGCTCCTCAAGCTGCACTCTTTGGCTCTAGATATCTCCTGCTCCCCAAAATTCAATTCGACAAACAATAAATCATGTAATTGCATACTGGAACCATCATCAACAACACTAATTTACCTCATTTTCACAATATAAATCAAACACCAAATTAAACATATAAGTTGACAAATTTTGATGCAATTAAAGGGTTTTTTAAATTAAGATTAGACAAATAAAATTAACAATCTATCAAATTAATTTTCAAGATAAACGAAAACAAAGAGGGCAACAAAAATTTCTGCCAATTAAAAATAAAAATCAACAATAGAAATTCATACCTCTGAAACTAAGTATGTCGAAAATTAGGGTAATAGTAGCTTCAAATTTGGTTGAAATTCATGATTTTGATATACTTAAGGAGGAGAAGAGTGTGAAAGTGAAGCTTAAACCCTAAAATCAGAAAATGGATATACATGTGTCGGAACGGAATATATATTTGAAAAAACCACAATTATGTGCAAAAGCAAAATGAAGTGGCAGTTTTTGTTTGGTTGGTGGTGCGGTGGGTGTGGTGGAGGAGAGGGAAGATGAGAAGGAGATGGCAAGAGAAGCCATTAAAGGAAGCAGGAAGGTTTGGAGTTGAGGGGAAAAGAGGAAAATAAGGAGAACGATGAATAGGAATCTTTAAGGCAAACCGCTACTTGAAGTAGCGGTTTATTGCTAGACCAATAAAATTAAAATCGTTTTTTTTCAAAACTGATGTAGACGATATGATGAGAATTAAAAAAAGAGTGGATGTAATTTGAAAATTTGACAATTTTCCAACATTATTTAAGGAAAGAGCTCAACAAGAAAAGTTGCTTCAACCAAGACGGAAATTAAATCTTCATAAAACTTGACTCTCATTTTTTTGATTTTCCACTCCAGATCTCATCTGAGAGAAACACGCCAAAATCATACTCGTATTGTTTTCTCTTTTTCTTCTCCATTTCTCCTCTTCTATGGCGGACGATTAAGCTAAATCTAAACTAATTCTCTTTCTCTCTCCTACTTTCTCAGAAACCGTCGAAAATGGGAGTAGAAATCGCAAGCGAAGTATGGCAGCTTAATCCGTCACTTTACTTATTCATTATCGTCGCTTCTTTCCTATCAATTTTCATCCTACCTCACTTCTCCAATCGAACGACGTCGTCTTCTTCCGACATTAATGTCATTTCATCCTCTCTCTCCTTCAAATTCCAGCGGAAATTCCTCGTTCTCTACTCTCTCTCCTCAGGTATATTCATTTTAATGTTTGATTTCATCAATTAATTAGTCTCTAATCATAAATTTGATTGCTGAATTGTTGATAATTTGTATGATCAGTGTTGGAAGGTTTATGGTTGGTGTACGGAGAGTATGAAATTGTAAATTATGGACTGAATAAACAGCAGATGATAGTGTTGCTATCTTCTGGATGTTTAGCTTCGCTTGTTCTCGGCACTTTATTAGGCATATTTTCTGATGCATTGTAAGTTTCTCAAACTCTTTTGTTTGTTTGTTTGTTTTGACGTTATTTGTATTATTTGCGGTTTGATTTTGTTTTGTTGTCGAAAATTGTTTGTGTGATTGAGCTGGATTTTGTGTTTGTTTTTAGTGATGTGAGGTTGAGTGTTTGGTGATCATGTATTAGGATTTGAAGCCATTTTTTCAAAGCTTTAATCATTAATAGGAGCACTTATGCTATAAATTGCTTAGTTTGAAATTAGGTTATGAAAAGAGTGTTGAGATAACGAGAAACATGATCATCAAATTCTTAAAGTGGAAGGTTAAGAAAAAATATATAACAAAAAAAAACAAAAAAAAAAAAAAAACAGAAGAGAAGTGAGCTATTAGGCTCATTTGGAAGGTGTGTGAAGCTATAACTATAACTATTGTTTCCTAGCTGCCTTGTGAGTGCAGCGTGAATGTTAGTCTTTGTAGCCAAATGCACTATTAAAAATTGCTATGCTATAAGAAAAATCTTAAAGATGGAGTTCTTGCTCTTCAATATCGATTTTGAGTGCATTTTTTTTGTAATGCTTGTATGAGTTGCAGAGGCCACAAGAAATTTTGTCTTCTATTTTCCATCCTACATTTGATCATGGCTGTGTGGAAAACACTTGCAGCTCATCCTGCTATTTGGGTAGCCAGCATCTGCTTGTCTCTCGCCAGTTCCATATTTTCGTTCAGTTTCGAAAGTTGGATGGTGGTTGAACATGATAAGGTGTGTGTTAGTTGCAATTCTTTAGTTTAATCATGGTTAAAAGCTTGAATGTTCTTGTTTTTTCGTGTTCATCATCAATTCATTTTCATATATTTCCAGTTTTAGAAAATTTAATAATCCTATACTTCCCTGGATTCTTTATTAATTAATGGATTTCTTTGTTGTGAAGTAAAAATATGCACTTCATGTATGACTCATTTACTCTGTCTTTCTCTGCAATCTTTTCGATTTGGTTTATATTGTTACATTTCTCTTACATATTTGATGCAGCAAGGGTACAGGCAAGATGCATTGAATGATACTTTTTGGTTGATGAGTTTTTTTGAGTCAACATCTTTGATATTAAGCCAAGTTCTTGCAAACTGGGCTCTAGGCCATGGTTCTATGAAGGGTCTCATTTCTTCTTCAGTCATAACTATGCTCTTGGCATCTGTCAATCTTGCTTTCACCATCAGAGGATGGCCAGAATCATCAGCTCAGGGAAAGGTTAAGGAACATAGAGCAGCGTTTACTGTGTTTATTTTTGGAGGTAAGATTGATGTGATGTATTCTTATTGATTGTGCAGCCAAAACTGGCTACATTAAACTTCACTTAGCTTGCAAATTACTCTTTATCCAATGTAGAGATCTTAAACAATGTTGCATGCTTCCAATGTTATGATTAAAAAGAAAGTAATTGAGGAACTACTTATTGAATGATTCGATGTATGTTTTGCTTTGTATGGAACAGTTGGTAGAAGCCAAGATTGGCTAAAGCATTTGTTAATTTTGATGTTTTGGTGAAAAATGAGGAAATAAATTTCGATTGATTTTAGAGGCATCATGAGGAGGATAAATGAAAACAAGAACACCATAAGGAAAATTAATTCGATATCCCTATGGCATGTGTCGGTGACTAGGTGTGTAGCATTTAACCTATATAGAACAGCAGAAGTTCCAACTGATGACAATTACTTAGTTGAGAATGGAATATCAGAACGAGACAAGGTTGCAGGTAGTTCTCAACTTAATAGATAAAATTACAATGAAATTTGAAGTCAGACAGCTCATTGAACTTTAAATCAGGAACGTTAGGTAATGGTTCCCTGTGTAGCAGTTCTTACTATTGGATTAGGATACTATGGCATCATAACTGTAGTTCAGCCATTCCCATGTCACTTTGTCTGGATATGAGCAAGTCTAGCAATTGTTGCCCGTGCTTTTGGGCCACAAAATGGTCCATTATTTATTTTAATTGGCACTGAGTCTTGTTTTAAATGTTATATTTTTAACAATCATCAATTAGGTGAACAAATTGACCATGGTTTTGTATAGTGTATATCACCATTTTTTGTCATACTGTCAACTATTGCACTGTAAGAGTGAATTGCATGTAATTATCTTTTGGCATTTTGAATAGACTTGGGAGTGATGTTCATCAGCTTTAAAGTAAAGTAAATTTGGCATGTGAAACTTAATGAATTATTATTCTTTTCATTTTGGTTGGGACAATAGTGGTCAATAAAAAGTCATAATTATATTCATTTTCTAGTGGATGTCTTTTCAGCTGTGGTTATTCTTCAAATTCATTTGTCGACATTTACCTTTGAGGAAATCCTCATTATTGATGGGCTATTATGATCCACAGACAAACGGGTATGGCTATTGGGATGTGCCCAAGCTTGCCTTCACTTCTCTGCTGCTGTATTCTGGATTGTATGGGCACCAACTATAGTGGTATGGATTTAATGACTCCTGTTTTTCTATATATTATTAAAAAGAGATAAATGAAGTATGATACTCCTCTGCTGTTCTCTAAAGTTATACTCCGGATTCACTTCCTCTTCTTCCCACCTCATTTTTCAGGTAGTTGACATTTGTTAAATAATATTTATGTGGTGTATTAAGTCATAACCCCTTTTTTGATTTAGGCTGATGGGCGTGAAGTGCAATTAGGGTTTATTTATCCATGTTTTTTGGGTGCAAGGATGCTCGGAAGCACAACTTTTCCATGGACCCTGAGTGGATTGCTATCACTTCGTATTGAAGATTGCTTATTGTATGAATTCATCGCTGCTGGGGTTATCCTGTCGATTGTAGCATATGATTACCAGGTATAGGTTTATTTCTACTACATGAGGAATTACTATAAATCTAACCCGTGTTTTGTAATTCTAAGGATTCTACGATAACTAGCAACTCATTGGTTTCTTTTAACAGGAAATAGGTGTATTTGTTGCACTTTTCTGCTTATTCCAGGCTGTTGCTGGCCTTATATTGCCAACTCTTGCCAGGCTGAGGACCATGTACTCCCTCTTTCCCTCTATCTCAAAACACTGTCATTCATTAGGCCAGTGTTTCAAATGACTTCTGTTTTTGAATTTCTCAAGGGAACACCTTTAGGTTTGGGAGAATTTGAAATTGATTTTTCTTGATTTTTTGGTTATGCATGTACCCTTTGATTTATAGCAACGTAATGTACTATTCCTTTACTTTGAATCAAGTTTGAAGACAATTTTAGCATCATCTGTAATATGTTGTTTAATTCATTAAAAGCATCAGATGAATAGAAAGGAGAATTTATGCTTCTTAGTAAACACACAGCAAAAGCGCAACACCCACTCGACACTGTTCATTTACCAGTTTTTGCAGATTTATTATCATTGTATTGTTGCAAACAACTTCTTTGGAAAGTCACGACAGTCGGTACTGCTAGCTTAGTTTTATTTACTGTACAACAATTTAGGGTAGCAGTCTGAAATGTCCTTTGAAATAGTTGGTATTGTTTTTTTTTTTTTTTGTACGTTTCCTCATTTTCCTCCCAGTAAATTATGTTGTTTGTCTATCCAAGATGAATTGATTTACTATTATTGTTTGTTATTGCCATAGGTATGTGCCAAATGAGTTCCGTGCAGGGATGATAAGTTTGTCTCTGGCTCCAGCAAATGCTGCTATCTTGTGTGTTCTAATCCAGGTAAGTGCCACATTCCAGTCACACTCTTAGGCCAAATTAAATTTCTGTGGTGCTAATTGTGGTTTTTTGGTCTTTGAGGTAGTAAGTTGTGTAACTACCACAGTTAACAAATAAACACTCATTAGTTAGATGTTTACTCGATTTCTTTAAATCTGTTGATATCCCCCCCCTCCCCACACACCCACCCACACACACGACACTTGTGGTTGGATGTGCTTAGCATGGCTATTACTGCATAATTTGTTCTTCTTTTATGTTGAACTTTTTTTCTGATTGGAACCCATTTATATGGAACAATCTTGAATCATCTTATCGTTCCAAGAGTCGTATGAACATTAAGTCCTTTTGTGGCAACCTTGTTTATCTCAAAGTATTCAAGGTTTAGGGTCATTAAGTCCCTCATGCCTTGAAGCCCTAGGGTTTGGGTTTTATGTAGCTTAATCACCTTGATAATAACAGAGGAAAAATTCCTACCTTTATTTTTATACCTTTTCATTTCTTCTTTGTTGACACACTTATTTAGGAAGTAAGAGTATAATTGAAAATGTAAATGGTAAAAATAAAATTCTCAACTAAAAAAACCTTCCCAAAAAGGAATACATTTCAGTATAATGAAACAGAGGACTGATGAAGTGATGTATAATAATGAGCTAGAAATTTGACATGGAGTCGCATTCCCTTCAAGAATTTGATAATGCTCAATATGAACATTAGAAACCAACAATCCACGCAGAAAAGTAAACGAGGCAAACAGAAGGGAACAAAAATTGTGAAAAATATGCGTACATTTCTTATGATATGTGAGGCCATAGCCCAAGAGTTAGGCTTGTATAAGCAAACCTGTGTCATTTTCCTTTACAGTCTGTTTGGAAAAGAAGGCCCTAACTTCTAATCATTGAATTAGTAACTACTGATAGAAAAGGAGATTCTGTGATTTTCTTTGGGTAGCTAGTGGTTTCAAATCATGCATAGCTGATTAAACTAATCCATTTTGACACAGTGTGCATGTCATGGTATATTGATTTAGGCTATGTTGATATTGCAGGGTGGCTATTACAGGAACGTCAACAATTCCACTATAACTGCCTTTGCTGCCCTGGGATTATTTTTGGCCGCAGGTTGCATGTACATGTTGAAGCATCTGGGCAAACAGCCTCACCAGAGCTGGCACAAACAATGATCCTAGCATCGCCATTTTTTTGAGGTTAATGCTGATGGAGACGAATTTGAAAGGGGTAGAGATGATTTGGTTTGTTGATACTTTGATGCTGATTTTAAGTGAAAATCCGTGAAGTTATACTACTAATACTAGGTACAGAGTATTACTTTATGAAGTTCAGAAATCGAAATCTCATGGAATGTGGAGACACTGGTTCAATATTGCATCCTAGAACAGGCATTCTTCTTCTTCAGCCAAATAATGTACATCGAATGGGAAATATCAGCCAGTCAACTAGTCAAGGCTCCAAACAGAGGGGGTGCTTGGGATAGACTAAAGACCTAAGAGCGAACTTCTCTCCCTCTCTCTGTTTTTTTGTTTCTTTTTCTTTTTTTCATTTTTTTTGGCCGCAACTTCCAGCTTGTATTTTGGATCACAATCTTTTGAACTTTTGAGAATTTGTCAACCAGCTGCAGCTTTGACATTTTTTCGGATGGGTTATTATCAGAAAGATTGCAGATTACAGAAATTGATTTCATTCTTGTATAACTTTATTCAAGCATACACTTGAGAGTTTATAAATACACTTTGTCAAAATTGAGTATTGAATGATACAGGTATGGTAAAAAAATTTATCTCCCTCCTAACTACTAATCTACAAATGTACTTCGTTTTATTCTTCTTGTTCTTGATCCCTGATCCACTTTGTCGCAACCCATTTTTCCCCTCTGACAACCGGGCAACTTCCATGTAATGAAGTCTGTAAACCAACAAAGATCATGTTAATGGCTGAAGCTACAAGTTGCAACTCATGAACATAGAGAAGCACATATAAACCAATATGCAGCAAGCGAGGTTAAGGTAGCAATACAAGTACGTGAGTAACGTGACACAAACTGGATTAAATCCCCTAATATATTCCAAAAATGACTATCTTGAGTATAAATACTCATATGCAGTATGCCAGGTCAATGTACGATAGAGTACACGTCCATGACAACATTCCCTCTTTACTTGCCTTGCAATCACCTTTTCACAGTAACTACCAAATCCACAGGATAGAAAGGGAATAAATGGTATACCATAAAATAGCTGCACAATGAAGTTGATTGATGGTCGATTCTAAGGTGTAATAAAAAAAACAAGGACAAAAGGTACATACAAGATACCTAGATCTACTGAAATGGGAGTTAAACTTACACATGCTTGTCGCTAAGTGGTCATTTTCTTCAATAACAGTTATAATGTGAATAAACTTACAGGATCGATAGTTCCATTTATGAACAATGAGTAAAAAAGAATTCCATCTCCTCTGTGTGGCTTCACTTTCAAACCAATGCAATCTTTAAAATCATAATTGAAATCTAAGTTGTCATTCTGCATAAAAAAAAAAGGTCAGCGACATCTAAAATCACTAGTCAAAAGCAAGAACAGAGTACTCTAGTAATTCCTAGTAATACCTCATAAGGAAACATGGTTTCTCCACCTTCTTCAACATCGGATAAGTATAGCAAGAAAGAAGCAACCTGCAGCAAGGCTAAGTTATATACTTCACTCCCAAGAACCAAAAAATAAACAATAGAAAAACATGATTACTAGGATGGCAGTTTGGAAACAAAAAGGAAAATCGATAAGAAAAGCATGATCCCCTGCCAATTCATAAAATCTTTTCCTCTTGCTTTTAGTAACCAACAAAAGTTCGAATTTTCATCTTTCTTGTTGGGCAAAGGAAAAGTCTGTTATAATCGTATATTATAAAGCACTAGTTATGCATGTCCTTACTAAAACATCTAGGCATGCTTGAGTTTATGTAAGACACAGTAGAAAAAATATTAGTTAAGCTGTTTGCTTGAGATGATCTACTCAACTGCCTTCTCCATACCCTTTGACTTTTCTGCGGACCATATTCAGAAGGATTGAATGCATCGTAATGAGAATTATACTTTTGCCCGACCTCGTAGCGTAGGACATTGTATGCCTAAAACAAGGTGATATCTTTGAATTAGACAGTAATAGAGTTTACCTGAAATAGCAGATTATCTATCTTAATAAAACAGCATACACATTCACGCAAAAACATATGTAGAAGCTGAATGAAGCAAACACAGTGGCAATGTCAACGGAATATCAAAGCAAAGAGGAAACAGGCAAGAACAAGTACCATAAAGGCATTTATAAAAAAAAAAAAAAGGCCAACCCTTTTTCTATACCTTGCTATTATGGAGAAACTAATTTGTGTAATAGACCAGTCAATGTACAACAATTTACAATAGTCTCACACTGAATTTCCTCAGCATACAACTATACAAGACAATCAATTCTTGAAGGTGAATATGACAGTAATGCCTTAATGGAACTCTGAAATGAGTTATAATCCAGAGAGTATCACTTTATTAGCATTAAAACTATATGATGTGTATGATAGAGTTGAAATAATCCAACAAATTTGGAAAGCTAAAATTGGCTCCCTAAGATAGGCATATAACTAATGTCATGCTATCACATCCGCTTAAAATAATATCATTGACAGAGGCACACAGCTTTCTCACATAGTAACATACAAGGTGATGCAACCAAAAAAAAAAACCCCATCTAGTCTTTAATTTCAGGGTTAATTCCATTAGAATTTAGGCATTGGATTTTCCTTCCACTCAGTCGACAGCAATTAGATATGACTCTCATTTACAAGTCACATACTCACATGTGTTAGCTCTCTATAGAATTTTTTTGAAAGTGGAAATTTCAAAGAACATCTCAAAAGACCCACATAAAAATTATAAAAAGCACACGCAAAGCTAGGAAAAATGATTTTGAAAAGCAATGATGGGTAAGTAAAACAGGCAACAACTCAATCAATAGATTAAAACATAATTATACTAGCCAGTAGAAACTGAAGGATTGAATGCAAGGTATACCTCCCCATTTGACCTGGGAATCATGGTGGCCCTTGCAATTTTCTCATCAATTAAATCAAAAATTCCAGTTTTGTCTTCATCCGCGCTAATAAACATCCCAGAACTGGTGGAAAAACATGGTGCCGCACAAACTTCAGTATACATACAAAAAATTTAATTCAACATTAAAGAAAAAAGTTAATATAACAAATACAAGTATAAAAATTACTCCATCCGACCCTTTACTACGTGCCTATTTCTCTTTATTATGTGAGTAATAAATGTTAGAAATAGGCACGTAGTTAAGGAACGGAGGGAGTATTAACAAGCATTGTAGTTAACATCATAGTATTTCTAAAAGGCATAGATGCATTTATGTAACCTCAACTTGATATTGGATTTTACTTTAGCATATATTTTTTTAAAAAGTGAGAAAGATTACAAACACAGATTAAAATTCCAGGTCAATTATATGCAATTAACACTACATCAAACCTTGTTCTAACACCCTCCGTACTCTCCATGGTCTCTCCTTTCCGTAAAGCTAACTTTGATGGCCGGAGTTGTGCCTTTGCCATACTGATGATACTTTCACATTGCTCTGCATTAGCAAAGTTAGGAAAGTATAATGCACGTGGTCTCCAACTCAATACCTGTACAAGAAAGACAATTACAATAAGCTCACAATTACAGAATAAAAAAAATCCCAATTTCTTTTCACGAAGATCAAATTTTAAGTTGTGCTTTCAGTCAGTAAAAGTGGTAAGAGATCTAACAGAGAGCACAGAAAGCCAATACATTGATCACATTACATCAGAAAGTCGGAATACCAAGGACAGAGGAAAAATACATGTTAGGGAAGGGATAGACTTGATTCTTCAGTATATACACAAAAGATAAATTAAAGGCCATGTCAATCAAAATATGTAATATTAAGCCATGGGTTGTTTCTCATAAATGTATACTCTCACTAACACATAAACATTATTTGTAAATTATCCAAGACCGGACTGTCACTTACCTCATATTAAAGAGTGTATTAACTTTCCTACATTCCCTTGAGTACCCTCCACAACAATTTTGTAATTTCTTTTAGGTAGAGGATATCTCTAATAAACATTACCAGCTAGAAGATTCAGGCATGTAACAACATGAATCTTTGACCTTTGTGTTTCTAATCATCGTTCCAATCTCTTACATCCTAGTCTCCTCATATCACCTACATAAGTTCCCACATTGTCAAAGATCCTTGGCATAACGGGCAGTTCAAACTTCAAACAACTAACTAACAGATTAAATCTACAAGTTTTGACATCCAAGTCAATATATACTCTACAAGCACATTAGATTTCCAGTCATAAAATCCTTCAACATAAAATACACGCACTGCAAAACTCTCATGACATAAAAAGCCTTCGTGTAACGACAAAAAAGGCTTAACTTGTGTACAACAATTTTATGCAAATATGGATTATGGAGTGTAAGCAAGTAATATTGTTACTTATTACAGTACCTTTTATAAACTCTTCAATAGTCAACTAATTTGATCTCCCTCCTCCTCTATTTAAGTTGACTAATGACCATTGATAATTCATGATTGAATGGTGACTGATAACGTTATGTTATGTCAAATCTAACAGTATTTTACTGAAAAGGAAATTTCAACAACTTCGTAAGTTCGACAAGCTCAAAATCAATCTTTGGAGAGCCAATTGTGCAAACTTATAACCACACTTATGTCTCAAAATATCCTCAACTAAGCATTAGTTAGTTAAATAGCGAAACAGAATTTTCAAAGAACTACTGTAGCGTTTAACAGCAGGAAGCGGCGGCAGCGGCAATAGCAAATCTCATTATAAAGCTTAATCAATAATAATTCCTCAAATCAATTCCTCGATATTCAGACATCTTCAATCAAACTCTTTTACTTCCTACAAATTAAAATTGCTTGATGCTTCCACACATACACATTACATACATGTAGCACCGTATCAGACAAAAATAAGGTCGAAATGTAATTTAAGTAACATCGATACACTTCAATGAAAACAATACGAATTCGGATTTATACAATCAATCGTTATTTATTTATTAATTTTTCCTTTTGTGATCAATAAAAATAAAAATCAGAACAAAAAATTCCTCAAAAACACTATTTATCTCCTTCTAATTCAAAAAACGAAATCAACTTCATCAATTTCCCGCCGTCGTCAAATTCAACTGAGAATAATGATAAATTGAAGATGAGTGTTGTGCGACAGCGGAAGCAAAGGTCGTAAACAAACAAGAAAACAATAAAGAAATTCAATGCAAACAATAAGAACAACACCAAGAATTTACGTGGTTCACTATCGATGTGATAGCTACGTCCACGGGCACCGAGATCGAATGATTTCACTATAAACTGGCAAAGATTACAAAGATTACAATGAAGAACTTAATCACTCAAAGTATTCTCTCTCTTGTGTTTCTCTCTCCGTTACCCTAATAATGATAATAGGAAGTTTATATAGTAGTGATTCCTAATTAAGATATACTTAGGTTACAATATCACAATATGATAAATATTAAATTCGTAATCGCTGAAAAAACCCAGATCGCCCGGTCGGGCGAAGGCCCGCCCGATCGGGCGCGAGAACACGTCTTTTCCAACAACCGAAGTACTCCAAAAAACCCCTTCCGCCCGGCCCGATCGGGCAATGTCCGCCCGATCGGGCGAAGGCTCGCCCGGTCGGGCGAAAGCTCGCCCGGTCGGGCGCGCGAGAGCAGCTTCTTCAACGAATTTGCCAGGCACCTCTTCTTCTTCCGCCCGGTCAGACCGGGTAATGTCCGCCCGATCGGGCGGACAAAGCAACGAAGTACGAGTCACCTAATACTTATCAACAATCTCCACCTTGACGAGAACTCGTAGTCAGCAAACGACCCCATCAAGACATAGTGAAAAAACATCTCAAGCCAAACCCGATGCAGGACTCATGCATAAGCCATACATCCCGATAAGTCTTCAACCAAGACCCATCACATACTCGTCTCCAAGTATAACAACTCATAATGCTCCACCTGCATCACAAGCCCCGGGCAAGCTCCACCTTAAGGCCAACACACCTACACCAGGAGCTCCCCAACTTCGCCCCTCAGGGCCTACTACATCACGTAGTAATCAATATTTAACAAGTCTAAGCAATGTTTAAACTTGCTAAACGGAACAGGCTTAGTGAAGAAATCAGCCGGGTTGTCAGCAGTCCCAATCTTCTTCACCTTAATCCTCTTGTCAGTACGTAAGAAATGATACCTGACATCAATGTGCTTCGTCCGATCATGGTGTACTTGATCTTTAGCTAAGCAAATCGCACTTAGACTATCACAATACACTGTAGCAAAATCCTGTGCAATACCCAGTTCACCTACTAGGCCTTTGAGCCAAATAGACTCCTTAGCTGCAGAAGTTAAAGCCATATACTCAGCTTCAGTAGTTGACAACGTAACTGATGACTGCAATGTAGACTTCCAACTAACCACAGAACCACCCAAAGTGAACACATAACCAGTCACAGACCTCCTGGTATCCACATCAGCTGCATAATCAGAATCACTGTACCCAGTGACCAAGCATTCCTTATCATTCCCGTACACAAGACCAATATCAGCTGTCCCTCTCAGGTAGCGAAAAATCCTTTTCACCCCTTGCCAGTGTTCCCTCCCAGGTCGAGCCATAAACCTGCTTACAACACTAACGGCATGCGCAATATCCGGCCTAGTACAGACCATAGCATACATCAAACAACCAACCGCATTTGCATATGGAACTCTAGACATATAAGACAACTCCTCCTCTGATTGAGGTGACATAGACAAAGACAACTTACAACTAACAGTAGTTGGCGTACTTATAGGCTTCGATTTTTCCATCCCAAAACGAGACAAAATCTTTTCAATGTAGCTTTTCTGAGTCAAGAAAAGCTTACCTCTAGCCCGATCCCTGTAGATCTCCATACCCAAAATCTTCCTAGCTGCACCCAAGTCTTTCATGTCAAACTCCGAGTTAAGCATCTCCTTTAATCTAGCAATATCAGATTTATTCTTTGTGGCAACCAACATGTCATCAACATATAACAAAAGATAAATCATGGAACCATTATCCAGCTTACTATGATACACACAGCAATCATATGAATTCCTGTCAAAACCTTGTGAAACCATAAAAGAATCAAACCTTTTGTACCACTGTCGGGGGGATTGCTTAAGTCCATACAATGACTTTAGCAATCTGCAGGCATAGTGTTCCTTTCCAGGAACTTCGAATCCTTCGGGCTGCTTCATCAGAATCTCCTCCTCCAAATCGCCATGAAGGAAAGCCGTTTTAACATCCAACTGCTCCAGCTCAAGATCAAAATGTGCTACAATTGACAATAACACACGGATAGAAGTATGTCGAACCACAGGTGAGAATATCTCAACAAAATCAACCCCTTCTACCTGACTGAACCCCTTAGCAACTAGCCTAGCCTTAAAACGTATTTGCTCAGTTTCCGACAACCCTTCTTTCTTCTTGTAAATCCATTTACAACCCACAAGCTTCCTCCCTTCCGGTACCTTTACCAGTTCCCACACTCTGTTCTTGTAAAGAGACTGCATCTCTTCACCCATTGCGGCAAGCCATTGCGCAGACTCACTACAACTAATTGCTTGTTTATATGTGGCAGGTTCAAATGACTCTACATCATCAGCTACACTCAATGCATAACCTGTCATCGCATCAACACAGCAATTTCTTCCCTCCATCTCTTCAATCAATCTAACAGGCTTCTTGATAACTCGTTTAGGCATCTCAAGAATGGTGTCAGGTTGACTAGATGACCCCTGATTAGATTGCTCCACCTCATCCCCAGAGTTAGAATGAGTAGGAGTAATCTCAGGTTCAGGAGTACCCGGCACTGGAACATCAGCATCATCATCAATATATTGTACCCGAGGTAAATCAGCAATGGTAGACTGATGTACCTCAAGTACCCCATCTGTCTGTAATAAATTGTCTCCTTCCCTTCTCAAATCTGAAATCTCTGCATTTTTAATTGAATACATGGTGTTTTCATCGAAAGTAACATCCCTACTAAGAATGACCCGACCCTCCGAAGGTGAAAAAATTCTAAACCCCTTCACACCATCCCCGTACCCAACAAAACACCCCTTCTTGGCTCGTGGATCCAGCTTACCCTCAATAACATGATAATAAGCAACACAACCAAAAATCTTCAAATTCGAAAAATTAGGCAACTTACCACTCCAGATCTCAAACGGAATTTTGGAATCAATTCCAGAATGAGGACCCCTATTAATGACATAACAAGCTGTTAACACAGCTTCACTCCAGTACCTCCTCCCAAGCCCTGCATTAGAGAGCATGCATCGGACTCTCTCTAGCAGTGTCTGATTAACCCGTTCTGCTACACCGTTCTGCTGTGGTGTCTTCCTGACAGTATGATGCCGACCTATACCCTCATCTGCACAGAACTGATTAAACTCGTCTTTGCAAAACTCTAGCCCATTGTCCGTTCGTAGCTTCTTGATCTTCCTTCCTTGTCGATTTTCCACCAAAGCTTTCCATTGCTTGAAAACTTTGAAGGCCTCATCCTTTGACTTAAGCAACCTAAGCCATGTGTATCGGGACTTGTCATCAACAAATGACACAAAATAGTGGTAACCTCCCATACCTTCAACTCTAGATGGACCCCAGCAATCTGAATGGATGTAATCGAGCACTGCATCAGTAATGTGAGCACCCTTGCTGAACTTTGACCTGTGTTTCTTACCAAACACACAATGCTCACAAAATTCAAGGTTGGCAACCTTGACCCCGGATAGAAGACCCCTCTTGGACAATAGCTGCATCCCCTTCTCCCCCATATGACCAAGCCTCATGTGCCAAATCTTAGTCATCTCCTGGTGAGATACAGATGCGCAAACCGCAGAACTAGGCAGTGTAACACCCTCAAAAACATAGAGGGTGTTCCTTTTGATACCCTTAAGTACCAACTCAGAACCTCTGAAAATACACAACTCCCCATCTGAAAACACACCATTGTACCCCAATTCATCCAGGGTACCCAATGAAATCAGATTCTTTCCTAAAGCAGGAACATGCCGTACATTAGTCAAAGTTAACCTCCGCCCATCAACAGTCCTCAACCTCATGGAACCAATACCTGTGACCTTACATGGAGCATTGTTACCGACTATAACCATACCCCATTGCGAGGTTCATATGTATCAAACCAATCTCGACGTGGACACATATGGAACGAACACCCCGAATCTAGAACCCAGTTATCAGATAAATCATCAGACCTAGCAGAACTGACTAATGCTAAATCTTCCTCTGAATTATAGCTCTCATTCGGTTTCTCTTCAACTACAGCAGCCTGGGACTTGTTTTTCCTCACCGGACAATTATTCCTAAAGTGACCCGGTTCTTTACAGTAATAACATGTTTTAGTAGTAGTTTTACTAGATCCATCCTTGCCGTTTCCAGCACCCGACCCAGCATTGTTCCCCTTGTTAAACCCCTTATTCTTTTTAGACTTTCCGGACTTAACAAATAACCCACTACCATTATCCCCATTATCACTCGTAGCTTTCATTCTGAGTTCCCTAGTATGAAGTGCTGCCTTCACTTCTTCTAAGGTTATAGAATCCTTACCAACAACAAAAGACTCTACAAAATTCTCAAAGCTAGACGGTAGAGATACAAGTAAAATCAACGCAGCATCCTCATCATCAATTTTAACATCTAAATTACGTAAATCAAGCAAAATAGAGTTAAGTTTTTCTAGATGTTCCCGTAAGGAAGTACCTGACTGCATCCGGAGGCTAAACAACCGCTGTTTCAGTAATAATTTGTTGGTCAACGACTTAGTCATATACAATGACTCCAGCTTCAGCCACAATCCAGCCGCCGTTTCCTGATCAGCCACCTCCGTGATGATTTGATCATCAAGACTAAGTAATATGGTAGAGTGTGCCTTCTCTTCCATAACTTCTAACTGCGAGTCAGTCGGTCCGTCTCCTGACTCCGAAGTAGTACTCTTTGGAGCCAACGGACGCCATATCTGCTGTTGTTTTAACAGAGCCTTCATCTTAATTTGCCATAGCCCGAAACTATTTTTCCCGGTAAACTTCTCAATTCTTATTGTTGAATCTCCTGCCATTGTTATCTTCAAGAAACTCTCCAAGGATTGAACCTGAGCTCTTGATACCAATTGTTGTGCGACAGCGGAAGCAAAGGTCGTAAACAAACAAGAAAACAATAAAGAAATTCAATGCAAACAATAAGAACAACACCAAGAATTTACGTGGTTCACTATCGATGTGATAGCTACGTCCACGGGCACCGAGATCGAATGATTTCACTATAAACTGCAAAGATTACAAAGATGATTCTTGTATTTCTCAAGAACGGCTCTCACTCTGTCTCTCTTCACCCTAATACTGATATTAGGGAGGTTTTATATTAATCCCTAATTAAAAGATACTTGGGCAAAAAGATAATAAAATAAGATAACCTAAAACCGCAAAATCCGCGTTCCGTATTTTTCCTTCTCCGCCCGGTCAGACCGGGCAAGGTCTGCCCGATCGGGCGCGAGAAGAAAACTCCATACGAATGCTTCAACGTATCCAACCCCCACCGCCCGGTCAGACCGGGCAAGGTCTGCCCGATCGGGCGAAGGCTCGCCCGGTCGGGCGCGAGAGCAGCTTCTTCAACGAATTTGCCAGGCACCTCTTCTTCTTCCGCCCGGTCAGACCGGGTAATGTCCGCCCGATCGGGCGGACAAAGCAACGAAGTACGAGTCACCTAATACTTATCAACAATGAGAGAGAAAACCTGGAAAGGAATGGAAGTAATAGAATCATCGCCGGATTCTCCAGAAGGAACAAGATCAAGTGTTGTCGTATCTTCAACATCCGTCGATTCAAGCATTCTCTGTCTTAATCCAGCACTCGAAGAAATCTTCCGATCACAAAAAAAAATCATCAAAAAATTACATCCAATGATTCAAACAAAACTGCAAAAACAACGAAGATCAAAGATAAAAATACCTGAAAAATGAGTGTACAAGAGAAAAATCCAACAATAAAGAAGAAGAAACAGAGGAAAAATACAGTCGGTAACCCCAGATTACGACCGGAGTTCCAATTTCCTCGTCCTTTTACTTTCATTTGATCAAATTGATCAACAAATCAACCCTAATTTTTTCCAGAAACTTGAAATTTCTTTCCAACAATCGGAGTAACTAAGTGTGAAGAAATGAAATTAGTTGGTTATTCAAAAATGTAAATATATAGAAGGAAAGAGAGTGTTGGAAAATGGATTATAGAAGTATTATCCGAGGCAAAGAACGCGGCAACATCGGTTGAGAGTGGTGTGGTTTGAAAAGAGTTTGGTTAATTTTGTGAGAAAAATGGAGTTTCATTTATTACAACTTACAAATGTCAGAAAAATAGCACGAGGAAAAGCCGGTGAGTCAATTACAAATCTATTATTTTTATCACAATTAGAATTTTCCGTTCGACTTTTGTCTCTCTCTTTTTCCACTATATATGCTCTTGTATTATTGCAAATCTTAATGGAATGAATAACTGATTTAAGTATTTTATAGCTGCAAAAAAAAATTATTTTATTTCCTTCTTTGTCTCTAGGGTCGTTCAATGGTCAGACTGGATTAAATTGAAACACTTTTAAAATCGGAAATTCGGAATTTAAATGAATTAAAATAGACTAAATTTTAGATATTTCGAACCAATGTTACAAGGTTTGATACATACACTTGCATGTTGCATTTTGGGCCCAAAGCAATGCACTATTTCATGAGCAAATCAAGGATTTGAGGCAACTACGTAGTACTTGGTTTAGTGGTACGGATTGTCTCCTCACAATCATGAAACAGTGAGATAAATTCCCACTAAAGCCAATTAAGGGGTGGGGATTCCCTTATCCTTCACTCCAAGGAGCCTTGTCTGCTTCAGACTCATTTGACCCGTGACTTCTCTCTTTAAAATTATAAATACATGTAATAAGAGAGACATTTTTTTAAAAAAAATATTAAGATAATCGGTCTAAGTTAAAGTTCATGAAGTATTTCGTATTATATATACTTGTAGAATATAGAAACACTCTGTATATTTTTATTAGTGGAAGATATCAAGAATAATTCTTTTTTGGCAATTTGAATATCAAGTGTAAAATATAATTTTACCAATATTTTTAATGATATTATCAAAGTATCACTTTAATCTAAAAAGTCCATAAGTCCTAACTTGAGCAGCACCCTGAAAAAGCTAATCCAAAAAAGATTATTGTCATCTATATTAAAGCTGACTAGCTAGCTAGCTAAGTGCATAAAAAATGCCACATTACCACATTGGTATGGTAATCAGGTAATGTGCGTGAATTGATCTGATGAAGACCATGTTTTTAATAAAGCATACATGGTAAACAAATGATTTGAGTTTACTTCAATTAGCTTTTAATATGAGATAAGAAAGCTATTATTAACATCAAACTTTTAAATATTTTTCCACCTAGAGTATAGTAATGGGGTTAAAGCTAAGAGCTAGAGCAACGATCTATTCAGTGGTGGGCTCTGGGTAGTCCTTTTTCTCCTCTTCTTTTGACTTTTGAGTGTCTGTAAACTATGCAGTTTCTGTATTAGAATAACTAGCTTTACAAATCATTAATTAATTGAATGATACTTTTAATTAGTGCTTGTGGTAGCTAGATGTGATACACACTTGTATTATTATCCAATTTCCAGTGTAACATCAAAAAACATATCTAATTAATGACAGTGTTTGCAGCCTACCCTTCATAAATTTAGCCCTAATTCAATATCAATTCATCATATTAGTCTCGTGACAAAAAATAAAGATGACAATAAGTCGTATCAGGTGATCCACTTCAAAATAATAATATACTGTAGGATACTATAATACTATAATGTTGTATTACTTCTTAATAAACATATATATACACCATACTTGTACATAAAAGTTTCTACAAAGTCATAGTTCAAATAATGATTAAAAATTATATTTTGGACAAATGATAAAATTAAAAGTAAGTGAAAACTAAAGGAGAATATAACTATGAAAATCTAGTACTCCACACTATCATTATCAACAAAAGCCTAACAGCTTTGCAGCTAACGTACTACGTATAATCGATGTGGCCTACTGGAGTGGCTAGTGTGGCCAACCAATGCAAAATAAGCGCAACTCAGCATAAATCGAGAAAAAAAATTAGTTCACCACTCAAACTAATGTAATACTGGCTAATTTTTTATATTTCAGCACTCAAAAAAATTAGTAGTATACGGGATTTAATCAAGAAAGAGTGATCTATGACTTACATGTATAGCCGACTTTCATGGATTTAATTTAATGGAAGTTAATTCAATTCTAATCTAGTTTAATTTGTTGTTAGTTAAGCTATGGCTATTAAAGGTAGTGGAGACAACTTCTGGTGGGAAAATAATTTGATTATTAGTAATAACAGAACCAAAAGAAGGTTTAGATTATAGTTAATTGGTTATTGTAGATCTCGTAAACGTGCGGCTGATTCAGCTACCACATAACTAATTTAATCTATACGAGGTTGACCTTTAATTTGTAGACTTCTGCAAACTGACTAGTGCAAATCTAACATCAGTGATAATATCATAAAAATAGCAGCATATGTACAAAATTATTTAAGTGACGTTCGGGCCTGTTCTCTTCACCTTAATTTTAATTCAGTTCATTTCAGTTCAGCTCCAATCAGTTCAATTCATAATTTCCTTCTCTCATAAACAATTCATTTAAGTTTAATTCAGTTCAGTAAATCAGAACAGACCCAAAGGCTACATAAAACCTACCAATTTTAGTGGATGAGATTTGTTAATTTCTTTCTAAATTCTTAATTCTAGTATATACTACACTTTGAGTTGTGTGAAAAAACAAGTTAGGCCCTGTTCACTTCACCTTAAAAATATAATATTCAATAAAATTAATTTCAGTTCAGTAAAAATATTTCAATTCAGCAAACATAAGTTCAGTTCAACAAAAATAATTTCAATTCAGTAAAAATAATTTCTGTTCAGTAAAAAACAGTAAAACTTAAAGAAGAAATATAATAGAAAATCAGTAAAAATTATTTCAATTCAGCAAAAATAATTTCAGTTCAGTAAAAATAATTTTAGTTCAGTAAAAATAATTTAAGTTTAGCAAAAATAATTTCAGTTAAGTAAAAATAATTTTTGTTTAGCAAAATTAAGGTAAAGTGAACGGGGCCTTAGTGACCTGGGCGATGCCCCTGATTTTTTTTTTTTTTTTTTTTTGGGGTATGGAAGATTGTGGATATCTCACATAATTTTATTTTATTTTGTTGGTATATATAATACTTTTTCACATCTGAAAAATATTTAACTTTGATAGGAAAACGTTCAATAAATAAATCACATTAAATACATATCGGTTATAAATTAAATGGGTCAAAGCAATTTAAAAACATTGTAATTATTGTAATTATTCATCGTTCTAATTGAGCCCAAAATAAATACAATCAGTTACAAAACTTAATTTGGGTGATGAAAATTAATTTAATTTTTTTTTTGTAACAACTGATTTAATTGATTTATTATACAATCAATACTATAATACAATTAATTTATCATACAATTTATTCTACACATATTTAACATGTACATGCAATGTAATTGCTTATGTGGCAAATTTGATGACGTGGCTAAATAAGAAAAAGAAAGTGACACGTGGCGATATGACACTCCTTGCCTTTGAGTTTTAATAATAATATTGATATGCATATTTAGTGAAAAATTTATGCACATTTCATCATTCTCATTCTTCTCATTTTAAGAAACTTCTCATTGGATCCCACCCTATATACATATACAAAGTATATATATATATATATATATATGTTCGGGTTGGTGAGTGCACAGCAAAAGCGAAGATGTGTTTGATTGAGAGGTATAAATTGAATTGATAATTGGCAAGATAATTAATATAAATGAACACACGATTTTATGTAACGACGAGCACTTTTATTCCAGTATTTGAAAGTAGGAGAGTACAATAACCCTTGAGAGGGTGAGTATTACAAGAGAACTCTCACTATAAGAAACTCACAAAGGAGTATTAAAAAGTAGGAATAGTGGATTCGTAAAGAAGGTAAATAGTACAAGGAGGTGTAATATGTAGGAAGGCTTGTTTATGGTATGACTTCTTGTGTTGTGTTGTATTTAATGATTGAATGCCCATGACCTATATTTATAGGTGTAGATGGAGCTTGGAAGAAATGGCCGGAATATTCTAGAAATTCCTCCATCATGTTTGTATCCATAATATTCTAGAAAATTCACAAACCATTTATTATATTCTAATACCTTCCAATGTCAATAATGCTCTAGAACATTCAAGTAGGATATTATTCTAGAGAAATCAAGAGCAAGTAATGACCTTGCTTGATTATTCCGAAAGCCTCTAGAATATGCACAATACTCCACCAAAATAATGGGCTTATAAAATTTGGGCCATACCCAACAATCTCCACCTTCGACCAAATTTTATATTTGTGCTCGTCGTATGTTACCTAATCAACATTAAGTAAATATATTAATATAGGTAAAGCAGCGGAGTGGACTAATGAGGAACTGGAGGAGACTGCTGAAGTAGTGGGATACGGAGCTGTAAAGTAAGTATTTGAATTCCTTTTTAAAGTCCCTTCCATGATACATTTATTCATTGCAAATTTGCATCACTTTCGAGATGTGTATGACCAACAAGTATTTAGTTAGTTACTATGGTAGGACAGGATGATCTGCTTCAAGGTTTATGACTGAGTTGTAACTTGGAACCTAAAATGCTCACCCTAAACTCTTGAGTACTAACCCTGTCACACCTTAGTTTTTCCAATAATTTCATATGAACAAAGCCTACAATATCATGAATTGATAGTTAGGAAACTTTCATCAGCTACTTGCCATAACAGCCTTCTAGAAGAGGTTTTGTTTTACTAGACTGTTCACTTTCACACTTTCACCTAGCTCACCAAACTCTTTACATTAACTTGCTAGTCCACCTTTGTTGTTCTTTACTCAGCAATACTAGTTTCCTGCAGAATACTCTACTGTTCCTTGTGTAACATATGGTGCACTATTGCACTATAGGCTATAACATTTTTTGAGCACCTTTGGAGACTTTGAGTGTTCCACCTTGAGCCGAAATCTTATATCTTTTTGAGTCCAGAATGGCAAAAGAGATGATATTCTTTTTCAGATCAGGAACATGATGAACATTAGACAAAGTCCTGATCACAACATCTTGCGTCTTGATCCGTACAGAGCCAACACCACGAACTTTGCAATGATAACCGTTACCCACTATAACAGTTTTATTCTTCACCGGCTGATAGTCGGTAAAGTGAGACTTTTGAGAACAAATATGGTTGGCAAAACCCGAATCAAGTACCCAGTCAGAATTTTTATTTCTTCTTGGTGAAGTAGCTCAGAGAACTTCATCGTCGGACTCTATTCTCCAAAACCGGCTTCTGCTGTCTCTTTTGGCTTTTCCTCTTTCTCTTTCTTTTCGAGCTTTTTATTTGCAAACCAGCATTCTTCAACTGTGTGCCCAATTTCTTGCAAAACTTGCAAGATTTTCAGGATTTGTGTCCATTAAATTTTGACTTCTTATGGGTACTTTTACTACGGTGTGATCTCCCTTTTATATTTAAACCTTCGACATTTTCATTGGAATGAACTTCAAGGTCAAACTTTTCTTTTGAGAGTAAGTAAGATTTAACATCCTCAAAAGAAAATTGCCATAAAGCATAATTTCCTTGAAGTGCTTATACGAAGGTGGTAGGGAGACAATTACTAACACGACCTTATCCTCATCTTCGATTTTAACATCTAAATTTTCAAGATCAATTATAATTGAATTAAATTCATCAAGATGAGTTTGAATGGAAGTACCTTCGGCCATTCGAATTGTATAAAGCCTTTCTTTAAGTCAAAGCTTGTTAGCGAGGCTATTAGTCATATATAGTGACTCTAACTTTAGCCATAGGCCGGCTGCTGTGTCTTCATGGACAACCTCGCGCAGTACCTCCTTGGTTAAACATAGTTGGATTGCAGAAAGGGCTTTTTCGTCCAACTCTTGGCATTGCTCGTCTGTCATTGACTCTGTTTTTTTAGCTTTTCCATCCAAAACCTTCTTTAATCCGCTCTATACTAAAACGACTTTCACCTGGACTTTCTAGATGCTGAATTAATCTTGCCGTCAAATTTCTCAATCTCGAACTACGTAACCGAAAACATATGTAATGTGTAAACACTCTAATCAAACTTGGATCTGATACCACTTGTTAGGGTTGGTGAGTGCACAGCGGAAGCGAAGATGTGTTTGAGTGAGAAGTATAAATTGAATTGATAATTGGCAAGATAATTAATATAAATGAACACACGATTTTATGTGACGACGAGCACTTTTATTCCACTATTTGAAAGTAGGAGAGTACAAGAACCCTTGAGAGGGTGGGTATTACAAGAGAACTCTCACTATAAGAAACTTACAAAGGAGTATTAAAAAGTAGGAATAGTGGATTCGTAAAGAAGATAAATAGTACAAGGAGGTGTAGTATGTAGGAAGGCTTGTGTATGGTATGGTTTCTTGTGTTGTGTTGTATTCAATGATTGAATGCTCATGACCTATATTTATAGGTGTAGATGGAGCTTGGAAGAAATGGCCAGAATATTCTAGAAATTCCTCAATCATTCTTGTATCCATAATATTCTAGAAAATTCACGAACCATGTACTATATTCTAATACCTTCCAATGTCAATAATGCTCTACAACATTCAGGTAGGATATTATTCTAGAGAAATCAAGAGCAAGTAATGACCTAGCTTGATTATTCCGGAAGCCTCTGGAATATGCACAATACTCCACCAAATTAATGGGCTTATAAAATTTGGGCCATACCCAAATATATATATATATATATATATATATATATATATATATATATATATATATATATATATATATATATATAAACGTAGAACACAAGTTATTCATGTTTGTATATATAGACATGCTTGAATTTATTGATGAGTTCATGAGTTCATGGAGCTGGGCACTGGCAGAGCCATAAAACAAAAAATCAGTTAAAATATGCATTTCTGTGTTATGTTTTGTTATATCAAATAAGATACTGCAGTGGTGAGAGCAGTGTATTTTTGTGCGAGAGAGCAGAGTTCGATTCTTCATGAAATATATCACAAGCATTTTTTAAATGCATATTTTTGTGGGAGGAAGAATTTTTCAAAAATTCCAAACCCATACTAGAGGAAGAATTCAAATGATATTGGATTTTTTGACTAAGTACTCTGTATTTTGGGTTTTTTGAGTTGTAAAACTTTAACTATTAAATTATATTTGTGATCGAGTATTAATTTTTTTTTCCCAATATTTTTGTCAAACTATGTGATGTTTATTTGTCCGTCCCCCTGGTTTGAAATTTCTGGCTTCGCCACTGGAACTAGGCATGGGCTGGGCCAGCCCGCCGGCGGCACGGGCATGACTCAATAGCGTCCCGACGCAGTACGAGCCCGCTAACTGTTAGGTTTTACAGTAATTCAACAAAATAAGAATTACTTAAAGATGGTGGAACAAAACCTAAACAGTGTATAATTCCAAACAAATTATACAACAACCAAATACTAATTAAAGTATTACAAACCAAGCACTAAATAAACAATGTAATTCAGAAATTACAAAAGTAAAACACTAAGGTGAAAGATTCTACACTTGCCTCACTCCAAGCCAATGAATCCACCAAGAACATGAGAATACCAAGGACCACGTGAGTCTTCAATACCGGATACTTGTCTAAGGCGTGTAAACACTTTCCTAAAGTGATTATTTCCCCCACCACGGTGCTTGGGTTGAAACTGGAAAGTCACTTTGAGATACAATAGACAAACACTACAATCTTTGCACTAAGAATTGTAGTAAGATGATCAAATTCTCAAAATTAACTTAATTAATAAAGGATTTCTAGAAGAGATTGCAAGTTTCTTAGAGAAATTATGAAGAAGAGAGAATAATAGAGAGGAAAAATCAGAGAGAGCAAAAAACCAGAATCACATCATTCTTTTTAATTTTGCAATTAAAAGAACAAACGAAACCGCAACTGACAGGGCCGCGGGCGCGGACAGGGTGAATTGAAATTCACCCTCAGATTCTGTAGATGGTTGGCTGCGCCCTAGCCGCAGGCGCGACACACCATGCCGCGGGCGCGGCACATAAGGCACGAGGGGTGGGCCGTGGGTCGTGTCGTGAACAAAAAAATAAAAATTCGGCACGATCCCGGCACGAGCCTGCGGGCGGCACGAACTTTTGGCCTACCAGCACGGTCCGCTAGTACGACCCTTAATAATAAAAAACTATAAATGATAAAAATAATAAAAAGAAATATGATAAATTAATAATAAAAATAATAAAAAGAGCCATAATAATATAAAGAACTCTAAATAATAAAAATAAAAACAATATAAATATTAAAATTAATTAATTAATAATAAAAATAATGGCTGACCCGCGGCCCGGCACGACCCGACCCGCCAGGCACGTGGGCCGTGCTGTGTCGTGGGCTAGGGTGTGCTATTTGGTGGCCCGGCCCGGCACGGCCCACCATCACCCAGGCCCGGCACGGCACGACCCACCATCACCCAGGCCCGGCACGGCACGACACGACTCACCTCCTGGCACGGAGAGGCATGTCCCGTGGCGGCCCGGCACGACACGAAGCCCAGCTCTAAGTTCATGTATGAGGAGACACCTTCGAGGCAAAAATATATTGTTGCTATTTGAGATGATCAGTAATCTGCTTGATTGTCTTCTTACAATTGTTAACTTGAGTTCACTTGATATTATTATATTAACAAAAACCTACAAAGTCAATCAATTTACAGGAAATTAGTGAGGAGGCGAGATACAATCTGGGCCCCCACCCCTCTAGTTATAGCGAAACCAATCCAGCTAAAGATGTGAGCAGCTGCACGAGCACCAATATCCTGAGTCATAGAGAATGTCTGAACCAGCTTTAGTAACGCAACAACATCCTTATCTAATTCCTCCAAAGAAGAAAAGGAGAAGGGAAGAAAACCATAGCTAATTTCCCTGCAACGCACCCCATACTTGTACCGCTTTCGTTGAGCCACAGCCGACACAACACGACCAGGAACAAAGTCAGACAACCCAGATTGTGTTAAAGGAGAAGACCCCGTCAAATCAACACATACATCAAGGCCTCTGTCCAAGGAATAAAGCAACACATCTGCTGGTCGAAGAGCCCTGTCGTTCCCTCCAGTCAATTCAATGTTAACCTCCTTTCTCGCAGAAATCCCGGACCGAAAATAAATATCAACAAGGGTGTCGCGAACAACATTATGCCGATGTTAATACCCACCATCCCAGAACAGGACACTGCATGATCTCCAAATATATCCCCATCGAAAACACTTGAGCAAGTGGAACACGGTGCCGAAATCGAGAACAATGGAACACCCAATCTGTAGCAAAGAACCGAACGGTAAGCCTTACCATAGTCTGACCCAACCCTGATATTGGGACCGCCAGCAACCAGGAAGAAGAGTGATCCCCCTGCTAGGATTTCCATAAGGCAACCTAACGCGGAGATAAGGAGAAAGTGGATGTTGCAGAAGCAGTAACCTTCGTGAAATATATATCTGTCAATTTCTTCACGAGTTTGCGGGCTGAGATTTCACTTAGGTTACGCAAAAGGTCGGTGTCCACAGTCCTATGAAAAAGACTAAGAGCATCATCGAATGCCAGTCCCAGTCCAACAATACCAAAATTGCGTAGAAGCGTAGCCTGAAGACCAGTAGATTGCAAACGTGACCCAAGAAAAGCATAGTGTCGAACATCACCTGCTGAATAAACACCCAGTCCACCATAAGTAAAAGGCAAGGTGGTAAGACGCCATTGCCAGTCACGAAAACTAGGCCCCGAAGCAGTATCAATGAGCTCCAAAGATGCTCGAAGGGCCACATCAAAAGAAATTTGGGCCGCTTCAAAAAGACGAGGGGGACAAGTGCGCATAGCAAAGTAGAGTTTTGAAACCCCAGTACACGCACGAAGTAGTAACAACTCACATTGGGGATTATCAAGCTTAGCAACAACATCCATTAGCACAATGGTCTTCGACACTCTCTGCGGAACAAGCTCACCACAGAAAGAGGAATCCGCACTGACAGGACCACCGAGCAACTTAACACCATGCACAGGACGCCCAATATCTAGAGGAAAGACACCGACGAGTCGGCTACGAGGGTCCTCCGAGGGCCAGAAAACTTCCGTTTTCTCAACGTTGACATGGAGGCCGAGACGAGGTCCCGCAGCCAAAATCAACTCCAAAACCTTTCCTACCACTAAGGTATCACCAATAATAGTGTCGTCATCTAAATACCAAGCTTACAAACATAAGTCAAAAGAATCCTTGATTCTATTATTCATTATTAGTATTATTATTATTATTATTATTATTATTATTATTATTATTATAAACAAAACTAGATTAAAATTTAGAAAATAAGTTTAAAAGAACACGAACATTGTTTCAGATATCAATTTGATAAGCAAGTACTTTTCCTTTTTTTTTTCTTTTTTTTTTTTTTTTTTTGTGACAAGAGATAAGCAAGTACTCCTATCAAGCATGCATGCAAAATTCCATTAATTTGTTGGTGTAGACGCGTAGTTATGAATCTATATCTCCAATCAATTCTATAATTGTTGGATACATGTCACAAATTAAGTCACAAACAAGTTATTATTGCTACTTACAATATCCTAGGTCTCCAAGGCATGAAGACCCTTGGCCTCCAAGGTTATAATACTTGCTCTCCAAGGTTAAGGCTTACATTTGTAGTATATATCAGGGCCGGAGCCAGAGTGGGACAAGGGGGGGACAACTGTTTCCCCACTTTTAAAACAAAAATTCAGTTAAAATACGTATTTCTGTGTTATATTTTGTTATATCAAATAAGATAGTGCAGTGGTGAGCAAGAGCAGTGTACTTTTGTGAGAGGGAGCAGAGTTCGATTCTTCATGCAATATTTCACAAGCATTTTTTTAAATGCATATTTTTGTAATAGGATTGTATTGTCAATCAAAGAATATATATACAAAATACAAGCTTAGTCAAAAACTTTGCTAACTAATTCTTTTTTTTTTTTTTTTTTGACAACAGCTCTTTGCTACCTAATTCCTTGAACATAAAAAATAAATATTGGATTAACTAACCTAAAAGACTAACTGACAGCTAGTATTATAATAAGTATACATTGACTAAAGATATATACAAATAAATACGAAGTATAAAATAGTGCTAAATATATTCTAACAATAAGATAGTATTACTTCTATTTTTTATCATCTAATGTTCGAATTTTTCAAAAATTCCAAACCCATACTAGAGGAAGAATTCAAATGATATTAGATTTTTTCACTAAGTACTCCAAATTTTGGATTTTTTGAGTTGTAAAACTTCAACTATTAAATTATATTTGTGATCGAGTATTAATATTTTTTTTTCCAATATTTTTGTCAAACTATGTGATGTTTATTTGTCCGTCCTCCCGGTTTGAAATTTCTGGCTTCGACACTGGTATAAGTATCCATCATATTCCTCTTGTTTTGAGGACATGACACAAGACACACAACTACTAGCTCATTACTGAGTTTCTTAGCTCTCTTTGAGAATTAGCTCTCTTAGCTCATTAGAGTCATACCATAATCTTGTACCCTTCAGGGTTGTACTCTCATACCCTTTTTCATATATTGGATAATTAGTACTCGTTGGTGGGTTGTTTATCTCATTTGAGGGTTTTTCCCACGTTAAATTTGTGCGTCTCTTATTATTCTTCTTGTCCATCTTTTATCTATTTATTTCTCTGTATCATTTTGTGCTTCCGCTTGTGCTCCTAATCCCAACAATAATGTCTAGACTTCATTGCTCGATCATTGCCGTAGCCTTTTACTATATCAGATTATTTTGAATTTTTATTTTTACTATGCAAATTTAATTTATAATTTTTTAAAAATTTTATTTTTCCAAACCATATTGGCATATTGCAGTAGTAGTTAGGAATAAGTCCCCTCAAAAAAACGAAAGTTAGGAATAAGCTAACTTTAAGCAGCTAACATAGGCGTTTGGGGGAACAAGTGATCATCCAAGCCTAAATATCCTTAGATGTAGCAACTAACCGAATTTATTTTCTGTGGCCTAAATAAAAGATTCACATTATTATTAATTTGGATATGATTCTAAAAAAATTACATGGTGGAGTAGCTAAGTAATTCTCCTTCTTTCTAGGCTTATATATCACATTTTATATATATATATAATATTTTTCCGTTTACTTCTAGATTTTATCACTCTATCAAAATTGATTAACTGTATTATTGATTTCAGAGAGAGGGAGTATTTTAGAAGTGTTAGAGAACAGTTGGTGATTTGGCTTCAAATTTTGTTGCAAGCTAAGGCTGTCACATTGTTTAAAAATTTACAAAGTGAATGTTTCAAATAATATTGTAACTAGACAATTCAATTTGTAAAGATCATACAAAATTTTTATTTGTTGTAATTGTTAAAGTTTTTCTACCGTACTCCAAATCAACTACGTAGCAATTTTGTAATCTTACACGGTTGTGATTGTAGTTGATTAGGCTCGAAAAGCACCTGTATAGGTAGCGCCGTAGGGAGAAAAATGTTGAAGAAAGTGATAGATGTAAAGGAAGCCAAGGAGCAAATATTATTCTCGTTCCCTATGATACTCACCAATGTGTTCTACAATCTAATTCCAATGATTTCAGTCATGTTTGCTGGTCATTTCGGCGAGCTACCATTGGCTGGCTCTACTCTTGTCAATTCTTGGGCTACTGTCACTGGTTATGCATTTATGGTCAGATTTCTCTCTTTAGATAATCGAACTTTTTTTTTAATTTGTTTTCGTTTACTTATATAATAGAGATATATTTTTTCCGTTACTCTAGCCTCCCTTTAATTTGATCATTTGTGAATTTTTTGTGATTGTAGCTTGGATTAAGTGGTGCACTCGAGACATTATGTGGGCAAGGCTTTGGTTCAAATTTGTACAATATGCTAGGGATTTATCTCCAAGCATCATGTATGATCTCGTTCGTTTTCTCTATAATCATATCCGTAATATGGTGGTTTACGGAACCCATTTTAGAACTACTCCATCAAAGCCCTGTTATTTCAAAAGAATCAGCAATCTATATAAGATATTTAATACCTGGTATATTTGCATTTGGCATTCTACAAAACACCATAAGATTCCTCCAAGCACAATCTGCGGTTTTTCCCCTAGTTATTTTATCACTTGTTCCGTTGCTCTTGCATTGTGGACTTAACTATGTGTTGGTTCATTTCACAACCCTTGGTTTTAAGGGACCGGCGGTGGCTACCTTCACAACGTTTTGGCTGTCGGTTATAATTCTGATCACATACGTGAGTTTCGCTAATAAATTCGAGCATACATGGAAAGGGCTATCGACTGAATCATTTTTACATGTCTTTTCTAACTTGAAACTGGCACTACCTTCTGCTGCTATGGTACGGTAGGTACACTTCTCCAATTTACACCACATTGTACTGTGAATTACACTTTGAAATCTATTATGTTTTGTTTTGGACGTTATGTTTTACAGTTTTGAGTATTGGGCATTTGAAATCTTGGTGTTGTTGGCTGGCCTCATGGCAGATTCTGAGGCAACTACTTCTCTCATGGCAATATGGTAAGATTAACGATTTGCTATGTTTTTTTCTTTTATGATGATTGTATTCCAATAGAAGTTCCTTTGTTAAATGCGATTACTAATGTTGAATTGTCGATCTCACTTCTTCCCATAAAAAGTGTCATTACAGAAACAATTGCTTATATGGGTGCTTACGGGTTGAGCGCCGCAGCAAGGTATCAATGTGACATAAGAATTCCTTATTTTCTTACAAAAAATTTTATTTGATTAGAATCCTTAACTTTTTTCATGATAGCACGAGAGTTTCAAATTTGCTTGGAGCTGGGAAACCGAGTCAAGCGAAGAGTGCAATGGGCGTTACAATAAAGCTGTCGATTCTCTTAGCCATGATTATCTCTCTAGCTCTAGGCTTGGGGCGTTACATTTGGGGAAGCTTCTTCAGTGACAATGCCAGTATAATCAAAGCATTTGCTGCCTTGACTCCTTGGATTTGCTTATCCATACTCTTGGACTCGATCCAAGGCGTACTATCAGGTGCTAGATTATCACATTGTATTGTCGATTGCTTGCTTGTAGTTTCCTCCTCTAATCATCCTTGTTACATGATACAGGGGTATGCAGGGGATGTGGTTGGCAACACTTCGCCGTGTTCATAAATTTGGGAACATTCTATTTTATTGGCATGCCAATCGCATATTTAACTGCCTTTGAGTTTAATTTGCACGTCAAGGTAATAATCACGCAACTTTACAATTCTCATTTCGACTAATTTTGTTTACATATTACAGTACAGATCGAATTGATCGAATAGTTTCATATTAATGCTTCCTCTGCGGGTTTCTTTTTGTTTTTTTTTTGTTGATTTGTGGTTTAGGGTCTTTGGATTGGCTTAATCTGTGGCCTCACCATTCAATCTGCTTCGCTTTTTCTGATTACTCGATTTCATAAATGGACAGCACTTGACATCTCTTCCAGAGGCAATGCAAATTCAGTTAGAGCAGAACCAGTGTAGCTAGGATAGATCTTGATAGCACTTCTTTCCTAATGTAACTTTTTTATCCAAATGTATTTAAACATCAGAACACGATAAAGCATTAGTTTAGAATAGTAGAGTCACATGAGCCAAACAGTTGAAATTTCAAGAATGCATTTTCTATAAACAGCCATGGCTTAGCCACCATCTACAGGGTTTCTGATAACAACTGACTCAAGCATGAACGTGACAGAATTAAGAAAGACGAGAAAAGAAGCGTGTAAGCAAGCGATTACCATGCTGCAGTAGGAGACTCACATGAGCCAAACAGTTGAAATTTCAAGAACGCATTTTCTATAAACAACCATGGCTTAGCCACCTTCTACATGGTTTCTGATAACGATTGACTCAAGCTTAAACGTGGAAGAAATAAGAAAGACGGGAAAAGAAGCGTGTAAGCAAGCGATTGCCATGCTGCACGTTACTTTCATTTGAATTTTATCCTAAAACATACTTGTAAACTAGATTACTAGAATTCTACACAGCAGGAAAACTAATATAAACCACAAACGTCCCAAAAAAATTAGGATAATTCACCTTCAATCGTGGGACAGCAGAGTATAAACTTCCAATTTCTAAGGACCACTTCATGAAATGGCAGGCATTTATTGGCTGCTCTGCTTTTAAGACCAGGCAAATTTGTGGGTCCATGCTCTTAAAAAAATCTCGATCTTTTCCCCATTATATTGCACTATTGTTCTCCTCCACGTAAATAATTTACGGTCTTGAACATACAGCAGCTGCCATATCTAAACTTAACAACTAACTTATCAAAACGTTCCTTCTCTTCCCTCCAATTTATACCAAAAGTCGGTAAATTCGTAACAGAATTGTATGAAGCGAAATCAGCTTTTGTGAATTAGGTGAGAGGTGACGTAGCGCCTTCTTAAAACAAATGCTGAGGCTCCATGTATATTGTACTCCAATTGCTGGATGCAGACAGATTAAATTGGGTATTAAACATGGGTCGTGTCTGATTAAGAATCATAAAGAGTGGAGAATTTTACGAAATGTTTCAGTCAAAGCTCTAAGAGATGAACAAAATGAAGGTATGAGAGGGTTACCAAGTCAGAGCTGGGATCCAGGCTTGGAGATCGAGGTTCCATTTGAGCAGAGACCGGTATGTATGCCCTCATAAGCTATCACACTTGCATAGTAGTTTCAAGTGTGATTTTAGTCTCCTTGATACCTGAAAGTCTGCAACCCATGGAATCCTGATTAGCTTTCACATCATTTGCCATCAAAATCAGCTGTTCACTTGAATTGAATCCCAGATGTTGCATAAATAAGATGTGTAACAAAAAAAATAGTTGGTTCAAGTTTTAACTCATTATTCTCCATAGGTCTAAAAGCTTTATTTGAATTCTGACCCTCTGGTATATGCCTCTGAAGTCGGAAGTTATGTCTCACCAATAATATTAAACTAATTGAGTAAGAATGAGAGAAGATGCGAAGCACAATCAATCCCAACATAAGTTATTATAGAGATGTATGTACCACGCTCTCATGTGCACTTACATTTCTCATACAGGTCAATGAGTACTCATCTTTGAAGGAAGCAAGCCTGTACTCCTGGGCTGAGTTGAGTCCACCTTCCTTTTTCCAGCGGCTCGGAGGTATGTGGTTAACAACTTTTACAATACTGGGGATGCCAGTTGCAGCTGCTAGCTTCAATCCTTCCAAGGTATGCTCTAGCTCAATCCTAAGGGAAACCAAAAAAAAAATGATTAAAGAAAGTTAAATACCTCAATATCAATGAATACAAGCCACAATCCAAAAAATGCTGCTTGATTTTAATTTATTTTTTGCCACACAAACAAGTTTCTTGCCTTCTTGGTTTCTCTTGTTCTAAAAAAAACCATAGAGCATTAGACAGGAGTGATGTCACACTCCCAAAATTAATTTACCACTCGTCTTTGTCTGTCAAGCATTTAAAAGGCTAAACCTGTGCTCTCACAAAAGGAGTGTAGAAATCAATTTTGGAGTTGGGAAAAATCAATTCCCAGCAACAGCATGTGAGAGCACTGAGCAGCAACATTCAAATTCATATTCAAGAAACTACAGGCACATAGAAAATTCTAATTCCTAAGTCTACACAATGGTTAATTTGAATTCCTCATCTGCTAGCATATATGATTGTTCATTTGCTCTTTTCCCTGTCGCAGGAACCTCTAAGATTTTTATTAGCTTCAGGAACAGGAACCCTATTTCTGGTGTCGCTGATTGTACTGAGGATCTATCTGGTATTTAATCATAATGTTTCGGGAGTGATTAGAGTCTATAACTAAATTTTGAACAAGTATTCATTAGTGCAGTGCATTTCAATGTGCTTTGCACATCAAATCCCATATATTCAAGTGACACTGGCTTGGCACATTGTAGGGATGGAGCTATGTAGGCGATAGGCTTTTATCAGCAGTAGTACCCTATGAAGAGAGTGGATGGTATGATGGACAAATGTGGGTGAAGCCACCAGAGGTCAGAATTTATACTCTTCTGCAACTGTTTCAAGCCCAAGAACTATCTTTTGTTGTAACTCATTATTCTGACAAATATTTTGGTCCTTTCAGGTTCTTGCTCGTGATAGGCTGCTGGGATCCTATAAGGTATGAAATGTGTTCCAACTTAATTTTCATACTATACCAGGGAGATCAGCGATTAATAAGCAAAAAATAAGAGACCTACAAAGACGTTATACTGCCAAATGCATAAATATACACACAAGATTCAGCTTTTAAGCATATAACTTGTCGACGAACTAATAAATTTGTGATACCTTTAGGTGAAACCGGTAATCAAAATGTTGAAGCAAACGCTGGTTGGAACTGGGGCACTGCTTGTATCTGGAGTCTTGCTATTTATCTTTGCCACACCAGTGCAGAATTATTTCCAAGCCATTTTCACCACAAAAGACATTTCTCAGGAAATTTCAAGCACAAATGTCGACACTAAGTTTAATATAAGGTACACTAAGATAAGTTCTACCATTAGAGCAATATAGGCAACTTCTCAATCTAACAGCTTTTTACTTTCAAATTTTTTTTCCCACAGAAAGGAGGAGTTGTTGAGGCTGCCAATGGAGGTTAAGCAAGATGATGACCTAGCAGCAGCAGCCGCAGAGGCAGCAGATGGAAGGCCAGTCTACTGCAGAGATAGGTATTACAGAGCATTAGCAGGTGGGCAATATTGCAAATGGGAGGATCTACTAAGATAGAATGCTATACAACATTGTCTTTACATTAAAATGATCATATCTTTATGGATTGGAATCAAGAGTTTGTATAAGTATCTCCAATATATCATAAGGGTGTGTGAAATGAAGTATCTGTATTCTCTGAGCAGGACTTTACATAGCTAAAATACACAAGGAAGAACACAAGAATATGTCTCTGAGCATTATTGCAGCTTTAAAGGGATACATAATATTTATGTTTCCAATAATTGATGTATATTTGACCTCATTCATCAACCCCTCCCCCTAAAAGGAAAGAAAATAGGACCAAATCAAGAATAGGATTAATCAGTTACACTTTGTTTGGATAGCAAATAAGGAAGGAAATGAAGGGGAGGGAAAGAAGGGGAAGGGAATGGAAAAGAAAAGGAGGGGGAGGTGAGCTCCATTTTCCCTCCAAATCTCTCCAATTTTGGAGGGATTATGCTTATTAAAGAGAAAGGGAAAATGGATCCCTCCCTCTCCTTTCTCTTCCTTCCCCCAATACTTTACCCAAACAAGAGAGTTTGTCCCCCTCCCTTTCTCTTCCTTTCTTTTCCTTCCATCTCCTTCTATCCAAACAAAGCATTAATGCTGGAAAATCACTAATGACCTTTTAGTTTACTGGCATATGGTGCAATTTGCCAGGGGCAAACAGTGAGACACAAAATATAATAACTAACAAAGCAAATGCTCACCTCCCAAGGAGAAATCACTTAGCAGAGGAGCTGAAGGGCTAAATTGAAGACAAGCATCTGGAACTTCAATATTAGAAACACAGGAGCAGTCAATCGGACTGTTGATCCTCAGATAGGATCTTAGAGCCATGAACTCCCAAAACATAATAGAAGTAAGCTCCTCAATAACCACCGAACACTGCAAGGACAGATTTGATGTAGAGAAAAAAAAAAAAAAAAAAAAAAAAAAAAAAAAAAAAAAAAGAAAAAAGACTGCAACCAAGTAGCATAGGAGCTTTTTGTCATTAAACAAGTTTCTTGCACCATTTAAACATTTTGAATAATTTTCCTTGAGCAATATCCCAGAAAGTTTGCTTTGTTCGCCTTGCATTTTCTGTATCGAGAGTCCTATATGCTAGAGCAAGCAAATATACTGCCGGGTGGAGTCTCCTGCAGGAAATATATGGATGATAAGGTAAAATCAAATATTAAACATGGAGCTAAACAAAAACTGAGCTTTTGATCTTGAAAGCACAAAAGGTTGTAAGACGATCACAAAGTTCACTTACTCTTCACATTCTTGGTGAGATTCAAAGCCATCCCAATATCTTTGTGATGGAACAGTTTTTCTTTTCCTATCCCGCCCATACGTTTCCACATACCATCCACCAATATCATGCGTGCTACAGCGTGGCTCAAACAACCAAAACCTGCAAGGAAGAGACATGTTGGATTCCAACGGCTATATGATGTTGAAAGTAAACAAGGACTCACTACACACATTGTCTAGAAGCTATAAATCTTTGGAAACTTACCAAAAAAATCATTCTCAGAATGAGATTCAACAATAGCACCACATATTTAAAGAGTCAAATGGGGTTGTTCCAGAAACTTGAGCATGAATGCTATGCTATACAATGTGCAAGCATGCTAATCCCAAAAGAATGATTACAGAAACAAATTAGATACACATAGAATACGGAGTACATATCTACATTTCTAGGATTCTTAATAATGTAGATTCCATCAACAGAAAATGGTTCTGAAACTAACATTACTTGCTTTTGCGTCTGGAGGAAGGGGATTAAAGAACAAATTAGTCTTCTAGTTCCTTAAAATTTGCCCGGGATGTTTATGTTCCTAGGAACTTAGGAAATGACTACATATTTCATTGGCAAATTAAGTTGTATGCACAAACAAAAGAACCAGTTTTGTACCATGTAAACATCTGACCCCATACCACTATGTTCATACTCTTTAGTGACCTGAGGAAGTCTACTTCTATACCTGTAAGGGCTCATAATGCAACAGTCATTGATTAAAGGAAGCGTTTCTGTAACTCTAAATTCACTGCCACCCCCATTAATAGAGAGAAGAATACTTCAGGAAGTAAAGCCAATCATGAAATTCAGAATCTTCTGCATCCATGAATTCCCTGTAGAGGAATAGACTTACTTGCTTGATGGCAATCTTGCCCTGGTGCATCTACATTCACAAATAGAAACTTCATCTCCCAACTGAAACCAGTGCATGTGTTTCACCTAAAACAGATACTTTAAGTTGTCAAATTTCCACTCTTTGCTTCAACAATGGCAATGATCAGGTTAAGAAAAGACAGAAAAGGCAGACAAACAGAAGAACAAGAAAACATTTTAAGGGTCCAAATCAAAAAAAAAAAAAAAAAAAAAAAAAAAAAAAAAAAAAAAAACCTTTTAGGAGGGGAGGGGGCAATTGAGAGAAAACACAGGCTCAAAATTACTGTATACTCCGTAATAAGGGAGGGGGCAATTGAGAGAAAACACAGGCTCAAAATTACTGTATACTCCGTAATAAGTTAGAAACTAATATGTTTGACTATTAAAATAATCTTCTGCTAGCAAAATTTTAAGTATATGATCTTTTTTTTGTAATTTGGAAAACATAAATGCATAACTAACTTATCAGCTTTAACGAACACAAGTAAAATCATAAATGTATAGGACTGAATAGGTGATTGCCATTTAATTTAGACACATGTGAGGCTCTGAATTTGAGAGTACAATACAGGGGTGAACCAGTGAAGTGATCCTAATTACGACAGTACTCAAAATGAACATATAATATACGCAAAGATATATACAGAAAGTAAAAAATGGAGCCCACAGTAAGATAGAGCAAAGGGTAGATAGTCAGACAAACCAGTGGTGTTCTATGCTTGAGAATCACATGACTCTTTGAACCATTACTATTGTATACGTAACAGGAGCTCTCATCAGGATTAGTTCCAAGCCCAGATATTGTGCCCAAGACGACCTTTGAAACTGAACCATGCAAGGTTCTTTTATTCGAATGACAACGGTTGAAATGCACTGGATCCTCTTGCGAATTAAGAAAAATATGTATCATATCTTGTGAACTATCCTCATCGACCTTGTCAGGAAAATCGCTTGCACCAGAAGATTCTTTTGGAGGGATTCTAGTTGCCATAGCAACTAACCTCCCACACACATGCAACTCCAAGTCTTTGTATGCATCTAAAGCTTGATTTTGGATATCGTTCATATTGTTTTGAGGCAATTCAGCAGACGCTTTATTGTTGGCAAAATCTGTTTGACAGCCGACATTGTCCACAGGCTGACACAATTCTAAATCCTCAAGTGCAGTAGTCAGTTTTTTATAAGAAACATCAGACAATTCAGGAACATCATCAACAATGCGGACAAATCCAAAGAGATAACGCCCTGAAACCAAGTGTAACACCTCAGGTGTTTCATATACAGACCTCTCCTCGGCTTCAAATCGATCAGGAAGAAGGTCCAGAGATAGGATTTCAGGACCAAAATACGCTGAATGCATAGCTGAATAAAATTCTCTTTGAAGCACATCAAAATAACCTGAACCAGCCGGCAAACTCCTCTCTGATAATATATCTTTCCCAGCATGTCTATACCACTTCAACCACTCGACAACCTCCATTTGCTTGGTTGTTTTCACATACGAGTTGTACATTTGATAATTAGAACCTTCTCTTGAATGTTTTTGTTCAATGTGTCTCGCGGTTTGCAAATACTGATCATAAAGGGCTCTTTTAGTGGGCTCCGACAGAATCTGCAACCAGATTCAATTACTAATCACATATCCCGGGTTTGAATGATGGCAGAATTTGGCGTGTATTAAGATCACACTAGCCTACGTGCACCCTATAACTACCGGTGCCAACAGACAGACTCGTGAGCTCACACAGAAAATGCCAAATACGATGAGATTCCAATGCGCAAACCTAGACTTGTAAGAGCAACTGCGTAACAATTTCATGACATTGCAAAACCTAGACTAGTAACCTCAATATCTTTATACCAGATACTAAGCAATAAAAACTAATTCAAACATTAATACAAATGTCAATAACAATGGATGATTGATTAATTGAACATAATTCACAAGAAGTAGAATTATTGAACAATGTGACCCCCAATTCACCAATATATAACACAAACTTAGCAGAATTAGAAATTGTAAAATATCAAATTTAACACTAATTCAACATAATATTACAGCAAGAAATCAATAATGATTGACAAAATAGTACTCACCTCATAAGCAGCGAGAATTTGGATGAAACGTTTCGAATCAGCAGTATCAGTATCCGCAGAAGAAACGAGGTCAGGGTGCGTTTCTTTAGCAAGCTTATAATAAAATAAATCATCGAGGTGGTAATTCTAAAAAGTGCTGTATTGATGGTGGTATTTTTCAAATTTTCCTTTATTATTAAAATATGTTTATTAATCCCTTCGTTTCGATTTAATTGCAACATTAGAGTGTTCACAAAATTTTAAAAAATTTATAGGGTGAGGCCCAAAAGAGGATTTTTATAAAATAAGTATGGGAATTTATCAATGATACACTTGTGATTTTGACTTATATGATAATCATGGCTTTGAAATATAATGACTTACCGTAAACATATTATTAACCTGACGTTAGTATTCTTAGTAATACACGCTTTAATTAATTGGAAAACAATGAAAATACCTACTGCCCCTCCTATTTACTCTCCATGCAACTTTCCCTCCCACATTTCCCTCCTTTATTTTAATAAAGGTTCAATTTCCACCATATTTGACTTGTATATACATGCTCCTCTTTGCTCTGTCATTTTTAGGATTTCTTCTGCTTCTTTTTTCTTTCCCACCTAAGGTTCAAAGCAACGGTATTACACTTTCTACAAACATGAGAGCAAATAAAACTATTAAACATTAGGCTATCTTTTCCAATATCATCAAAATTTAGATAAATAGGAGAAAAACTAGTTGGGGCGTTATTGACAGCAAGCACTACATTAATTGCATTACTTTCGACCCCGGCTTGTAGCCTTCACGAACAAAAGCATCGGAGGAGACCACTGCTGCACATTCGAGCACTAACCTTTTTCAATCAACAAAGAAGCGCTAAATTTCCTGGAAATTTGCTTCACTCGTGCGTCAATTAGGTTTCTCATAGACATAAAAACAGGGTAGAGAGTTGGAGGAAGAAGATGAACGATCAAAAAGATTTTCTTTAATTTTGGCAGTTGGGGCCTTGGAGGGAGAGTTAATTAGCAGGGGGGCAATTTAGTCAAGTCAAATTTGTTGTTAATTAACATCCTCAAAAAAAAAAAAAAACTTATTACTAACGTTTGATTAACATTATACTTACTGTTGTTAATTAGGATTATACTTGGGTGTATCATTGATTATAAAAGTTTAATGGTGTGTAGCAAAGATGAAAGTCATACCAACCAGGGAATAAGACTTCTTTTTAAGCATACCAGCCAGGCTACTACAATTCCAAATATACAACATGGACTAATAACACGAGAGTAGCAATTTAATAAAAAGTCTACATTGTCAGATCCAAGGTGAATAAATTAAGTACTAATAACATGCCTTAATAAGTTATGATTGCTATTGCTGCTACAATCGCTATTGCAGCTAAAATAAACACATATGACTTTCAACATCAACACAGCTCTTCACAATTCCAACTTAGACATGAAGCTCGTTCATTGGCCCACAAGTTGCAACACACCTATCTGCAGGTAGGCACGCAAAATAACAAATGAGAAGTTCAGAACTTACATAACTTTTTATGCTAAGGCATAATAAACTTTCCATATCACAAGGTGATAGATGTAGAAGTCAAACAGTACTATGAGAATTCTGGTGCATTTTCTTACACAGGAACCTTACAATGAATAAATGAAGAGCAGGACTAGTATTTAAACATATTTTTAGGAAGAGTTAGGGGGGAAGAATCCGGAAGATGCTTCACTTAAGGCATTCCAGATTGAGGGCTTCTTCACCCCCCCCCCCCCCCTCTCCCAAAACTCCGATTCATGAAGAGAACTTCATCAAATAATTGCTTAGGAGTTGAACATCCATCAGTACTAGCACAGGTTGTGTTCAAATTCAACCAGCTAGTATAAGCTTGTTTACACACAGAAAAAAAGGAAGATAGTTCTACCACCCAACCCAACTAGGAAAACAACCCACAATCATGCATGACTGATATAGACTGAAATCTTCACAGTGATAGGCAATAATGTTTTTATGGAACTTCTAAATTGTAGAGAAATTCAAAATTAAGATGTCATGCCAATACCAGACAACAATTTAACCTTCTTTTCTTGTATCAATTCTCAAGATTACATATCCATCACAACTCATACGCTTAATTCTACATTTTGTAACGATTGCTTAATTCTGCATTATATTAATGAGCATACATAAGGAAAAAAAAAATTGAAAAGAGACATAGGAAACGGAAGAAATGGAATATGGTTCAGGTTCATTATCCATAATGGACTCAAAACCTACCCTCAACTACAAGACCCTAATAAACATGGAAAGAGTGATAACATTTGGTGCAGAAACTGGTATTAAAATAGTCCAACAGGTACAATATGAAGTTCACCCCAAAACACGAGAGAGCAGGGGACAGGGAAGAGGGTAGATACCTTGAAGGAAAGCTTAAAAGACAGACTTAGACTAAATGAAGGCCTGACTCAGGACATAGATCAACTATTGAACAGTAATGAAAAACACGAGTAAAGATCAACAACTACGCATCTCATGAGTCGGAGAGACAAATGTGCAGCATTACAGGCATATTTCATTCACCTCTACTTTTTCAACCAATTTCATGTTCAAGAGAAGCTTAAACGATAGAAAGTAGGCTTGATTGATTCATGACATGTTTGAACTACTGAACAAGCAATGAAAATGTTGAGGAGCATTTAGGCTCCATTTGTTTTGACAGAAAACATTTTCTAAAGGTGGAAAACAATTTTCACAAAGGTGGAAACTAATTTTCTCTAAAGTGAAAAATATTTACAGTATGCCACACTTTTCTTCCCACTCTTTACATTCTTCTTCTATCCTCTTATCCATTCTCCCTTTCACTCTCACTTTCCCTTCCTTATCTTTTACTTTTTTAATTCTTTAAAATATTATTATTTTCCATGAAAAAATCATTTTCCCAAAAAATTTGTTTTCCTTAAAAACAAACAGAGCCTTAGAGGTGGGAAACAAATAAGCAATTTTTAAAGTAAAACAATAATTTGCAAGAAGGTTAACATATATAGAATTATTGTCAATAGTCAAGGGTCTTGTAAATGATAATGATCAAGAACATATTACAATTGAATATAATGATCATAGAAATATAAAGTAATATTTAAGAATATAATGATCAAGAACATATTACAATTGAATAACCTTAACAAAAGCTTAGCTAGCTAACATACCTAGACAGGGAGGTAGAGAAAAGTACTGCAGCGAGAGGGGAGATTATAATGTTGGGAAGAAAGCGGAGTGACAAGAATCTCCTTAGAGTTGGCATTCAAGTTGACGAGTTGGACTTTGAATTGGACAATATGATCAAAGGCGGGGTTCTCGTCCCAAGGAATAGCGGAAAAGATCAAGCACAGCACGCCATTGCCCCGATGTAATAAGGTATCATATCTGGTATAAATAAGATAAGATTGATAGTCGGCTTTAGCCTCAGCCTCAGGGGACAGTCTTACGTTCAACCATTCTTTAGAGACTGTATCATAAGCCCTAAAGAATGCCTTCATTCTAGGATTATGAATATAGATAACCCCATCGTCTGCGATAGTCACGGCCTCTCCCCACCTTTGCCATCCACCTTTAAGGTCCTCAACCAGACACCGCCATTGATCCTCACATGGATAATAGGCATACATCGTTGAGATATACTGGAAGTACACTATGATTCTGTTTCTTTTGTGATCCGCCATAACCGGAAGAATTAGTGTGCGGTAATCAAACAACTGATCCCCATCACCACACGGTGGCGGTGGGAACGGAGGCGACTTTAAGCGACGCCAATTATTATGTTGAGGATCGAAAACCTCGCCAATAAAACCAGATTCGGAGTTGTCAAAAACATATATCTTCCCACCAAATTCGACGATACCTTCTGGCCACGCCTGATTGGCCCTTACGGCTGGTGACTGATCGAGCCCAGCGGTGGCTAGTCTCCAACCATCTTTAGGTTTGGTAAGATCTAGCATATGACATGAGAATAAGCCTTTCTGTTTCCTCTTACCTTTCTTGGGTTTTGATTTTGCGGAATCATCACCGTCACCGGAGGAGAACGATTTGCCGCCCCCAAAAACATAAAGTGTAGATCCCACAACACCCACGGGAGGCTCACAACCATTACCAACCACGATACGAGGAAGTGATGAGACTTCCGCAGTGTTCAGATCCAAAACATAGTAAACAATTTCACAACAATCACGAGGTGCTATAAGTAAAGGGTTCCTGGGTTCAATCACCATGCCCCCTACTATCATCTTATTCTTCAATTCCCCTCTCTTTTCCACCACCATTTTTTCCGGCATCGCTCCCTCTCTTCAATTCAATTGATACTTAACACTCTAACACCCCCAATTTGCCACACTTGCGGTTGCGGCCCTAGATGCCTTTATTTATATGCCTTTATTTATACGAAGCCTAAGCAATCTAGGGTGGGCTTCTCTTGGGCGGGTAATTGTGGGTTACCTTCTTATCAACAATGATTGGGCTCATGACCCGTATTTTATAAGAGCACTTGTAGACTTTCTTTCTATTCGAAACAAATTCTAAACACGGCTTTATTTTCAGGGATGTCAGTGTGGCAGGTCAAGTAAAAGACCCGCTCTAACGGGTAGGGATGGGTCTTTGTTTAGTGGGTGGGGGAGCGGGGATCAACAGTTATTACGTGCAATATGGTGCAACTATTTTTAAATGCACCACATCTATAATTTGAACATTTAATAAATAAATAAATAAATAAAACTGAACATTTAGTACCTTCTACAATGGCAAATGTGGCAATAAGACTCCCTAACCTTCTCCAAAAACGTCATTCTTCATTTCTCCATGAATGATGCTCTTGGTAAGTTTCCTAGTTGTGCATGTCAATTGTACCTTCTTGTGTTTAATGCTCACATGTATCATTTTAAGGGAAAATTTAGTATATGAGTAAAAATTAAGCAATTTTCAAACTGCATATAAATTAGGGCATTCTTATTACTAGTTCTTTAGATTTAATTATGTAAAATAATCATGCTTGTGCAAACCATGAGGGAAAAGATTGAGTTTATGCATCATTTAGAACAAATAATAGATAATAAAAGCATCTATCTTCAATAGTATACACATGTATAAAATTTATCTACTTTAGATGTATATTATATAATCCTATTTTATTGATTAATTGTAAAAAAAAAAATAGAATTACAGGTAAGATAATAGATGATGTATGGAGTAATTTTAATTGTAAAACATACATATTTTTATTGTATTTATTTATTTGTTTATAGATTAAAAAGATTAAAATTTAATATACATAATGTGCCATGTCATCATTTTTCGGTGATAATTTGGCCGGAAAATTGAATTTGTACTTAATTTCACGTATTTAAAAACTAATGGGGTTAAAAATTTAAAATGTCACATTGTAAAGTTAAGGGGGTTAATTACACTATGAATCTAAGTTAGGGGGTCATATTGCCACATTTGCCAATCTGCAATAATTATGGTAGTGGGGATAAAGAAGAGAGAGAAACATAATAATACAAAATTGCCCATGTGATAAACATAAACTAAAGAATAAGTGTGAAAAAATATGGGTGGGTTAGTTATTTGTACTATGAACACAAAAAAATTTGTCGAAAAATGAAAATGGTACAATATTTGTGAAACTTCTCGAAAAGGCAAGTGGTCTAATATTAAAAAGAAAAAAAAAAAAAAAACAAAGGCAGGATTTCCAATGGTCTTTTGTTTGTTTTATCTAGTTTTGTTCTTGTTCTGTTTTTTTATTTGGGAATGGGTTTAGGGGAAGACTCAAGTGTGGAATCTATTGTTTTGCATCATTTAGGGGAGGATGACTGTGATGTTGAGGAAATGTTTGAGAAAACCAGTAGTCCAATGGATCGGAGGCTATGGAATATGCAGTATCCCTCAAGGAAGCTGGTAACTCTCTGTTAAAAGAAACCATTTTAGCAATGCTTTGGCCAAGGCCATCAAATGTTTCTGTGTCACTTTATGCTCTATGACTGATGATGTTCATATGAGATATGAGGGATATGGTAATCGAGTTCAAGGCACTGACAATTTCCATTTAACTCAACATTGCAGCTTGTGTGCCATCAAGCTTAATGATTTTTAGACAGTACCATGATTTCATGATCTCTGGTTTTAGTAGTTGATGGGGGAAGGCGCAAATGGAGTTGGGGGCTTTAAAGAAGGCCTATGAAGATCTCAAGAAAGAAGGGAGATAGAGCCAATCAATACTGAATTACTGATTGGAATTTTTTCAATCAAGAGATCTGAGTTTGAATTGAGCTATATCACTTTCCATTATAAGGTTGTCTTAATCTCATCCAAGTATCCATGGTACAACCAATGCTATATTTTTCTCAGATGCTTATTTAAAGATCTGTCTAATGAGCAAATTAACATAGAACTGCCTCGTCCTGTGACCTGTGGGCGTTATGTTCTTAATGCCCCTTTGGAATTATAAGGGTGTAATTTAGAGTAATATGGGAAACTTATAATTTCATCTTACTTAAAATTGAAAAATGTTTGATTATGTTTGGACTTAGTTAAATGAAGATGCTCCCTATATTTTATTGGGAGGGAAGGACGGATTTGTATATAAATGATGCTGGGCTCGTTTTGGGAGCTGGGGTTTAGGGATTGGAAGGGGAAGGGGATTGGTGGCTGGGGAAGGAGGAGAGAGAGGGGTAGGGGTGAAGTGGGGCCCACAAACGGCAAAACTAACAGCTTCCGTCAACTGGTAGCGAATTTTAAAATATGTGATTTTTAGTGGTAGTAAAATAAAAAAAAAATATGAGCGGTAGCAAAAATGAATACCGAGTGTTTTTGTGGTACCAAAAGTCAAAATTTCCTTATAATAACAATAGGAGAGAGAATTAATAACATATTTGTACAAGTGGGTTGTGGGGTACTGGGGTTAATGGGAGAGATATAATAAAATTGTAGTAGGCTTAACTCCTTGCTAGATAGGAAGTGTTGCCATTATTACTAAACGGAGGATGTATATTATTAAAATAATATAATATGAATTTTCCTGAATTTATTTTGGCATTAAATAAAGTTTTTCTACATGCACTGCGTTTTCTTAAAATTGTGTAATTTTAAGGCTTATTAATTTTACTTTTTTTGGCTAGGGAATATTAAAATCTATATTTTTTATACTACTGCAATTTTACAGGAAGCATTTCCTTCTGGTGCCTTATGGTCTATTAAACAAGCATTTTGAGAAATTGACACAGTGTGATATGCATCTTAATTTCCTGAGCCGGTAACCAGAAATTAATAAGTCTAGATCCTCCAAACTTCGATTTGCAGCCTTCTGTTTTTGACGACTCAAATGAATCTAAAAGTCATAGCTTGGATCAAATATAAACTAGCAGAGGACCTAGCATCTCAATCTTTGAAGATGTTGGAATACCTTTATCCTAATAATCATCTCTCTCAGTCAAACAAGTTATGGAACATCTGAGACTCTGTCTTGTGAAGCTACTTCTCCAAGCTCAGGTATCCTTTTTATCACCATGTCTGCTATGATTTAGACACCATTGATGTTGTTGTGTTTGTCCTAGACTTCTGTATTTGGAGATGGTGTCTGAAATTTGGCATGGATTCCTCAACAATTTTCTTGTTAGAATTTCTGTTTTCTTTCTTTGTACATCCTTATGTTGAATTTATTGTAGGATCTGTCAATATATCATACCAGAAGAGATTTTTATATATTTTATATTTTTTCCGGGGGGGGGGGAGGATTGGAGGATGCCGAGACTTAGTATGTCTATTACGATTACTTTCATATAAGTTTACTAGCAATAATATCAAATATGATTTGGCCTGAACCGACCTGAAGCATACCCTATCATGACCTGAATTTTGTACCAACAAAAAAAACCTCTTTGCCACCTCTAAAGCAATTTGTGGTCATGCTTCTTGTTTTATAAATGTTCATTACCATAAAAATCCTATGCTTTAATGGGGGTAGGGGTGTAGGGCCGTAGGGGGGTGACTGCCGACACTTAATATGTCTAATACGTTTTATTTAACATAGTAAGATTGTTGGCAATAGAATTAAATATGATTTGGCCCAAACTGACCTGATTCAGTTGAACATACCCAAACATGACTTGACATGGCCTGAATTGTACCACGTCTGAACAACCCACTTCCCACCTCTAGATGTATATCTGGTGAGCAATATATGGCCATGCTTCCTCTTTAAATGTTCATTATCTTAAGAATCCTTTGTTTTAAATTTTGGAAGGGCAGAACTATTTTATGTCTCAGTCTATCTCAGCCTCAGCATTCACTTGCTAGCTACCTAGGTGCCCGTGGTGTTGAGATATAATTCATCATGTTTATGATATCAATGGTCATCAATAATCTTGGACATTGGCTTTTAATTTCCATTTGTTAAATTTCCTTCTGATCACCAAGTATTCATTTCAGTGATGGATGTGTGCGTAATGAAAGTTAGTTCGAGTAGCCAATCAGGAAAACCAAAGGAATTAAAAAGCGTTGAACAGTGAATTATGCATGAGTGACCCAGTGAATCATATTGGAAATTGCCTTACGAAACAGAGGAGTTCTGAGGTTTCTAAATTCACATAAGAAGGATCCAAGTCCCAAAATAAAACGATCGAGGAATTTACCCAGCACCCGACCATGTTCTGATGAAAATTCCTCATGTTAGAGACTCAAAGGTCAACTCTTGGTACTCCCTCATTCAGAAAGATGGTGCTTCTGTTCAGAGTTCTGATGTGACTGAAGAAAGTGTGGATGGAAAAGCCAATAACCATGAACCTTAGTTATTGGATCAGAATACAACTAATGAGGGTGACAACTACAGCTGGGGGAGATGGCGGCAATCAGACACCAAGCATGCCAATAATTGATCTTTTGGGGATATGCTCCTCCATCTTCCGCGGTTTGCTTCACTATCAAAGTTCTTGTTTGACATTTGTAAAGATGGGGATAATCAAAGGCGCGATAGAAAAATGAGAAGTTTACTCTTATACTATCATTGTTTACGGGTATTGCAGATTTTCTCAAGGGGTTTGATATATGAAGTGATTGACTGTGATGACTTTTGGAGACTGAATTCCAAACTGCACCATGTAAATTGGTAGGATTCAAAATTTTGGGTTGATGATGAATCCCATTATATAATTATATAAAGATGAACCACAGATGGGATAAGCTATAGTTTTTTTTTAAGTATCTTGTCTGCAAATATTAATGTAGTTTATCTTAGAACTTTTATTCTTTGAATCCCAACTGTGATCTTGGTTTAATGACCATTAAAAGTTCTGAAATATCATGCTAGTTTTCTCTCTTGATTGTGTCATTTTCATTCCTTAATTTATAAGAAAAAAACATTAGGAAGTCCATGTGAGAGAAACAGGAATTTGTGTCCAAAATATCTGCCAAACGCAGCGAGCATTACGCATAAAATCCTCGAAAATTTATTCTTTTTCGTCTAAAGTCTGAAAACTTGGTTTTATTGGGCTACCATACCAACGAGGAAGTCTAAAGGCCTCACAATGCTGCACAAGCAAGTGCATCACAATGACATCTTCGTAGGGTGTAGGTATTAGTACGACCCTACACTAGGATGTAGGTATTAATAATTAGGACAGGTCAGTGCAAAAGTAAAGTAGGCCATTAATAGGGCGAGAATGCTTTTATTCTCTGCTTCTTATCAAGATTGTTTAGGATAGTATATGAACATTGTTGACGTTATTTTACAAAAGTCAAAGGTATATGTGCATCATTGAAGCATAAAATGAACATACAGGGAACCTCTTTTAATTTCATATACTAGAAGTAGAAAAAGTAGATTGTTGCTAGCATTATTATTGTCAAATTGAGTGCATAAGTAGGAAGCTCAATGAGTCAAGCTTTAGCATAAAATTAACAGATATGTTTAGAAGCATAAATTTTAAGGTCTCAACTTGCTGCACATTGATCCGGGGATAGAAAATTCAGGTACAATTTTACAGACATATTTCTTTTGAGAATAAAAACCCCATGCGTAAACAACAGTAGTTCCATGTTTAACTTCTCCAGAAGTAGCTTAGCTCACATAAGAAAAAGTCAGCTCTATACTTAAATCTCAAGCAACACAATGATCTGTCTGAACCAAAAAATAAATCAGGCTTGCTACTAGTGCTGCAGACATCAGAGGGTATGCATCTAGTGGATCAATTCATTTATCGACCCCCTTCACCTACCTGCAAACTGCGTAATTGTATACATGATAAGAAAATAATCAGATAATAACGGAAATATATCTATAACAAACTTATGTATAACAAAAATATATCTTTACATTGTAAGACAGCAAGCAAGAACGACATCTGATATTAAATTGGTAGTTCATTGTATTTAGGTGATATTAACTACTTGTATGTTTGATTGCTAAAGTCTATCCTTGATACAGAGAGTAATTATATAGCATATCTTAAAATCTATCAAGTTAATCATGTTTACAAAATATGAATAGCTGCTAACAAGATTCGATGAGGGAGTTGTGTTATATTATCTAGAAGGCTTAGCTGAAGCTGAGGATACACACATAGGTTCATACATTTCTCTGCCTCACATTGACCCCCAATGCCCACTACATTCTACAATTTTGACAGATTTTTTTGCCAACAGAACAGCAGTGAAGCAATAGCCATAATACTCCAACTACAATTAGACAAAATACATCAATAACATCAACCTGCATTGACTTTTCTGCAAAGACTAATCTACACCCAGAGAGTTGGAACACAAACTCAGAGACATGAATCTTAGTACTCATAAACAATAGTAAAATACAATACAATAAGACATAACACATCAATTGGGAACTTTTCTGCAAAAACTAATCTACACGCAGAGAGTTGAATGCAGACTCATAGACATAAATCCAGTACTCCGTATGCATAATTTTATTTTAAACCTGTACATAACAAAATAATTTGATGGACGTTTCATAGAGATGAGAACATGGAGTGAAAATTCAGAATAAGATTATGAGATTTTTCAAGAAATGACGCAACTACAAAGAGAAAAAATATCAACTGAAACAGGAAACAAGAAAAGGAATAAGTAACAAGTGATGTACCGATAGTTGTCCAACCTTTTAGTTTCAGCAATGACAATGAATGTAATTATTATACGAGACTTCCAAAAGGAATTAGAAAGAAAATATTAAATGTTATAAGAATCATACAACATAATGTATGTGTAAAGACATTTAGTTTAATCTATGTGTCAATTAACAGTTATTTACAATGCCTTTTCACAGTAGTTTGTTGCATATTCCGCAAAAGTACGCCTAGTCCAAAAGTTCAATTACCCATCATCACCAATAAACCAAAGAAATAATGCCAAATTACGCACTTCTAGTCCACTACAACTCATGTAACAAGGAGTATCAAAAATTCCAAACATACAAATTAACTCATAAATGACATGCTTAATACCCAATACCAAAACACACTCTACACCCATCACATACACAATACCACTCAACAACCATCACGTGTGCAACACCTATCACATACTCACATCGTCAAGACACACAAGCAATAATACGAACCCTTTGCCCACACACCTCAAACACTATTCACACACAATGTAACCTAAAACAACCACTAACTAGAGTCACAAAATTGTCTAAAAAAAACCCGAAAACACCACACCAAAATAGCCCCCAAATCGATATCAAATGCTTACCAGGAACAGGAAATCAATATTGAGATCCACAACTTGAAAATCTTTTAAGAACATCTGAAAATGACTCTGTATATCTCCTGTTAAATTAAAAAGTGTTAAACAAAAATTTTAAACAACATAAAAGATGTACATTAGAAATAACAAAATATTAAATTCTTACCAACTAGAATTTTTTGCATAATCACACAGGGCGTCATAAAGTGTTGTATATATTGAAGGAAACACTTTTGTAATTAGACTTTCTCTTTCCTCAAGAGTCAAACCACCCTATAAAAGATAAAGATAAAAAAATTAGCAGCATGCAATAATTAATTAATATTTTCGTAAATAAAATAGAAAGAAAGTCATTACCTTTTTCCCGCGTATAGTATCATATTGATAGTCATTAGCATGGGAAAACACTGCATGAATAAAATTAATGACACGAAATGGTTTAACATAAAAGTCATGTCCTTTGTAGTTGTAGATTGCTGACAATAACAAGTCATTTGAGACTTCAATCCTCCAATTTTGAGTCCTAAAATTCGGAGTCATTTTATTATTGAAAGCCTTCTCATTGATTAACCTTTCTTTAATAGCCTCTTCAAGAGACTGGATGAATGAAACCCGATGATTTATCGACCAGATAAACGGGTGATCAATCAACAACATTGGATGAATGTTATCACATCTGTTAGAAATAAAACATAAAATTTTTAATCATACAAGTATACCTATTTATTAAAAAAAAAAAAAAAACTTTATAAGTAATGTACAGTTGCAGATAACAAGCTTTTTAATAGTTACATAAACAAAATATACAAAGTATAATATTAGCATAAACTGAACTTATAATGAATAAAAAGAATATAAAAACAGATTTAAGGGAAATTTACTTACATTTTCCTGACTCTTAAGCTGTTTAAAAAATGACCTAATTCTGAAGGCAGTTCATAAGATAGCTCAAATTCTTTACGCCAAGTTTCCAAATCTGGTCTTGATCTTGGTCTTATCAAAGTAATGACTCCTTCAATAATGGACAACAAATCAGACACTTCTTTTTGCGCTTGACTGAATGTAAATTTTTCTTGAGAAATATGCAATATTTTGGCTTCTCCCTCCTCAGTAACGTAGAGTGATTTTTCCAGATCACTACAGACTTTTTGATCTGAATATATGGCAAGCATGCCACATATTACGCCTCTACAATACAATAATATATTATTAAATTTCATTCATAAAATAAAAATATAATAAATTAACAAAGTAAATTTTTTACCGAAATATTGATAGAAAGTCGTCTTTGATATATTCCCACCATTTTTTACAAGTTTGAGCCATTGCTTCCGATTTGAAATCTTCAAGCTTCAATTCAAAGAACACTTTTACTGGACGGACCGGCTCAACAATTGCTACCCTACTGGAAAGGGAGTGGAAATACATTGAAAATTCAATTTTCAATAGGCATGAGTTTTTCTTAAGCCTAATTGAGACATCTGAAGTAGAATTCTCGCCAATTTTGATATACGACTTGGGAAAAGAACTCCCGCCTATCTTCATTACACCAAGATATGAAAATTCATCAAGCTGGGTCATTTCAAAGTATATCACACCATCCTCTGTAAACTGTAAATATATATTTATCAATACAGAATAGAGAAAATTGTTTAACAAATAAAACGATACATATTGTTCTAGACAACTCTTGATCCTTGTGCAATAACACTGAATCTAGACAACATATGTTCTTTAACTGCTCTTGCAATCATTATTGTTTTACTGTTCTATAGAAAATGGCTTAAAATCTCTACTAACTTTGCTTATGTTGAAGATTGTAACAGATAGCTTATTTCAAATTGATATATTAAAGATGTCTCGCTGGTTTAGTATACTATATTTGGCAGCAAAGAAACAAAGCTATGTAGACTTTTCATCATGATGATCATACACATGTAACTAGTCCTCCGAAACAAAATATGCATTATAGAATTTACAGATTTCTTCCAGGAACTAGTAGTGATGAGCTAATGATGTTAAATGGTTGAGAACTGTATTTAAACATGTAGTCTTTTAACTCTTAGTGTTTGTTACGCTTAGGTCTTGAATGTAATGGCTAATCAGTGACCTAATAATATTTTTTGTTCTTTCCAAATAAAAAAAATCATAAAATTAACGAAAAGTTGAGAAGAGATTACCTTCATCATTTTTTGGGAAGAGGCATCCACACCCAAAGATGAGGGATCCAAGGTCAAAGAAGGGATCGCCAAAGTCGAAGCGGACGCAACCAAGGTCGAAGTGGATGCAGCCTTGGTCGGAGTGGATGCAACCTTGGTCTGGTCGGGTGGATGCAGCCTTGAGTGGAAGAGGTGGCAGCCTTGGTGGAAGAGGAGGCAGGAGCCTTGGTGGAAGAGGAGGCAGCACGCTCATCATCCAAAAATTTACTAGCTCTTTCCACTGCAATTCTATCCAAATCTGGTTGAACTTTCGATTGTAGTCTTTTTATCCATTTGAGACAGTTTTTGAATGCTTCATCATCTACACAGACTGCACCCTTCTGATCATGCACATATTTATAAAGGAGATATGCTTCCAAAATATTATTTTGCTTTCTGTTGGCATAACTGCAAGGCATTTTAAAAAATTTAATTAATGTCAACGTGATTAAAGATGACTAACTATTGTCTACTGTATTGTCTGTATAGAATCAATTCAAATAAATATCTTGTAACAGTTACATCATCCTGATAATTTATCAAAAATCCTTAGAAAGGAAGATAATAGACTTACGCAAACATAAACCATTCACCAAGTGCCAAAGTCGTTTTATGTCCAAATTCTTCGAGTCGTTTTTGCAAAGCCAATACCTCTGATCATACAAAATTAAATGAAAACATTAAGATAAATGAAGTACAAAATAATACAAATTTACAATACAAATAACACAAATATGCTTTCCAAATTTCTGGATAAGTCTTGATTTAAACAGTTTAACCTAGTCAATATTTGTTAGCTTTCTTTATCTCTCAAGTTGTATATTTCAAGATTAATATTCGCTTGCATTTCTCTATTGTTTCCTTAGGAAACTGAAAATGTTGTATTTATCTTTTCCAAGCTTTCTTTCCCTAAGCCTTAAAGCCACTCACTTGTAAAAAGAAAATAATCAAAAGCTTTCCAAATCTTACCGATCCTAGTAGAAAATAAGAATTAAAGCAAACAATAGACCATACTACATCAAACCATTTCATTGGAGGAAAATAAACTTACCTTCAAACCGTTTCAAACCTACAAGTGCATGCACTTTCATAGAATAGACTTTTAAATTTTTCAACCACTCATCATCAAGAGAAATGATAAAATCCAAGCACTCTTGTAATCTTTCTTGCTCCCACAAAGCTGAAATCTTCTTTGTTATTTCATCCTCTGAAATTTTATCCTTTGAATTCTTTTTCTTTTGCTGCCGTTTCTTCTTTGTAGCACCTTGAGTCATTTTCTTCACTCTGATTACAAGGCAAGTCATTGATAAGAAGCTAAAAAATTGACATCGCTTTACCACTCTTAACTAAACTCAAGTTATGAAAGCTACTACAACACTAACATGACTAAATCAGCCCATATAACTCAAACAAGACATAGGAAGAACAATCTTTTATATTAACAACACCACACAGGGATCAAGTGATCAACAGCAGCCCCGCTGAGATAGAACCAAGACAGCAGACCACAGGAATTTCAAGAAGGCATGAAACCTAGCACACAATTCCAAATCAAGAAATTCTTGAGCCTAGATTGAATAACTTTTCAAGATCTACAACTTTCATGAAGGAACTATGGGCTAGAAACGTCTGCAGGTCTATTATTATGGGACGAACAGAACTGCAGCTGCAGGGCAATTGCAAAATAAAAGCAGTAGCAATACAACAGGCAGCAGCAGGATTATATAACAGGCAACAACAATTTCAGCAGCAGGTAAACAGAATAATAGAATATAGCAGCAACTAGACAACAAAATTATAGCAGAAGTAATAAGTTACTAACATTCAAGCAACAATACTACTTCGTTAACAATAACATTATTTCAACCTTTTCTACATGTAATGTCAGCAACACTCACATACAACAATAACATTATTTCAACCTTTATAAGCAAAAAGGCAAGACATCCAAGAGTAAATAAATTTATGCTGTCCCAAACATGAGCTTCACGTGGAGATCGATTCTAAGTGCTAGGGAGGTAATTGAGAAGGGTGCCATAAAGACTATTGGTGGGGGAAGTAGTGTCGGTGCCTAATCTCCTAAAGTTCCGGATTCTGTCACAAAAGAAGGATGGTAGTGATGTTCCAATGTATGTCAAAGATCTGTGGGAAAATCAGAGCTGGAATTGGACTACTCTCTCTGAGTTATTCTCTCAGCGGGAAATTGATGGAATTTGTAGTATTCCAGTACCTCTGTTTGATGAGGAAGATGTTTGGTCATGGCATCACTCGAAAGATGGGCGTTACAGCGTAAAGAGTGCTTACAACCTCTTGGTCGAAGAAGAGGTAAAGGATAAGGCAACCTCGTCAAATGGGCATGTAGTTTTTAATTGGAAGAGTATTTGGCATGCCCGTATTCCACCAAAGATCAAATTATTTGTGTGGAGAAGTGTGAGGGAGGGACTGCCTGTTATGAGCCGGTTGATGGCTAGGGGTATGAATGTAGATCAACGTTGCCCTATGTGTGGGGAGGGAGAGGAAACTACTGCTCATACGCTTCTCTTCTGCCTGCAGCATCCTCTATTTGGAGACATTCTGCCTTGCGGCTTGACACAAGGGCATTTGATGCTGATGGGTTTCGAGGTTGATGCAATCTGATGTATGGAAAGATCAAGGAGACGAATTGGTGGGATATTTGGTGCCTGGCGTGGGGAATCTGGTTGAAACGCAATGCATGGGTCTTTGATAAAAGAGAGAAGAGGGAGGCTGACATTCTTTACAAGACAATGTGCTTGGTGGGAGAGTTTGAAGAAGCTAATGCGAATGCTGATATGGGGATGCAAGTGCAGTATTTCAGCTCTAGATGGAAGCCTCCTGCTGCTGGTCTGTATAAGCTAAACACAGACGCAGCCTTCCAAGGTCAGTGGCTGGGAATTGGTGGGATATTGAGAAATGAGGAGGGGACTGCTGTGGTAGCCTTTTGTTCGAAAGAGAATGGGAAGGTAGATGTTGCTGTTGGTGAAGCGATTGGTATGAGATCCAGCCTAAAGATAGCCATGGAAGCGGGCTTTAGGAACTTTATCCTGGAAACTGATAACATTAAGTTGTTCCACCATCTGAAAAAGGGCTCCATATCTCCTTGCTCTTTTGGCAATTTGGTGAGGGATATTCTGATGCTTGCTAGAAGCTGTCAGAGTTGTGTTTTTTCTTTTGTTAGAAGGTCGGGTAATATTGTTGCCCATAGCTTAGCAAAGTTGAGTTTCAATTTTAGTGAATATCGTGTTTGGCTTGAAGAGTACCCAACTGAAATTCAGGGGGCTTTATGTCACGATATTGAAAACTTGGTGAAATAATAAATTGAGCTAAGATGCGTTTTTCGTCAAAAAAAAAGAGTAAATAAATTTATACTCCATATATACCCAAAAAATCAGAGCCTTCAAATATGGCAAGTTTCACAAACCAAAAAACGGCAAATTTCACAAATCGGCAAGTTTTTATTCAACGTTTAAAACCAAAAAAACGGCAAGTTTCACAAATTACTCAAATTTCAAAACCAAAATATGGCAAGTTTCACAAATTATCTACATCAAGATCAACAGGGTAAGTGGGTAACCAAAGCATAAAAGGCAAATATCAAGCTCAAACCAGAAAAACCCCGCATGTTCTTCAAAACCCAAAACAGAGGAAAAAAAAAAACAACCTTATTTAAACAATATTAAGAATCAGAATAACAAACTACTCAACGTTTAAAACCAAAAAATACGGCAAATTCACACATTACTCAAATTTCAAAACCAAAATATGACAAGTTTCACAAATTATCTACATCAAGATCAACAGGGTAAGTGGGTAACCAGAGCATAAAAGGCAAATATCAAGTTCAAACCAGAAAACCCCCGCATGTTCTTCATAAACCCAGAACAGAGGAAAAAAAAAAAACCTTATTTAAACAATACGGAGTATAAAGCAACAGTAGATGAACGAAATTCCAGAGAAATACAAAATAAGATATTTTACCATGTAAAATCAACTTGATCAAACTCAAAAACCCTAGAATGAGAGAATATGAAGCAAATAAAAGCAACCCACAAATTAAAAAAAAAAAAAAAACACATATCATACAGACATACACCATACTAACAAAAACAAGCTCATTAAACTTAGAAACAACAAAAAAGAAAGAAATTACCTCACAAGAAAAATATGATGACCCAAATGAGGAGAGAGAAAAAGGTTTTGAAATTTGACTACTAAAAATGGCAAAGAAAAATAAAAGAAGAAGACAGAGTTTTCATGAAAATGGAGGGTTTTTTTTTACTTTTTTTGTGGAAATGGAGTTTTAACATGTAGAATTGGTAGGATTGTAGGAAGAACCGAAGAAGTAAAACTATGAAATGATGGAGAGAGTTGGGCAGCAGAAATTACAACGCCAATAGCCCAATATTACCACCATTGTCAGTTCGTCCACTGCCCATGAACTCTAGTGACTAGTCGTTTCACATAATTATAATTGTACTGTGGAGGACTACGTAATACTCCGTAACATGTTTTTTTTTTCTCTTTCTTTTATATTTGTCTATGGAGTATGTGTATTTAAACATCAATTTATTTTTTGGTAAGTATACGTGTTTTAAAATTACATATACAATTGATAAAAGTTGACACGACACGAATTAAATAAGAAAAAAAATGATTATTGTTAAGGGTTTTTAATACATGTAATTAAACGGGTCAACATGATATGACACATTTAATTAAAACAGATCAGTATTGATATTCTCTAACAATATGTTAACCCGACTCAACCCATCTAATATAAAAACCCTATAATTTATATAATTATTGATATATTATATAGAATAAGGCTAATATTTTTCATACAACACGATACGAACCGGACACGAAAAAGTGAGTTAGTGTTAAATGTATTCAACACTTTTAATCAATCAGATTAACACGTCCTCAACTTGTTTAATTTCCGACACAAACAGACACGACATGATTGCCAGCCCTAGCTACATATAGTGCTTGTTTGGTTGCGTTGGAAATTAAATAATCATGCTAATTTACATTTCTTAAGAAATAATTTCTTTCATATATTTTATTTTATAAGAATTTGATGGTAATTTATATTTCTTAAGAAATAATTTCTTTCATATATTTTATTTCATAAGAATTTGATAAACTTGTTTGGTTGACATATGATAATTTGCATTTTTTGTAAATTGTGAATGACTTAGGGTAAGTTAGGTACAAAGTAATTACTATTAAAAAAAGGGGGGGAGGTGGAGTAATTAACTTCCTATGATTGGTAGGACCTCAAAATTTCCAAAAAGCTACAATTAGCCTATTTGTACGGAGTATATTTCATGCTAAACAAGCAACAAGATATCTAAGCATTTTATAGGAATTTCTCTTGCCTATATTAAACAAGTACAACCAAACAGCTCATATCATTTTCTTAAATTTGTTTCTTTTACAAAAAAAAAAAAAAAAAAAATGCTTATTTCATTCCGCCAATGTTGGAATTGCATATGATCGTAAGGTCTTTATAAAGTTATTTGGTTATCGATGTGAGAAGTAATTTTTCATGAAAAATTCTATCTACCTAAGGGATTAGGTAATTGAATTCCTACCTTTTGTAATTTTTTTCACTTATGTCATTTCCTCTTCGTTTTTTTTCAATCAAACAACTCCCCCTAATTACAATTTTAAGGAATTTCTATTTCTCATTTTTTTTATCTACAAAACGAAAAAACTAATACCCCATACTATGTACTCTGCGATTAAATTAAAAGGTTAATGTACAACAAATAAATGGAGAATCCATCCTTTCTCCTCTCTATTTGTGGGTTTAGCCTCTATATGCAGGGACCAATCTGGAGATTGGGTCTTAAAGATAGTCTCCCACATCTGTTGTTGTGTTAACCACTACAAGTTGAAATTCTTGCAATTTTATCAGCTTTTTCTTAATTAAACAAAAATGATGAACCCATGTCACAATTTAGTCAGATTGTCACAATTAGAGCAAGATCAACTCTAATTCTATCTAGAATTTGTAACCTCCAAATTAGAAACTTTTGAATGCTTGTTATGTACTATGTATTAAACAGAAGTTCTACTTAATCTGATGCTGAAACTGGAAACAACATTGTTTTAACTGCTCTAATGGCATGTATATCTAATTTGCTGTATGTTTAATATAGTAATTTGAGAATCACCATCTAGTTCGACACTGGTCAAGTACCAAGCACTGACTTAGAGCATTTCATTAATTTAAGTCAAGTTCTGCGAAGGATAGAAGACCTTAGGGAAAGAACCCATACAAACTTTCTCGGAGCACTTACTAGTGTCCCACCTAGCCACTAAATGGGCAACCGTATAATTAATTATATGCTCTTTTTACATGAGAAATATACAAGTATTAAAAGACATAACTATTCTACGTACATCATCGTAAATAAGCCTTATAGGAGACCATCTAGCAGCAGACCCTCTAATGGTGTTGATTACCCTTCCCCTACTCCCTTTTGACTCCTGATCATACACTTTCGTAACCCAATCTCTTAGCCATTTGACACCCTAACAGCAGCCACCTCCGCCAATTCCACATTCCAGTCCATAGGAGTCTTCTTATCCGCAGCCCATAATATGCGGCCAAAGTGATCCCTCGCAACAGCACCTAGACCACCACTTGTGCCAGCACCAAAGTGAGCGTCAACATTTATTTTAATTATACCTTCAGGTGGGCAGCTCCATGTAGCATCTTTTTCAAGTGGGTATTGAATACTCTAGTCTCATACAGCGAGTAATCACAAACAAGCTTCAAAAAACTAGCAGCAATAATACCCATATTCAGCGATATTCCTTCAAACAGGAGCTTATTTCTGCAAACCAAATAATAGACCAAGTTGTAGCCAAGATGGTACAGTAATAAAAAATCAAACACAAGATCAACAAATAAAGTTCGTTAAAAGACCAACTATCAATTAAACCGACTCAAAATAAAACAAACAACCAAACTATCTTCATTAAAATTGCTACTCCATAATTTCCAATTTTCACTCAGCAATACTCACAATTTCAGCACAAACCCACAAATTCTTTTTTTTTTTTTTTTTTAAGAAAAAAACCCCATAATAAACTTAATAAAGTACAGGAGAAAAATCACAATTAAAATAATAGTAAAATTAAATTGATTTTTAGATAACAAAAAGGCCACTTAAATTTGAGGGAAAGAAAAGGAGAAAACATGTCTCACAATTTAAGGTGTTGTATTTCTTGCTTTCATATTCACTGTCCTTGTTCCGTCTTTTTCTTAGACGTTGTTGCGGCTCCTCCTGATCGCGCCCACAGGTCAGCCACCGTTGCTTTGTCCTCTTTCCATTGTTGCGGTTGTCGATGATGTGTTGCTGTCGAGACATAAAATTAAAAGAATTTGAGGATGATTAGATTAAAGATTTTTCTACAACACTCAATACCCATGGTGTTAACTTTCAAATTTTCTACAACACTCAAATGCCCATCAAGGGTTTATTTTCATAACCTTTTGTATCCTATGTTACTACCTTAAATTGCCAAGAAGTATAGTTTACCAGATCAAATCTTTTTTACCAAAGAGACATCATATCACAGTGTTGGTGGTCCAACAAGCAAAGATGAAATTCAAAATTCAAACCGATCATTTAAAAAACGTACCAAAATTCAGAAAACCAAAGTAAAATTACAGAAAGAAACTGTCAAAAGGCCGTATAAGATCGAAACAAAGGGAAAAAAAGTAAGGCAAATAAATAGGAAACAGTTAAATACGATTGATTGCAGAAGAACATACCTGATTTGGGTTTGATATCTTCAAAGGTAACACCAAATTGTACCCGATCAAGGTCTATACAGCTCAATTTCTGTATCAAATTCGAAAAAACAAGATCAACAAACACGCATACAAAGCAAAAACTCCAGTGAACCATAAAAATATTATAACAAATTGAATAAAAAAAAACCGCCTTTCTGTCGCAGCCAATGAAAGGGGTGGCCCAAACAACCGTCGTAGGGAGGCGTTCTCTAGGATGACTGGATGAGTGACTACCCTAAAACCTCCGAACTTTCTCTGAGGAGAGAGAGAGAGATTGAAGGAGAAAGGTAAGGGCTGACCAGCTGAGGAGTAAGAAAGAGTTCAAGGGTAATAAAGCTGAGAACATTTCATTTCTGTAATAGAAACCACAAACACTGTTCCTAAGCACAGTCCAGCAAGTTTTGCCTTTTATACTCTCTTCCTCACCCACCCCCTCCCCTCCCCTCTGCTACCCCTTCCCCCTGCCACCCCCATTCCCCCCCCCCCCTTCCCTTCCCTACTTCCTCCTTTTCCCTTGGATGTAAGATATTTACACTAATTAATAAATACAAGTAATATATAAGTGGTAGTACTTTATATATATAAGGTTCAATATAGAGATCTCAAAACAATTCTGAATTTGCCTTAACCACAAAATATTCATATTCTTGTCTCTGTGATTGTCCGCCGTGCCT